>NC_083409.1:9014978-9340832 GCF_020745735.1 Hemiscyllium ocellatum
CCTTTGAACTTTGGTATAATTACTGATCCTATAAAGTTTACTTTTATGTCATCCCTGTGTCAGTTCATAGATCTTTTTTTTAAAAAAAATTTAAATCAATAAAAAGCCAAATTATGTAACGCCCTGGACCCAGTATTATGTTGACAGTGGCTTCAGGGCCAAGTTGCAGACAGAGTTCTTTTTTCTTTTAATAACCAAAATAACAAACTCATGTTTCAGAACAAACAGAGACAGATAAAGAAAAATGGAAGGTGAAAAAAGACAAAGGGAAGAGAAACCAAGAGAGAAGGATAGATAGAAGGATTGCGAGGAATAAGGGTTAGGGGTAAGGAGATTCACAAAGGACTGTGCAAACAGAGAGAGAGCGCGTGTATAGCTAGCAAAACATTTAACCCTTTGTGATTTGGTTTGAATGCACATTTGTTTGTTGGTGATTGAATGAGTAAGTTTTGTTTCTAGGGCTTGAGTTCCAGGACTGCTGTTTAAAGTGATTTCGTTTTATGTTAACTTAACATGATTTAGATGCATCTGTTTGCTTGGTGATTGAATTCTTGTTTTTTGTTTCTAGAGCTTGAGTTCCGGGACTGCTGTTTAAAGTGATTTCTTTTTATGTGAGCTTAACATGATTTTTTAAGGCTACTAACTTCTGTTCTTTTATGAGTCATGACTCCCTAACTACTTTTCTTACTAACCTCTTTTATTTTTACATAAAAGCAATATATGAAGGACAGTCGAAGTTTCGTTCGACAGTGGGTAGTTGTAAAAAACGAAAGTTTCCATGGTTATTATCTGTGACCTTGGATTCGACCATTGTGCATGCGTTAGAAGTTTTTAACTTGAATTGACAAATTGTTGTAAGATAGCTCTGATTATTTTTACGACCTAAAGTATTGTAATTGAGAAATGATTGGTCAGGAGTACATAAGAAAACTAATTTTGGATCTAAATTAGGATACTAAATCTGGACGATTACAGTGGATTTCAAAATTGGGAACTGTATGCATTTTACATTTTAAATATTAAACACTGAATAAATGGACGTAAATATATAAATATGTTTACAAGTTAGGAACAGGCCTTAAAGTTAGTCAAGCATGAATTGATAAATTGGTGTTTGAGAATATGGGAAGATAGGAACATTGGAAAATTTCTTAAAAGAAAGAAACAGGGAAGAACATAACGACTTGTCCCCTTCAGGATGTGTTGATAGGGGACAACGAGATTGGGTTTGTGTGTGACCCCCTCACCAGTGGGGAGGTCGGAACATTTAAAGGGAAATGACGGTCCTGGTTGAGAATCCGATAGGATTGTCAGAACAAATTAATTTATTTTTGAGGCCCAGTCTGTATTTGTGGGCTGAGTTAATGTCTATTTTGAATATACTATTTACTGCGGGAGAAAGGAGACTTATATGGGGATGCTGGATAGGGAAAGCTATGGAAGAGAGAAGGGTGAAGTGGGATAAATCCATTAAATGAATTGTTAGGAGGGGCACAGAAAGTGTTTGTAAAGAGAGAAAGGGCGAGTGACAGGAGCAGAATGCGTAAATGATGGTAGCTGCGGTTGATGAGGTAATTAGGAGAAGAATGCAGCCAAAACTGAGCAACCGGAGCGGCGAGTGATAGCATGTAGTGCAGAGAAGAAAGGGAGTAGGGAGAGACATGGAGGAGCATTTGATAGAGAGTTTGAGCGACAGGGGCAGAGACGAAGGTCTCCACAGGCAGGATGCCATTATTGTGGAAGAATAGGGCATTTTGGGCGGCAGTGTCCTGATCTATAAAGGGAAGAAAGAGCCATTCCGCTTATGATTTTGATAACGACAGGGAGGGGAACAACAACTGGCATCATTTCTGAGCAGTCAGGGGTTAAAAATCCCAGTCATAGATTGGCTGAATAGCACATTCGGTAGATGGGGAACTGTGCTGGGACAGCTGGCCCTTGGTTTATGCATCTCTGTTGCTATCTTTATTACCTGTGGTTGTTGTTGTATACCATGTATCAGGACGCTTGTGACACGAACGATCGACCATGCCCTGACGGGAAAGGATAACCCCCCACCCGCATACCAGGCAGCGGTGCTGGAGGAGCCTGTGATGGGGGCACCCCAAGGAAAGATTACGGGATCGGCATCAGAGGGAATGGAGGAGATATGCCTGAGACAGAAGCGCGGGACAACTTATGATTTTACTTTATAACTGTATCTCTCATCTCTAATCCTTCCCATTTAGGGCCTAAGAATGTGAGGGCTGAGGTGCAGAGACCCCCTAGTTGTGTATTTTTTTTCTCTCTTTCCCATTCAAATTGACAACAGGTAGATTTGTGCTTTTATGCTGCAGTTAGAGATTGTGAAGTGCTATATGCCTCGAGACTCAAGAGACTATTGTTCACTCAAGAGATTCCTAGCCATCATCTGGTATTCCTAAATGGCTTCGATTGGTCTCGACGGCCACTGTTCACAATGATAAGCCAGTTACCACTGCCCGTGTCCGTACTTGACAGCTGTAAAATGGATGTGGGTTTTTATTGGTCAAGTGAAGGTGACTGGTTAGCCAATGACGGGTAAGATTCCTCGAGCGAGGGACAACCTAAGACAGGCACAGTCGTGCATTGACCTTCAGAATAATGGCCTGTGGTCATGTGGTTTTATCAGATGCCTGGCTTTTGTATCCGTGTCAGGAATCTGGTCAAGTTTCTGGCTTGCAAAGCACCTTGATATAAGGAAAATCGTGGACCCAGCAGTTTGACATTGTATTCACTGTATTTTTGACAAAGGAAAATGCCAGTTTTGTGTCATCTTCCAGAACCGACTTAACAACAAACCTTTGGGAAGGAAGGAGAGCTCATTGAATCCTATTACAAAAAAGATTTGACACTATGTCAGTAGTTTGATGTCATGGTATAATACGACCGATTTTACTGGGAGGTTGTACAATTGGGTGTTCTTTGGACAGCAGACCTTCATTCTGCAGGCGTCCTAACTCATCCACTTTGTGTTTTCCTCTGGTTCTCTTCGCTTTTCTTATCATACTCAGTAATCGTTTTGTTGGTTATGAGATAGCTTTTTGTAGATGTTTACGACTTTTGAGTGCTTATGTCTGTTATGTATTATTTCACTGCGTCTCGTGCCTTAACGATTGTATGCGAACTGGAGAGGCGCCTAGAGTAGGGATTTTTTGCGACGCGGATTGCTTTGTGAGTTTGTATGCTGCTTAGGGACTCCTATCCCTTATAACTATGTCTCCCTAGAGTCAGACAAGCCGGGTTTAGCTAAATGGTCGGTCTTGGAAAGGAGCGAAGGAGGGGCACTCACCGACTGTCCGGGTCCTGACTGCTGCGCGTGAACAGCTGTATTTTGTGTGGCCTCTTTCGAGGCAAAGGGAGGGAGTGTTGGGATCCATTATTAAGGTTAGGCAGTGTAAGAAACTTTATTGTTAGGTAGTGCTCACGTAAGGTAGTATTAGCAAGTCTGGAACTTGTTAGCTTCACTAGACAACAGTAAGCCATTATGTTACACTAAGAACAGACTGAAAAGCAGATGGCATAGCCTGAAGAGGCCCCAGGGAGGGTGAGAGATAACAGGACATTAGAGCCGTGTCTAGATACACGTAGCTCAAACTGAGGTAATAGAACGTTATCAGGCGAGACCCAATCACATGTGAAAATTCTGAGTTTTACCAAATAAGGATGTAACTCTGGAATGTGAGAGAACAAAAGGATAGACAAATTTAAAAATTAGTCAGAACGCCTTCTCCAGTGAGCTGAAAACCTCACTGTATTTGTGTACGGCTCTCTCTCATTAAAACAGCTTATATTTTGAATCAGATGCAGTGTTTCTCGCCTTCAAACGAACACGGGGACGGTAGCCCGTCTTAACAAGAGGGAGAAATGTTTTCACTTGAGAGGCTGACTGAACAGGAAGTTAACATGAACGGATTGAATCACAAATTCGAAACAAAACATTATTCCCTGAGAAAAGTGACAACATGAAACTTCGAGAGTTGAGAATGCTTAAGATGAACAGCCCAACTTTGTTTACGGGGAAATTAGATAATTACCTCAGGGAGAAATATACAGAAGGATGCACTGATGGGGTGAGACAAAGTGGGAGTAAGGCTCTCATGGAGACGAAGTGACTACACTGGCCTGTTGGGCCAAAACGCACTTTTCCCTGCTGAAAAGTCTCTGTAAAAGTACTGGTCTCCTTAACTAAAGAACCACTTCATCACCAACTAATTTGGACAAATGGGGTTCTACTAGGGTATAAAATAGAAACACAAGAGGCATCCCTTCGTAAGGTTACACAATTAACATCCATTACTGAAAGTACCTCTGCAGAGAGGGAGGTTTAATCTTCGGCTTCTCAGTAGCAGTGGAGTATGGGGTTTTAATATGCAGTTTGGCGGAGTTTGAGCTGCCAACATTAAGGTCTTTACTGGGTTCAGGTTGGGTCTTCATCATAAACTCATGATAGGACTGAAAGAAACATTACCATAAAGTGAAACCAAACATTGAAGAAGTATACATGACACTACTTTGCCAACTACACTGAATTCAATGTACTTCTGAATATTTTTTGAAGTTTTCTGTCAACGAAGGAATAGTAGGATTTGATTTTCAGCAAATTATTGCAATGAGGACGCAAGTTTTCAATTCAATCAGAAAGTTAAAGCATTTTCTGAATGTGTGCAGGAGAGCCAGACAGGTAAGCCAAAAACAGATAAAGCCTTTGTCATTTGAAATAATAGAAAATTCAGATGCATGACGCAGTGTTCATAATCGTGACAGAATGCTACATTGTAAAACTGACCAGTTCCTAAACTGAAAAACATAGCAAAACATGGGTCATCCAATCACGTTTTCCCCTGCCAAATTTCATCATCTTCTGATATTGCTCTTGGTTGAATCCAAACAACTTCATAACTTCATTAGGAATGAAGATCTCGGGATAGAAGCACAGGAGAAATGGCAGCTGCTGCGAATACCCTAAATACCCACACAACACAACCCACAATCCATTGTCCTTCTCTAAAGCTGCTGAATGAAGATGCAAAATTGGATGAAACTCTAAGTATGTTCTATTTAACAAAATCTGCTAAATGTTTGAAAACTTAATGATAATTGAAGTGAATAACATCAGTGAGATTCGAAAGCATATACAAAACAACGTTAAGGTAACATGCAATACTCCCAGATTATGAGAAGGTTTGACACTTTCTCTTGCCTTAGACCTCGGCTGAGAAATGATTAATTATTCACTTATCAATTCACTGCATTACATGGTTCAGCACATTGCCAACAACACCGTCTAAGAGGCCCCTGCTCTGTCAAATTCCAGAAATGTTCTGCCTTTCATAGACTGAAGACAGACAACTCAAGATCAGCGCTGTGGGAGGGGGTCTCATAATAAATATTGGGGTTGATGTGGATTCATACAGCGGACCCAGCATTTCAGGAAGGACAAATCATTATCAGTTTAACAGATGAGTTCATCAAAGCTATATGATCTAACCACTGACCACTACCTCACATGGGTCCAGGCAGGAAGTGTTTGATAGGTTTCCCGGCTCACACCACCAGAGGCAAGTAACACGCCCGGAAATATTGGTGTGGGAAATTGTACAGTTCAGACTGAAGACACATTCGAGTAGAGTTATAAAGACAAAGCAAAGGAAATGAACAGTTCCAAATTTGCTCTGTGAATGAAAAGCTGATTTACACATGTCCATTCTCAGTCCCTGGGCAAGTGCAACACTTCACAAACTGTGCACAAAGGTAAGTCAGGCTCGACAATGAGCAGCTTGATGTTGACTTTAGACCTGGTAAAAAGTTCATATTGCAGTGTTGCAAATCTGAGTTACTGGAAGGATCCATCCAGTGTACACTTCAGTGTCAGTGCCACAGTAAAACAGAAGATGCTTTGTTGAAATTGTAAAGAACCTGGTCTACGAGCTGGACAATACTTTGTAACCAATGCTCAGGTCATCCACCTTAACCTGAAATTACCAAAAGAATTTGCAAATATATATCACTTATCACCTCTGTAGCATGTGTTGTTCCCAACCTTTGAAGTATATTCATTATTATAATATCATCAAAAGCTGCAACAATCTTTCACACAGCAAGTTCCCACAAATTAGACAAATGGTTCAGCAAAAGCTGAGCCATATTGACTCATGTAGTAGATTGACCAGGACCATGAGGGAGAACTCCATTCCTCTTCAATGTCACACCAAAACTCTGCTAAAAAACTCACCCAAGGAGGAAAATGGGACCTTACTTTGAAAACAATACTTCAGTACTACACCAGGACTGTCATCCAGGATTTCACTTCAGCGTTTGCTTAATCCCCTCTGCTGACAGAGGAAGTGCGTCACTGAGCCATAGCTAACACTCAGAGCTATTACATTGTGTATCCAGTTGGGAGTAAAATGAGGTTCCTTGAGGATCAGAGTAAAATGGGGTTCCTCACTTCCTGACCTTCCTTACATCATAAGGTCAGAAATGCAGATGTTTGCACAATGTTCAGTTCCTTTCATAGACTCAGTATCTGAGGAGTTATGTTCAAAGGCAACAAGATCTAGACAATATGCAGGTTGGACTGGCAAGAGGCAAGTAAGATTTGCAAGAAAACTGCCAATCAATGACCATCTCCAGTAGTATGCCTGTCACCAGTGGTGTGCCACAAGGATCAGTGCTGGGTTCACTGCTTTTTGTCGTTTAAATGAATGACGGCACGGTGGCACAGTGGTTAGCACTGCTGCCTCACAGCGCCAGGGACCTGGGTTCAATTCCCACCTCAGGCGACTGACTGTGTGGAGTTTGCACATTCTCCCCGTGTGTGTGTGGGTTTCCTCCGGGTGCTCCGGTTTCCTCCCACAGTCACAAAGATGTGCGGGTCAGGTGAATTGGCCATGCTAAATTGCCCGTAGTGTTAGGTAAGGGGTAAATGTAGGGGTATGGGTGGGTTGCGCTTCGGCGGGTCGGTGTGGACTTGTTGGGCTGGAGGGCCTGTTTCCACACTGTAAGTAATCTAATCTGACCTTGATGTGAACATAGAACATAGTATGGTTAGTAAGTTTGCAGATGACATAAAAATTGGAGGTGTAGTGGACAGTGTTACATCTTTTAAAGGCAAATCGAAGCAAAACGTATGCACTCAATGGTAAAGTCCTGGGGAGTGTTGCTGAGTAAAAGATACCTTGGATGTTCATAGTTCCATGAAAGTGGAGTCACAATTAGATAGGATAGTGAAGGCGTTGTTTGCTATGCTTGACTTTATTTGTCAGAGCATTGAGTTTCGAAGTTGAAATATCATGTTGCAACTGTACATGACCCTGATTCGGCCTGTTTTAGAATATTGTGTGCAATTCTGGATCCCAGGTCTCGTAAGGATTTTGTGAATCTTGAAAGGGTTTTGATAAGCTTGACAAAGATGTTGCCAGGGTTGGGGAGTTTCTGCTATAGGAAGAAGATGAATTGGTTGGGGCTATTTTCCCTGCAGAATCGGAGACTCAGCGGTGACTGTATAAAGATATTTAAAAGACATCTGGATGAGTATATTAATAGGAAGATTTTCAGAGGAAAATGAGCCAAATGCTAGAGAGTGGGAGTAGATTTTATCTCGGATAACTGGTCAGTATGAACAATTTGAACCAAAAGGTCTGTTTCTGAGCTGTACAACTCCATAACACTCAGAATATTTAACCAATGGCCCTTGACATTCAGTGGTGTTACCATCACTGAATCCTCCACAATGGACATCATGGGGGTTACCATGGACCAGAAACTTTTCTGGACTCATCATATAAATACTGTGGGCGACAAGGGCAGGTCAGAGGCTTGGAATACTGTGGTGTATAACTCACCTCCAGATTCCCCATAGCAAATCCACCGAGTACAAAGCACAAGTCAGGAGTCTGATGGAATACACCCCACTTACCTGAATGAGTGCTGCTCCAGTAACACACAAAAAGATCGCCACATCGAAGACAAAGCAGCCCACTTGATTGGCACCACATCTGCAAGCAGACATGCCCCCCCCCTCCACCACCCTCCAATCAGTAACAGCAGTGTGTACAATCTACAAGATGCATTGCATAAATTCAAACATTTTTAGCCATATCCTCCCAAATCTATGATCACTGAGCTTTAGAAGGACCAGGACAGCAGATACACAGGACTGTCACTTGCAAAAGCCCCTCCAAGCCATGCACCATTATGATTGAGAAAAATATCACTGGTCCTTCAGGATTGCTGTATCAAATTCCTGAAATTTCCTCCAAAAGTGCATTGTGGGTCTACGTTCAGCACATGGACTGCAGTGGTTATAAAAGATAGCTCACCAGGTTCTCAAAAGCAACAAGGATCGGGAAATAAATGCTGGCTAGTCGGCGATGCCCAGATCCTAGGAGTCATTTAAAAATATTCATTGAGGAGTTTAGAACTAAAATGGGGTTCCTTGGTGCTCAATGAGCTTTGAATATTTTTTTTATTTTCATGGAATGTGGACATTTATATAAATGTGGGCTAACAATTATTGCCTCTTCCCAGTTGTCCTTGAGAACATGGTAGACGGAAGTGCGTACTGCAGTTGCTGGAGATCACACTCAGAATTAGATTGGTGCTGGCATTGCACAGCAGGTCAGTCAGCATCCGAGGCTCCAACCAGCAGTGCACTTGCAACATTATTACACAATGAGGGCGAAAAGTTTATATGGAATTATTACATTCACTTCATTTAAATACATTGCTCGTTTGAAGAAAGCAGAGTTTATTTGGCTTGCACTGGGGTCTCAGTGAGAATTTCTCTCGTCACGTTAAATCCAAGCTGGAAGAGGTAAAAGGGTAATAGCGAAAAGATTATATTAGATACGCCTCCCCGCCAAAAACAAAAACGCTTGTTAGATCGCTACATGGAAAACAAAAAGGAATACTGTTCAAAATATATAAAATAGAAACGGTTTGCTCCGCGATCTGAACCAAGGATAGATTTAGAATATCATTGATTGCGGGAGAGAAGGCAAAAGAAAGATTAGAGAAGGGGTTTAATAGGATTGCAGAACGACCAAGGGTAGGTGCACATGTATTAGACAAGCTTATTAATATAATAGTAAGGAAGGCACCACAACATAAAAGGAGGCAAATCTTTGAAACAAAATGAATGACATTTGTGCGACATGCTGTAAATAGAAAGCAAACTATCATGGCTACAATTATTAATTTCTAAAAGTTGACCAAAGGATTGTCGGGCAGCTAGCTTCTCGATCGAAATAAGGAAAACAGGAATGTTTCAATCAATTAGTTTTGCTTCACTTGTTGGTAAATTAAGAGTTAAAAATATGGAGATAAATACATCAACTTCAAGAGACAGTAGCTAGTCAGGAGAAATGAGCATGAATTTCTAATTAGCAGATTGTGAACTATCAAACAATTTGACAAGGATGTATTAATAAAAGAGCATATGTACATGGAAAAAATGTACATGGTTTACGTGGATTTTCAGAAATTATTTCAAGAAGTTGCCTCTGAGGAGGGCAATGGTAAAACTCAAAAGCACCTCAAATGAAGGGGATCATAGTCAAATGGATAGAGGGGTTGGGAAAATGCAAGGGTCAGGCTAAAATAAAAGATTTCACTCAAGAAAGATGCGGACAATGGAAGGGGTTCACAGGAGCCCAAGCTCAGATTACCCTTACTTGTTCTAGTAATAAACAAAAACTTGACTTGGGAATTTAAGAGAAGGAAACTAAATGATTCCAACTTGGGTTGAAGGGACAGTGATGGAATTGTACTGCCGTGACAGATCCAGAAGAATATTTACCGCAAGATGGAATTGAAGTTGAGAGTGAGAGGAAGGTAATACATTGTGTGGATAAGAAAAGGAATTACACCCGAAATGGTAAGATCCTAATCAGATCAGAGAAAAATGCCACAAAGTATTCAAACATACAGGCCATTTAAAGTGACAGATATGGCCTTAAAAGAAACCTGGCTCTTCGAACTGCACACAAACAATTTAAGCCGCATTACGTTGCATAATATCTTAGAATACTTTGGTCAACACATTACAAATTCGGACTTAAAAGTGCAACCTTTAAGGCTTTCTGCGTCTGAAAATTATGGAGTGACCTGTGGAAAATAATATTCTGTAGAGTTTTAACAAGATGATTAATAATTATATGTTGTATGATCAACCAATGGAAAGACAGATAATACAGAAGAATTTTAAAAATGAGTGACTAGAAGAGACATCATATTATCTAAATAGAAACAGAAACTAGAGATTCTCAGAGTTGGCAAAGTTGCGACAGTTGGGATTTAGTGAATAACAGGATGATGATAAATTAACAATGGGAGAGTACAAGCAGTGGAGAAGAAAGGGGCTTTGGACTTTTAGGGAAGGGACAAAATGGTAAATAGAAATCAAACAGTCATGAGGATCGAGATAATGTTTTTAACATGCTGTTATGCATATCATCAATCAGAGCTGCTGTGGAACACTATTAATCCATACCTTTCTTGCTTCGTTGAGAAAAAATAATCTTTCGTTAAAATGAAAACGCTGAAGCTTACCTCACGAAAAAAAAAACACTTTTGCTCTCACTCTCTACATCTTTCCATTTATTATTCTCAAGATATAATATTCGTAGATTTTGTGAATTGTGGACAAGTTCCTTCAACTTCCTCAGCCACTGCATGAACCATCTTTTCAACCTCTCAAACATCAGGAGCTACAGAAAAGTAAGGTTCCCTGTGGATTTTCAGAGGCACATCCTTTGGAGACTGGGCCTCCTGCACTGGCTGCTGCACTTTGCTACAGCTCAGCCCAAAGTCCTCATCAAACCAATCTTGGTCATCTACCAGGTCATCGAGTGCCTCATGACTCAATTCCAACTCTGCCAGGCGTTTGGCCAATTCTTCCTGTCCACTTGTGCCAAACACTGGGCTGCCCTGTTGCAAATTACACAAACTGTTGGTCAATCTAGAAGTTGAAGGTCAGGAACAAAACTGAAATCAAAGTAAGAAAATGGGGAGACAAACAAACAAGAACTTTCTTTTTATATCTCAGTATGTCTGACGAGTTGGACACAGACTGGAATTCATTTCCAATTTATTCTCAGCCATGTAATGAAAGTTAAGGTTTCCACATGGAGTGAGATCCAGAACATTAAACAATATATTTTATCAGACTGAGTACTCAAACTCAGTACACAATTCAGTTAATGGAGTCAGTTGAAATGCTTTACACATGTTTTCAATTTTTATAAATAGTTTACTTGATCAAGTTGGTGGGAAAAAAAACCTTCTTTACAAAGTTGCAAAGTATCCCAAGTGGTCTTCCTGAGCTTTAAAAATGCATTTGTTATGAAAAGAACACATCACACTGAGCAATATTTCATAAGGCTCACAAAAGGAGATATCCTACTGCTGACTATCATGGAATGGGAAGGATGAGCAGAATACAGCTTTTGAACAGTTTTGGGTCAGATACATTGTGATGAAACCAGTGAATATTCTTCAAACTATGCAATCGCAAGAAATATGGATAGTTACGAGCTACCATGGACAAAGTAATGTCCTTTTTAGGAAATTGATACAGACTGTTCAAATCTTTCCTGATTCAGAGTATAAGGTGGCTTGAAGTGTGTATACTTCAATGCCAGAAGTATAAGAAATAAGGTAGGTGAATTGCAGCGTGGGTTGGTACCTGGGACTTCGATGTTGCGGCCATTAGAGACGTGGGTAGAACAGGGACAGGAATAGCTGTTGCAAGTTCCAGGGTTTAATTTTTTTAATAAGGTCAGAGGTGGGGATAAAAGAGGGAGCGGTGTGGCATTGCTTGTCAAGGATAGTCTCACAGCTGTGGAAAGGACAATGGATGAAGACTCGTCATCTGAGATAGTTTGGGCTGAGGTTAGAAATAGGAAAGGTGAGGTCACCCTATTAGGAGTTTTCTACAGGCCTCCTAATAGTCCTAGAGACGACGTAGAAGAAAGGATTGCGAGGATGATTCAGGAGAAGAGTGAAAATAATAGGGTGGTTGTTATGGGGGACTTTAACTTTCCAGACATTGACTGCGAAAGCTATAGCTCAAGTTGGTTAGATGGGTCGGTGTTTGTCCAAATGTGCGCAGGAGGGTTTCCTGACACAACATGTAGACAGGCCAACAAAAGGTGAGGCCATACTGGATTTGGTTCTGGGTACCGAACCAGGCCAGGTGTTAGAATTGGAGGTAGGTGAGCACTTTGGGGACAGTGACCACAATTCGGAGACTTCTACTCTAGTGATGGAGAGGGATAAGTGTGTACTGCAGGGAAAGAGTTATAGCTGGGGGCAGGGAAATTATGATGCGATGAGGCATGACTTAGGATGCGTAGCATGGAAAAGTATGCTTCAAGAGAAGGGCACAATCGATATGTAGAGCTTGTTCAAGGAGCAGCTATTGAGTGTCCTTGATAAGTACGTACCTGTCAGGCAGGGAGGAAAGGGTCGTGTGAGGGAGCAGTGGTTTAATAAGGAATTGGAATCCCTTGTTAAAGGGAAGAGGGCGGCCTATGTAAAAATGTGGTGTAAAGGTTCAATTGGGGCAATTGAGAGTTATAAGGTAGCCAGGAAGGATCTAAAGAGACAGCTAAGAGCAGCAAGGAGGGGAAATGAAAAGTCCTTGGTTGGTAGGATTAGGGAAAACCCAAAGGCTTTCTGTAGCTTAGTCAGGAATAAAAGAATGACTCGGGTAGGAATAGGTCCAGTCAAGGATAGTAGTGAGAAGTTGTGCGTGGAGGCTGAAGAGATTGGGGAGACACTGAATGACTACTTTTCGTCAGTATTCACTCAGGAACAGGACATTGTTGCCGATATGAATAGTGAGTCACAATTAATTATAATGAATGGCTTTGTGGTATGTACAGAAGAGGTGCTGGAAATTCTGGAAAAGGTGAAAATAGATAAGTCCCCTTGGCCTGATGGCATTTATCCTAGGATTCTCTGGGAAGCAAGGGAAGAGATTGCAGAGCCATTCGCCTTAATTTTTATGTCCTCGTTGTCTACAGGAATAGTGCCAAAAGACTGGAGGATAGCAACTGTGGTTCACTTGTTCAAGAAGGGGAGCAGGGATAACCATAGTAACTGTAGGCCGGTGAGTCTCACTTCTGTTGTGGGCAAAGTCTTAGAGAAAATTGTAAGGGAGAGGATTTATGAACATCTGAATAGGATTTATGAACATCTGAATAGGAATAAAGTGATAAAGGATAGTCAGCATGGTTTTGTGAAGGGCAGGTCGTTCCTCACAAACCTTATTGAATTCTTTGAGAAGGTGATTAAGGAGGTGGACGAGGGTAAAGCAGTAGATGTGGTGTATATGGATTTTAGCAAGTCGTTTGATAACGTTCCCCATGGCAGGCTACTGCACAAAATACGGAGGTATGTCATTGAGGGTGCGTTAGAGGTTTGGATTAGGATTTGGCTGACTGGAAGAAGACACACGGCAGTTGTTGATGGTATAGGTTCATCTTGGAGTGCAGTTACTAGCGGTGTTCCGCAAGGATCTGTTTTGGGACCATTGCTGTTTGTCATTTTTATAAATGACCTGGAGAAGTGGCTAGAAGGTTGCGTGAGCAAGTTTGCGGATGATACGAAAGTCGGTGGAGTTGTTGACAGTGAGGAAGGATGTGGCAAGTTACAACGGGATATAGATAAGCTGCAGAGCTGGGCAGAAAGGTGGCAATTGGAGTTCAATGTAGCTAAGTGTGAAATGATTCACTTTGGTAGTAGTAACATGAAGATGGAGTACTGGGCTAATGGTCGGATACTTGGTAGTGTGGATGAGCAGAGGGATCTTGGTGTCCATGTACACAGATCTCTGAAAGTTTCCACCCAGATAAATAGTGCTGTGAAGAAGGTATATGACTCCTGGCTTTTTTTTAGTAGTGGAATTGAGTTCTGGAGTCCCGAGGTCATGTTGCAGTTGTAGAAGACTCATCTTAAACCTATGCCCTCTAGTTTTGGACTCTCAAAACCTGGGGGAACAAATCTTGGTTATTCACCCTATCCAACCCCCTTTACAAAGTTCCTTCAGCCTCCAATCATCCAGAGAAAAAATGCTTCAGCCTATTCAGCCTCTCCCTGTAACTCAGTCCCAGCAACATCCTTGTAAATCTTTTCTCCACTCTCTCATTCTTCCTATAGAAAAGGATCAGAACTATGTGCAGTATTCTAGAAATGGCCTCACCAATGTCCTGTATAGCTGCAACATAATGCCTCAACCCCGACAGCCAATGTTCTGACCATGAACGCAAGCATGCCAAATGTCTCCTTCACCACTCTTTCTACCTGCAACTCCACTTTCAAGGAACAATGCACCTGCATCCCAAGGTCTCTTTGTTCAGCAACACACCCAGAGCCCGACTATTAACTGTATAAGCTCGTGACCGGATAGAGAACTTTAAAAATGAAGCAGCCCAAACTGCATGGAGGGAGAATGTCTTCACTTGTGAGGCTGACCTGGACAGGAAGTTAACATTAATGAATCGAATCAGAAATTCAAAACAAAACTTTCTTCCTTGGAAAGGGGACAACATGAAACAACATGACAACTAGTACCAGGAATGCTGAAGTTGAAAAGCACGAATATGTTTCAGGAGAAATTGGATAAGTACCTCAGGGGGAAACATACAGAAGGACGCACTGATGGGATGAAACAAAGTGGGAGTAGACTTGCATGGAGACGAAATAACTGCACAAATCTGTTGGCCCAAAAGGCACCTTTCTCTGATGTAAAGTCACCGCAAAATGTACTGGTCTCCTTAACAAAAGGACAATTTAATCACCAACTAATTTGGACAAAAGGGGTCCGTCTAGGGTATAAAAGAGAAATAGAGACATCCCTTCATAAGGTTACACAATTAACATCCATTACTGAAAGTCCCTCTGCAGGGTGAGCGGTTTAACTTTTGCCTTCTCAGTTTCAGTGGAGCACAGATTTTTATTCAGTGGTTTGGTGGAGTTTGAGCTGCCAACATCAAGATCTCCACTGAGTTCAGCCTGGGCCTTTGCAATAAACGAATTATAGAACTGAAAGAAACATTGAGAGAAGATGAAATCAAACATTGGAAACCTAAGTACACATGACACTACTTTGCTAACTGCATAAAACAAATCACAATTTTTTTTGAATGGACAAATCTAATTTTAGCAATCTATAAAATCAGTTAACCACAAAATTTAGAAAGATTAACAGGGAGACCAAAAAGCCCATTTTGTTAAATGTGATCAAATCAAGTTTGTTTTTCAGGATATTCCTCTCAAGCCATTGCACACACCATTCAACATTACAGCAACCTATTTATGCAGCATTTAACAAGTAATAGGCCCCAAAGTTGTTTTAATAAAGAACAGTGGAACATTGCTCAGGAAGAAGAAAGTATAAGGACAGAATACCCAAGACACCATTGGAAAAAGAAAGCTCTTGAAAGTCAGATAAGATGAGGATATGAAGAGGAATTTGGGATAAAAGGTTTGAATGAATGTTTGGAAGAATATAAAAACGCTTATTAATGGCAGAGAAAAAATCAAACATAAAAAGCAACCCTGCTCAACCACTTTTCCTTAAGACGGCAGGAGTAAAAGTCAACAGCCCCCCAAAATTTTTTAGTTAAAGGAGATGGAAGCTGATTTGGTTTTGAGAACACCAGTACGAAACATGTGAAATGCTCTGAACTTGACCGCTGTACGGTCTCATGTTCCAACCATCCCCAGCTGAAACCTGCAGGGCAGTGGAGGGTTCAATCTCACCTCTAGCTGTTTGATGAAGATGGCCTCCTGGGCTTTCAACCGTTCCTGTTGACTTTCCTCCTGCTCTTTCTTCAGCTTGTCCACAATGGACTTGCGCTTAAGTTTGTCCTTCAGTACATGGATCCTGATCTCAATATCACTCTGGTCTGATGTAGTTTCTGTTGAAGATCCACCCAATAGATGTTAACAGGTCTCGTTACAATCAAATTCAACTTGGACACTAACATTAGCGGATAAGAGATATATGCAAACCTGGTTACTTTTCTCACAACCCGTTCAATAACTTTAATCAAACCTGCTGTACCACTGTCAAAGCCTCGCGCAATGGACACACTGACCACTTGGGTGCAACAGTGTCACCAAACACATCAACTTCTCAGAACTTCAGTGTCACCGTACACACCGGGCGATCACACAGCAGGACTATCTGGGCAGTCAGTAATAGTGATGCAATTATTATGGTTCCAACCATATTGAGGAAAAAGTCAAATTGAGAAGCTAGAGACTAAAAGCTTGCAAAAGATGTGCATTTGAAGGACAGGAGAGGAATGGGATTTGGAAATAAATTCTGCAATCGGGCTACGATACATGGCCATGATTTAGGTTCACTCTGGAAGGAAATTAAGACCACAAGAGGTTAGAGGATGATGTTAGAATTAAAGTCACGTACGGAGACAAGGATTCATTACGAAGGGCTTTCTAAAACGTGAAAATTAGATTGGAGATGTTGAAAAATTGGGAGGCAAAAGTCAATTAAGGACAGTCTGATAATTTTCAGAATACGCGCTCTTTTGAGACTTTCAGAAGTGCTCACATTCATGGAGTATAAGGACAGAAATCTGACCAGAAGAGGACGGAATGTTCAAGTCTCTGGGTGAGAGTTGTGGATGATGAGGCAGGAGGCATGTAACTTTACAGAGACAGACTTGTGATGAGAAAATGCTGGGTCACTCAAAGCTGGAACATGCTACTTAGATATAAATGGTGTGGACCAGCTGAAGATAGCAAATGAGGAGCTGGAGTGGCAAAGCGACACAGCTGGAGAGTCAGAAACAGGGAAACCTGTTGGAGTTGACTTTCTTTGTTGAATTCTTCAGTGGTACACATTATTTTCTGAAAAGCTGGTGGTATTCTTTCTCCAATTTGGACAGGTGCAACATGACCGAAGTTACAGACCAATGAAATCAAACTTGTACAGTCATTCAGCTCATATTATTTCAACTTCATATGATAAAACAAACCAAGAAGCTTCACAGAAATAGAATAAAACATGATACTGAGCCTCAAAAGAGATCCAAGGTCAGATGTGAAATCTGTCATACAGTTCGAGTGTCTTGAAGGAGGGAAGTGACACAGACAGAAGTAAAGTTCAGGGAGGGAATTAAAGAGGTCACTTGCTTAGTAACTGAAGGCTTTTCCATTAGTGGAGAATTAAAATTGAAATTCTCAAAGATTTAATTAAAGGAATACAAATAGCTTGCCTGCAATGTATAATCATGTAAATTAATTTAAATGGTGCAAAGACTGGTTCTGGTATTATCCTTCACCAACCGGCTTTCTGGAATAGAACAAGTAGTATAACACAATCGTCAAGTCTGGAAGGAAGACAGACATTGACGAGGTTTCTGCAGTGGAAGAACGGAGGTGGGACAGAGACAGATAATCAGAAATTCTGTAAAGTGTCGGAGCAGGTCATTTGGGTTTTTAAGTCCACATCAACCCTCCGAGGACCAGCCCACCCAGAGACCCCTCCCCCACCTGGATTTCCCATTGTTAATCCTTGGACCCCGCACATATTTCCCATGCCTTCACAAAATTCCTATTCTTTCTCATTACATTTCTCATTCCCCCTCAGAATTCCCATTCTCTGCCACTCCCATTTCCAATTCTCTCTCAGAATTTCCATTTCATTCCACTCCCATGTTTCCCATTCCTACTCAGAATTCCCATTCCCCCCACACTTATATTTCCATTCATTCTCAGAACTCCCATTCCCTGAGATCTCCCACCCCCCTCCCCACACTTTCCCATTCTCTCCACTTCCTGTTTCCCTGGGACTGATTCCGAGCGAAGCCAAGGATCTTCTAATCTCTGCAGCCTTATATGATATTCTTTACTCATTAGAAATAGTTTTTGTAGAAAAAACAATGCAAAACATCTTTTACCATTTTACTGTGTGTTGCGATTGAACCCTGGGAATAAACACCATCTGTGAAAATACAATGGTCAGGACTGGTGGGCATCCGAAGGGCTGCTGATGGTGATCCCAGAGTCTGGGCAGATGAACATCTAACCTCCTCAGGAATTGAACTGTCACTGTGGGGCTGGGAGCAAGGTGGCACAGGACATTCTTCCTCTCTGCCTGTGTCTACAGAAAATAACAATACTTAGAACATTTAGACTGCAATCGATTAACAGTGCTTAAAGTGAAATGTACAATTCAGTGTGACTGTCTTACAACTTCATCCTCCTTTCAATGTATTCTTTACTTCAGTTGCGTGTAACAATATAATAAGGTGAGTGGGTTAGAAATAGTTAACCAGAGAAAGTTAAGTATGCACAGGTCACTGATGAAAAGCACATTGAGCTAATTCAGATACTATCAGGCATATCTGCTAATAGTGAAAGTACTCCGATCGACAGTCTGTGCAGTACTGGAGTTACAGTTTCATGCTACTGTTATTGGTGAGGAATGAAATTAATCATCAATATTGCAAAGAAGATTTGGTTTTTCCACGTAAACAAAGTGGCCACATCGTCGTGTGTAAACAAAGGCCAAGCTCTCACACTGATTATAACTTTTGCTGCTTCTCAACTCTGCAAGTGATACGCAACCACCAGCAGTGAAAGGAATTTATTTCTGAAATATCAGCCTATCTCGAGAGGGTGAGTGGGGAACTTGACTAGGCTATTGCATCAAGGTAGCATTGAGAAAGATGATAATTCCAACATTTGAGCCGTGCTGATTAAATGGATCAAGGCAGATGCTTGGAAAATATGATGTCCTTGAATGAATGAGACAGGCCAGGTTTCCCCCTTGCTTCATCTGCATTAATCCAGACTGATGACATTTACACATCAATACATCACTCACACGTGCCATCACAATCAGCCATACCAAAGTGCACCTGAAATTAGTCAGAACCACATAAATGCATGACTGCCTCGAAGAGAAAACAAACAAACATGAAACAATGGCTAACATTACCTTTTGATTCGGGAATCTTCTCGCTTGCCTCTCTCTTTGCCATGTTTGGTTTGGGCTCCCTGCCTCAAGCAGCCAGAGCCTGTTTTTCCATTCGCCGGATCGCAGCTTCCTCAGCATCGAGCCGCTGCTTCCACTCCAGCAGCTCCTCTGCACGCCGTCGCCGATGCATGAGTTTCTGCTCCCGTTTAGTGAGGAACTTGATGGACATGCAAGCAGGACGGGGCAGAGAGGAAGAAAGTGTCACTAGCTGCCGATATTCATTTCTAAAATCGGGCATTAGCCTGCAGCTCAAAATGTATAATTCTTACTTATTAAATTCAACACTGTTTGGGTTATAGTTACACAACACAAACAAAATTCAGGGCAAGGTCTCCTTCTGCACTTCACGCATCCGAGAACATTGCAGCACTACTGCATGTAAATAGGCTCAGAGCAGTTAATCAATACATTCAGAAGGATTTCCTTCAAGTTTGCTGACGCAATATTAGTCAAAACTGTCAGCTTCAATGTGCAATGCTGCTCTTAAATAAAACTTCAGTTTAGCACAGAGCTCCCCACCCCACCGCAATTGGTAACCTGACCCGGTCCAACATCTGGAACTGGGACATTTGTGGACTGTGATCTCAAAGGAAGTAAACAAATACAATTCTGATCGCTTGGTCCTCAAAGTTTAGTTAGAGGTTTGAGACAAATTAGATGATACGCCTTCTTGCATTTAGCTCAAAAGCATTTTCTATTTACATTTTTACAGTGTTTTGCAAAGTAGAATGAAATACGCACTTTCTTGCCATGCTGGGCATTTTTATCCTAGTTTATCACAGTTGCTGTCTCTCGCTCCCCAAGTCAGGTTACTAGGATCTGGAACAAAACAAACATCTGCAGATGCTGGACATCTGAACCAAAGAAACAAAGTGCTGGAGAAACTCAGCAGGTCTGACAGCATCTGAGAAGAGAAACAAAAGTTACGTTTTATGTTCTTTGACTCTTCGTCTGAACGGACAAAAGTTCTCTGGACTTGAAATTCATAACTTTTTTTTCGCTTCAGTGGTGCTGCTGGACCTGAGTTTCACCAGCACTACATTTTCCATATTGAACTTTATTTGTAATACAGATCGGAAAAATACTAATCTGCAGAAGTGAAACAAAAGCGTAAAATTGAGCGTAGTTTCCACACTTGAGTTACTCAAGGATATCTCAGTTTAAAAACAAAAATTAACTCAAAGTAGCATTCCATCTCAAAATGAGCCAAGTTACACCAGTAATAACGCTCAACCCCCCAATTAGGCACTTCGGCACAACATCCTGGAATGTTGGACACAGCCATCTTTATCAAAGAATGACCACATGTCACAAAATTGTCGGCCTAGAGCATGTCTCTTCAAAGGAACCGGAACCATATTCTCAAATTTTGCGAGGTTTTTTTTAATCATACCTAATTGAACACTTAAATCTGAGAGAATACTCTGCTTTTTAAAAAAATGTTTGTGGGACACATCCCACATCTTGCGTAAGGTTCAGTTAGATCTGATCCAGAGAGACAAATGTCAAGCAAGCATCACACTGTCAATTCACTTCTACAAAGGGTTGGCATCACATTTCTTCACGATTTAAAGAATTTTGGAAATTGTTTGTATATTCAACCATCACATTAAAGAACTGGACAATAAATGTATGCAATAAGAGTGAAGCCTGCGACAGCAGATTTTTCTTTGGAGGGCAATGTGCCCGCTTTTCAAATTTTGGGAGCAAATACATTTTCAAGCTATATTGGTGTACAGTCAAGTTTCTTACTGAACAGTTACAGGATTGGACAGAGTCGGCATGGATTTAAAAGAGGGGAATCATACTTAGCAAGTCTTACCAGTTCTAAGTTTGTGGGCGACTCAAAGCTGGGTGGAAGGGAAAACTGTGATGAGGATGCAGAGATGCTTCAAGTGTAATTTACATATGTTGAGTAATTGGGAAAATGCATGGCAAATGAAACAATTTTAATAAATGCGAGATTTTTGCTTGCAAAAACAGACAGCGAGATTATCTGAATAGATTAGGAAAGGGAGAGTGACAACAAAGGGTGTCTTTGTTCACCAGTCACTGAGAGTAAGCATGCAGATGCAGCAGGTGCTGAAGGCAAATGTTATGGTGGCCTTCATGGTGGTGTAGGCCAGAACCAGTGGTCATAGTCTCAAGGATTAGGTTAGGATATTCAGAACTGAGGTGAGGAGAAATTTCTTTATCCAGGTAGTGTTGAACCAACGAAATTCCCTGCCACAAAATGAATTTCAGGACAAAACATTGAATATTTTCAAGGGTTAGATATATTTCTTCGGGCCAAAGACATCAAATGGTATGGTGTGAAAGTGGGACCAGTGTATGGAGTTGGATGATCAGTCATGATCATACTGAATGACAGAGCAGGCTCAAGGGGCTTAATAATACTCTTGATTTTCATGTTACTCACAGGAAAATATACAAATACTTCTAAAACATGTAAATTGCTTATCTGGATCACAAAAGAAAAAGCTTATTCTTTTTTACAGCCTCTTTAAAGGTTTACACAAGCATAATTATTACAAAGTTCCAGTGGTATTGAATTCACCCTGGGAGAACATGCTAGTTTCTATTAGCTTTCCAATATTACTAAATTCACACAAACATAATTCACACTTCAAATTATGCAATATTTTTCAATGATTTCACTAATTCTGGGTGAATTTCATTCAGAAATGTAGTACAGCCTACATGTATCTAAACGTTCACATCACGTTGTATAAGACAGAGATCTTCAATTAAACTGGATTATCACAAAATGCTATTCAACTGCTGCAAAATGACAAGACTCCTTTCTCTCTCATGATTAATTAATTAATTAATATTCAGTTAGATGCAGCGTTCTAACGAAAATACTATTTAGAACAGGTAAAGTTTATAGCACAGTCTCTGCAGATTGTGTACACTGCTGAACTGTAACTACGGGGTATATTTGTGTTCCTTGCTTTCATTGAAGATGGTGTAAGGAATAAGAGTGGTGCCAATGAAACCAGCATTTTTTGCTCATTCCCAATTGCCCATAAGTGGTGGTATGCTGCCCTCTTGAAGGTACACCCATCCTGCTGTCAGGATGTTTCCCAGGTTTAGCAATATAATTCCAATTCAAAATGTTATGCAGCTTGGAAGGGATTTGGGAGTTGGAAGCATTAGGAAGGGAGCAGTAGCTACCATTGTCTTTAGATGGCACAGATCATGGGTTTGGAACGTGCCGTCAAAACAGCCTTGGTAAGTTGCTGTAGTGCATCTCATATCTGGTACACATTACTGCAAATGTGCGCCATTGAGGAGGAAATCAATGGGTGGGATGTCAACCAAGTGGGCTGCTTTGCTCAGGACAATGACAAGCATTTTCCTTGCTGTTGCAGCAGTACTCATGGAAGCACATGGAGAGTATTCCATCACACTCCCAAAAAGTGACTATCAGGCTTTGGTCAGTTATTCTTTGCAGAATATCCAGCTGCTGAGCCGCTCTTGCAGCCAGAGTATTTATGTGGCTGATCCAATTAAAACGCCAGGTAAGTTACCCTGCCATCAATGCCAAGTCATTTTCTCTTGAAAAGTGAACAGGAAGATGGTAGATTAACCCCATAACAGATCCTGTAGGGTAGAAATACCAACAGCTAACTTGCAAAAACACTGATCCAAAGCAAAAAGAGGGAGATGTGATTGTGTTTTCTGTGGGAGTCTACGAAGGAGCTGCAGAAAAATACTAAAGTAACAAACTTAATTTTGAATGCAGTTTAAAACAAAATAAAAAGGGGGAAATCAAACAGCTCTGAAGCAAGCTTAAGTTCAAATTAGAAACCAATGCAGAATTCCTGCCACTGCTAAAAATCATCCAAAATGCTCCTGAGTTTGTCCAGTTGCTACTAAATGCAGCACTGAGCCCTGAATATTATTTCTTATTGGTACTTTCAATTTTAAACAAAGATTCGAGATCTGATAGCACTATTAAACTGACAGGCATTTTAACAAACATTGTTGCATGTGGTTGGAGATATTCGTGTCTACTGTGACGGTTACATGCCAATAACGTTTTCGCATCCTTGGTCAAAGAAATGTGTGGATTCAAATGTCAGGAAAGGGTTGACAAGGTTACATCTCATTTCTCTGAAAGAAGGCCAAACAGGGACGTATTAGAGGTCTTTAAAGTGTTGAGAGGATTCAGCAGACTGGATACAGACAAAATGTTCCCTTTCATACGGAAGAATATAGCTTGAGGCAACAAAGTAGTCACCAAGAAATCTATCAGGGAGATGTGGAAGTTCTGCAGAACTGGATTACAACAGCAAAGACTGAACAGGGAGTTGTTGAATCAAAAGTCATACGGGTATTTAAGGGGAGGATAGACAAGATTAGAGGGAGAAAGGAATAGAGTGTAAGGGTAATAGATGAGCAAAGGTGACAGGATTCTCAAATGGAGCAGTAACACTGATGTGAAGTGTTTGGAACAAATCATAGAATCCCTCAGTGTGGAAACAGGCCATTAAGCCCATAGAGTCCATATTGACCCTTCGAACAGCATCCCACCCAGACTCACTCCCCTACGCTATCAGTGTAACTCTGCATTTCCCATGGCTAATTCACCTAGCCTGCATATCGCTAAGCACTATGGGCAATTTAGCATGGCCAATCCACCTAACGTGCATATTTGTGGACCGTGGGAGGAAACCCATGCAGACATTGGGAGAGTATGCAAACTCCACACAGTTGCCTGAAGATAGAATCAAACCCGGGTTCCTGGCACTGTGAGGCAACAAGGCTCGCCATTGAGCCATGGTACCGCCCTAGTAAGACCTGTCTACATCCTCTGTAGTGTACAAAACTGTTTTCATAGTATAATAAAGTTTACACAATGATGCCAAGCAAATAATTCCACCAGGAAAAACAATTCCTGCAACATTTGCATGTACCTCCAGTTTCCCAACACACTCCACTGAAAGGCAAAGCAAGCTTTGAACTAGTGAAAAGTTTCACATTGCAATCCCATGCTGAGACTGTTACACCAGGGCAATGGGTGTAAATAAAAAGATGAGGGTAAGAAAAAAACTGCACTACTTGAAGACCAGTAGCAGTGAGGCCATATTGATGTTTTGCTGCCCCACTTGCAGGGTTAAACATGACAACACCTCAGGTGGGATAATTAGAAACACCATATGCAGCAAACACACTGCCTTTGTAAAACACAGTTAAATGGACTTCATATATTTATCTCTGCTCAGAGCCACTCTGTCTCTCTCTTTCTCATCCTCTCCATAACATCACCAGCTGACAAGTGAGCTGGTTGGCTTGCCAGTCTTCCACAGCAATATGCCTTATAAGAAGCCATAAGAGATATTACTTTTCATCCACATGACTGCGCATCTCCTTCAGTTTTTGCATGATGTTGCTGGTCTCACTGCCTGAAATCGAAACAGGGGAAGGACTCCACGTCTCCGTATCTATTTGTAGGGGACTGGAAGTGGGGCTCACTTTGGAACCATTCTCCACTTCTGGTTGTTCCGCATCCCGCTGCTGCTGTCGAGTTGGAACCTGAGAATATACCAAGATGGACGCATGGAAAGTCCAGTTGCTCCTAAAAGGAAACATTTCCAGAATTAGTTGCATTGAAACACAGATGAGATTCAAGGACTGGTTTCTGCAACTAAGCAATAGCATTTCCTTACAGGCAGGCAGACCATTGCATTAGTTTTGAATTGATTGAGCTTTGAATTAATTTAAAATCTCAAAAGTAAGACTGACTTTTTTGTTTGATGGAAATGTTTCTTCAGGGAAACAGATTAAAGGGAGGGAGATGTGGATTAATTATAATAGAAGTAAGTGCAAACAAATGAGTGGCTCATCAACGTAGCCCCATTCCTATTCACATGATCAAGTGCAAAAATGTTTTGACCCCTTTGTAGGATATGCTGATAACAGGTCGGAACCAGATTGCAGGGAGTGAAAGAACAGAAACACAGATCCATTGGGCTGAAAGCTCCATTTCTTCTGCTCTCACTACTACAGAATGCAGAACAAAACTCGATATCGATGAATACAAAGGATGGTATTCTGGGCAGCATCAGGTATTCCTGCACATGCAGTTTTAGGTTGCAGAGATTTGGCCGCTACATAAGTGAACATGTGAACATGTTATCAAATTAATAAAGATACCAAGGCTTAAGTTGATGTTTCTCAGTGGCAGACAAACCATTCTTATATCTTTTCTGTGAAATATTAAAAGTTTTATTAACATTGTAATGATAATATAGATCAGAAATCTTGCTGATAGCAAGTTTGGATTGAAAGTGATCACCCATCATTCATGCTGCTGACTAAGTAATTCCTTACTTTAATAGCAACCTTGCCTTCAACAGTTCAGGAGTTTGTAAATGGCGGGATACTAACCAACATGCTCTCCCCAACTGATGTGAGTCTCTCCTGAATTTTAATGGTGATCTGGAGCATATGCGGAATCTCCTCCTGCTGTTTCAGGATCAGTTGCCTCTCCCTGTGAGCAGCCTTGTTGGCTTCTTGAAGGTGCCTGATTTCACCCTGTGATGAAATTGTATGCAATGTATTACCATGTTAGAGACCAACCAAACCCGTCTTTACATGGTCAATAAATTTATTTTGACGACAGACTACAGACAAAAATGATGTGACGGTACACAACTCCATAACCCATTAAGTTCTAAGTTGCACAGTTTCCAGGTGGCACGGTGTAACTTTTACAAATTATAATGCTTGCAATCGACTTTGTGTTTTTCTTTGACAAAATGTATTGTCAACACAAACTCACACAGTCAAGTACTCCAGGTGGAAAATTATCAAAAAAAGAGTTACTCACGTTCTTTTACGACAGCTGTTGCATAACTTTGAGTGAGCATTTCTGATTTTATTTCAGGAGGTTGCTTCCTGGTCTGTGGGGAGTTAACCTGAGTTTTCAAACCTGAAAAACTGTCCTCAGCAGTCAAGTACTTTGCAGAAGAGAATGATGATGAATAGGCAGATTTCCATTCTTGAGAATTGCGTATCAGCTCTTGCTGCTGGGCAAGTTTGGAAAGTGTGCCTTGGTTGATTGAATTCAGAATCTGGAAAATCTGTAGTGAGTCCAGCAACAAATAATGTTAACATCCCATGTCTGCGTGATACTGCCTGCTTGGCAATACCTATGCCAACAAAATTCAGCAACTTGTTGAGACCATCACTATATTTTTCTCATTTTTTTGGTTTGGAATTGTGAGCTGAAGTTAAGAATTGAACTTTGAAAACCAAATTGTTTTAAAACAAAAAGAAGGGGAGAATAAAGATAGACGTCTGCTAGCCTGTGAAGAGAATGCTGTTTAATTACTGGTCTCAGAACACTCCAGATGTTTCAGCCCCAGGGTGCTGCTGTGCTCAGAGACGAGTTGGATGTTAAATTGAATAATCGAGAAAGGACCACTGGT
This sequence comes from Hemiscyllium ocellatum, assembly GCF_020745735.1. Classification (NCBI taxonomy): domain Eukaryota; kingdom Metazoa; phylum Chordata; class Chondrichthyes; order Orectolobiformes; family Hemiscylliidae; genus Hemiscyllium; species Hemiscyllium ocellatum. The sequence continues at coordinate 9,041,454 of NC_083409.1, forward strand.
GGCCTGCTAACTAGCGAATGTTGAAAAAGAGGCGGAAAACCAAGTGAATTGGCTCTGACTGGGTTTCGTACAGAAGACAGTTTTGGTTTGGACTTCTTCTGGTCTGGCTGTTCTTGGCTGCTGTCTTTAGTTATCTTCCAGTGATTGGTTTGCTTAAAGTTCCAAGAAACAATTCCCAGACTGTAAAAAAATGCGTTAAAGTCTCCAGACGTCTGCAGAAGTCAAGAGTGGCCAAAGTTTTGGAAAAGGTTACAAGAAATAAGATTTATAATAATTTAGAAAGAAATAATTTGATTAGGAATAGTCAACACTGTTTTGTGAAGGGTAAGTCATTCTTCACAAACCTCACTGAGTTCTTTGAGAAGGTGACCAAACAGGTGGATACGGATTGGTGTGGTGTACATGAATTTCACTAAAGTGTTTGGTAAGGTTCCCCACGGTCGGCTTTTGCACAAAATACAGAAGCATGTGACTGCGGGTGATTTGGCGGTTTGGATCAGAAATTGGCTAGCTGTTAGATGGCAGACATGGTGGTTGATGGGAATTGCTCATCTTGAGGTTCAGTTACCAGTGGTGTACCACAAGGATTAGTTTTGAGGCTACTGCTGCTTCTCATTTTTTATAAATGTCCTGGATGAGGGCGTAGAAGGATGGGTTTGTAAATTTGTGGGTATCACTAAAGTCAGTGGAGTGTGGGTAGTGCTAAAGGATAGCATGAGAGGACATAGCTGTAAATTGAGGGGTGATAGATATATGACAGATGTCAGATGTAGGTTCTTTACTCAGAGTGGTAGGGGTGTGGAACGCACTTCCTGCAACAGTCATGAACTTACCAACTTCAGGGGCCTTTAAATGGTCACTGGATAAACATGTAGATGATTATAGAATAGTGTAGGATAGATGAGCTTTCGTTTGGTTTCACAGGTTGGCGTGACATCGAGGGCCAAAGGGCCTGCACTGCGCTGTAATGTTCTACGTAAGTCGGGTAAATGTTCAAAGCAGATTGAGTTCACATTGTACATATAAATTTGAATTCCTTGTAATTCATCTGCGTTCAGTCAAAGTTGCTTGTTTTTGTTTAAGTTCTAACCTTGGTGTCCAAGATTTGTTGTTTTTGAAGTCAGGTTAGGAACGATTGAGCAATTTAGAGAGTTAGTTAATATCCCAATTTCACGGTGTTTCCAACTCGTGGTAGTAATATAATTTGGCTTGGCTTGTAATCGCTGTCTCAAACTTCAAGTTTGCAATTCATGAAGAAAACAAGACAAAGGGAAAACCATAAAGGTGGCTTTAGAACAAAGTCAGATGAAACAAAGTGACAGGACAATGTTTTAACCAGGAGCAAGGCAGCAGCTCATCAACTTTTCCAAAGCAATTAGGAATCCAAACTAAGTGACCTCCTAATCAGCAATACCATGCCGAGTAAGCAGTTTTTTAAAAAAAATCATGGGCAAGAGGAAAAGCAAGGGTGAAAAATAAAATGTTTAAATGGCAATAAATGTTGCATCCCTTCCCTTAACGTCATAAATTAAAGACAAAGTCAGGACACTTGACAGCCAGTGAGAGCTGGAACCGATTCATTTGTGTGTGTGAGAGCTCATCCATTGCAGGCAGCTAATTTCTTTCACATGGAGCGATGAGGTGGGGGGGGGGAATCAACAAATTCAAAATGCAACAAGCAGCATCAAAAGTATTGTGGCCTCATTGTACAATCATTTTTCTCAAGATTTCGTTAATAATCCTCCCATTAAATAGCACTATTGAGGATAATCAAAGCAAAGCATTGCCAGTAGGGAACTGTATTCAGGAACACCATGGCATGGACGTGAGTCCCTCGGGGGAGCGTATACGTTACATTCAGCAGCATGTGTTGTTGGCATTTCAAGGAAAACCTGAATCGCCATTAAAAAAAAGCTTTGCAACGAAATCGGAACCTTGGGGAAACATGCTCATTCATGACGTATTCGTGCATCGTCCAACATTTTCTCTGGCATTCAGTGGGTCATACCTGCTCCTGCTGCAGCCTGAGCAGAAGCCCACGTTGTCTCCTTCGGATGGGTGGCATCTTGTCATTTTCTTCCTTATCTCAAATGCATCTGTTTAGAGAACATGGCAACGTCACATGAACAGACAACATACTAAACGCTCTTCGGCCCTCCATATTGCGCAGACCTGTAGAACCAATCTGAAGCCTATCTATCCTACATTATTCCATTTTCATCCATATGTTTATCCAATGACCATTTAAATGCCCTTAAAGTTGATGAGTCCACCACTGTCGCAGGCAGAACATTCTATACCCTTACCACGCTGACGAAAGAAATTACCTCTGCCAACTTTCCTATATCTATCCCCCTGCAATTTAAAGCTATGTCCCCTCGTGCTAGCCATCTCCTTCTGGGGAAAAAGGCTCTCTCTGTCCACCCTATCTAACCCTCTGATTATCATATATGTCTCAATTAAATCACCTCTCAACCATCTTCTCTCTAATGAAAACAGCCATAAGTCCCTCAGCCTTCCCTCCATACCAGATAACATCCATGTAAGTCTCCTCTGCACCCTTTCCAAATCTTCCACATGCTTTCTATAATGCAGTGACCAGAACTGTATACTATACTCCAAGTATGGCTGCACCAGAGTTTTGTACAGCTGCAACCTGACCTTGTGGCTCTGAAAGTCAATCCCTCTACTAATAAAATCTAACACACCGTAGGCCTTCTGAACCACCCTATCAACCTGGGTAGCAACTTTCAGGGATCTATACATGGACATCACGATCTCTCTGCACATCTACCCTACCAAGAATCTGACCATTAGCCCGGTACTCCTTACTCCTGTTGCTCCCTCTTAAATGAATCGCCTCACACTTTTCTGCATTAAACGTCATTTGCCACCTCTCAGCCCAGCTCTGCAACTTCTCTATATCCCTCGATAACCTGCAACACCCTTCAGCACGATACACAACTCCATTGACCACTGTGTAATCTACAAATTTACTCGCCCATCCATCTATGGCCTCATCTTGGTCATTAACAAAACTGACAAACAGCAGCGCACCCAAAACAGATTCTTGTGGTACATTACTCGTTATTGAACTCCAGGATGAACATTTCCCATCTACTACTACACTCTGTCTTCTTTCAGCAAGCCAATTTCTGATCCAAACGTTAAATCACACACAATCGCATGCCACTGTATTTTGGGCAATTACCTACAGTGGGATATTTATCAAATGCCTTACTGAAATCCATATACATCACATCAATCGCATTACCCTCATCCATCTGTTTGTTCAATTTCTCTAAAAAAACTCAATAAGATTCGAGAGCCACGACCGAACCTTCACAAAACTGTGTTGACTTTCCCTAATCAACTTATTCCTTTCTAGACGATTATAAATCTTATACGTTATAACCTTTTCCAACATTTTATCCACAACCGAATATGGCTCAATCGTTTATAATAGCAGTGTTGTTTTTGTTTCCCTTCTTGAAAAAGGGGACGACATTTGTTATCCTCCAGTCTTATGGCACTATTCCTGTAGACAATGACAACATAAAGATCAAAGTTAGTTTCTGCTATCTCCTTCCTGACTTCCCAGAGAATCCTTGGATTAATCCCATCCGGCCTAAGGGCCTTATCCATTTTCACACTTTTCTGAATTGCTAACACCTCCTTGTGAACCTCAATCCTGTCTAGGCGAATAGCCTGAATTGCAGCGTTCTCCTCGACAAAACTGTCTTTTTCCAGTGTGAATACTAACAAAAAAATATTCATTTAGTGCTTCCCATCTCCTAGGACTCCATGCACAACATCTTCCAACTATCCTTGATTGGCTCTGATCGATCTCATCATGCTTTACTTCCTGAAATACTTATAGAATGCTGGATGGTTTTCCTTGATCCTATCTGCCAGTGATGTTTCATGTTTCCTCCTGGCTCTTCTTAGCTCTCTCTTTAGGTCTTTCCTCATTAACTTGAAACTCTCAAGCTCCCTAACTGAGCTTCACGTCTCATTCGAACATAAGCCTTTTCTTCCTCCTGAGAAAAGATTCAACTGCCTTAGTAAACCACAGCTCCCTACACATGGTATAATGATGCTGGAATTTACAGACAAACTTGGGTAAATCTGCCCAAGTAGATCTCAGTTTCACCACTGTTGAATCATCAACTAAACCAGAAAGAGAATGAACAGGGTTTAAGATTTTGTTAAACAGCAAATTCTTAATATTTTTACAACTGTTTTGCCCATCCATGCTTGTCATACACAATTTGGAGAAAATTTATTTCAACAAGATATTGTTTATGCTCGCAAAATTAAAAAAGGGTATTTTGAAGGAAAATCTGTAAATAAAAGGTTGGTGTCAGTAAAAGTGCCCACAAAGATGTTGAGCAGCCGTAAAAACCAAATTCATTCATGGACGGACTTTGCAGAAGGAAATCCTTTGCCCACAACAAGTATGGCATATGTGACTACAGTATTATGGCAGCATGGATGGCATGCATACCAGACCGACTAAGCATTGACCATCTCTTGCAATCCTTTTGATATGTAGTGGTATTATCATCACTGCTTCCCTCACAATTAACACATTAGGGTTACCCTCGATCTGAAAATGAACTGGATAAGTTTTTCACGAAGTAACTCACTTCCTGTCTCCCCAGTACATGCCCAATAAACATTACAGCAAATAGAATGTAGCAACCTGCTTGATCTGCATATTTAACAATCTATACATTCACATTCTTCAACAATAAATAGTGAGAGCTATGTGCACTATACGATGCACTGCAGGAACCCACTCAATTCCTTCAACAGCATCTTCAAAGTCTCTGACCTCTACCACGGAAAAGGACACGGACTGTTGATAACATGGTAACACCATTACTTGTAAGCTCCTCTCCAAGCCACGCAACATCCTGACTTAACAATATACCATTCCTTCGCTGCTGTAGGATCAAAACCCAGGTACTCCTTTCCTGTCAACATTGTGGTTGGACCTGTAGCAGGAAATGGCTCACTATCACCTTCCCAAGTGCAATGAAGGATGGACAACAATACTGGTCTTACTCGCAGCAAAAAAATCCAATGAAATAATTTGTTTAAAATCCAGACCTGTGGGTTAGGACAACAGTCTTACAACAATCTGTTCCAGAGCTCTGAACTCCGAACCTAACAGCACTTGCAAGTTGATATGTTTATATTGACCAAACAGACTGCAGTGGCTCAAGGCAGCTCACTACCATGACCATTTGGAGAATGAGGGATAGGAAATAAAGACTAGCATTACCGCAAACATCCCAAGTTCAAAGAACAAACTTAAAAATTTGAAAAAAAAGAGTCAAAATTGCATTCATTCTACTCAATCCAAACAGTAATAAGGGGAAAGGTGATGTGAATACTGAGATTCTGCACAACAGCCTCACTGCAATGAGAAAAGACAACAGTTTTCCTCCTTCTCTGGAAAGTATTACTGGAAGTATCTGCACATTCCTACATGCCATTTTTGAAAGGCTAGTCAGCTTAACATCACTGCATAGGTCAGCTACTCACTGTTTCTGGTGCTTCAAACAGGCCAACTCTGCTTTGGTCTTTTCCTTCAAGGCTTGTTCTCTCAACTTGAGGAGTGACAACTGGTGCTGCGCATGCATCTCCTCCTCCTCTATGTGTTGTCGCACCATCCCCATGGTGAATTTAGAGAAACTGTCTTGACCTCCTGAGAAGGGCATGCTCAAATCATGCAGAACAGTGAAAGACAGGAGGACAAACAGTACAGAGTGAGGTGTTCTGCTTCCCCTGACCCAAGCAAAAATTGCCCCGTAATCCAAGAAAACGCAGGACTGAGTGCAGGCAACAACAACAATTGAAAGTAGTTGGAGTATCATCAGACATGACAATCATGTTGCATCACAAGTGATCCAATCAAACTATCCCAATATTTATCAGGATGAGTAAATACTGATTGTCTCATTTTATCATCTGGAAAACACATTAAGACTGGCGAAGTCCCTCATAGAACATAGAAAAATACAGCGCAGTACAGGCCCTTCGGCCCTCGATGTTGCGCTGACCGAAGCCTACCTTACCTACATTAGCCCAATAACCTCCATATGCTTATCCAATGCCCGCTTAAATGACCATAAAGAGGGAGAGTCCACCACTGCTACTGGCAGGGCATTCCATGAACTCAACCCGCTGAGTAAAGAATCTACCAGTAACATCTGTCCTATACCTACCACCCCTTAATTTAAAGCTGTGTCCCCAAGTAACAGCTGACTCCATTAGCTGAAAACGGTTCTCACTGTCAACCCTACATAAACCCCTAATCATTTTGTACACCTCTATCAAATCTCCCCTAAACCTTCTTTACTCCAATGAGAACAGCCCCAAGTGCCTCAGCCTTTCCTCATACGATCGTTCTACCGTGCCAGGCAAGATCCTGGTAAACCTCCTCTGCACTCGTTCCAATGCCTCCATATCCTTCCTGTAGTATGGCGACCAAAACTGCACACAATACACCAGATGAGGCCGCACCAGAGTCTTATACAACTGCAACATGACCTCAGGGCTCCGGAACTCAATTCCTCTAACAATAAAGCCCAGTACACCATATGCCTTCTTCACAGCACTATTTACCTGGGTGGCAACTTTCAGAGATCTGTGTACATGGACACCAAGATCCCTTTGCTCATCCACACTACCAAGTAGCCTACCATTAGCCCAGTATCCATCTTCTTGTTACTCCTACCAAAGTGAATGACTTCACACTCAGCTACATTAACTCCATTTGCCACCTTTCTGCCCAGCTCTGCAACTTATCTATATCCCGCTGTAACCTGCCACATCCTTCTTCGCTGTCCACAACTCCACTGACTTTCGTGTCATCCGCAAACTTGCTCACCCAGCTTTCAAGCCCCTCCTCTAGGTCATTTATAAAAATGACAAACAGCAATGGTCCCAAAACAGATCCTTGTGGAACACCGCTAGTAACTGCACTCCAAGATGAACCTATACCATCAACTACTACCCTCTGTCTCCTTCCAGCCAGCCAATTCCAAATCCAAACCTCTAATGCACCCTCAATGCCATACCTCTGGTTTTTGCATTTGCCTACCATGGGGTAACTTATCGAACGCCTTGGTAAAATCCATATACACCACATCCACTGCTTTACCCGCGTCCAATTCCTTGGTCACCTTCTCAAAGAGCTCAATGAGGTTTGCGAAGCACGACCTGCCCTTCACAAAACCATGCTGACTATCCTTGATCACATTATTCTTATCCAGATGTTCATAAATCCTACCCCTTACAATTTTCTCTAAGACTTTGCCCACAACAGAAGTGAGACTCACTGGCCTGTAGTTATTAGGGCAATCCCTGCTGCCCTTCTTGAACAAGGGGACCATATTCGCTATCCTCCAGTCTTCTGGCACAATTCCCGTAGACAACGATGCCATAAAAATCAAGGCCAATGGCTCCGCTATCTCGTTTCTAGTTTCCCAGAGAATCCTAGGATAACTGCCATCAGGCCCAGGGGACTTATCTATTTTTATCCTTTCCTATATTCCCCAGACCTCTTCCTTACATACCTCAAGGCCATCCATTCTGATCACTTGTGACTCAATATTCACATCAGCAACAGTGTCCTGTTCCTGAGTGAATACTGACGAAAAGTATTGATTTAGTGTCTCTCCAATCTCCTCCGCCTCCACGCACAACTTCCCACTACTATCCTTGACTGGACCGATACCTACCCTAGTTGTGAGACGTAAAAAGTCTGCTCAAGACAAATTCAGGAAAACAAAGTTTATTAGCAATTAGCAAGTCTGCAGAGTTGGGTACCCCTCAAAGAAAGGGACCCTGATCGTTACAAAGCATCCCCTGATATACCCTTAAACTCCACCCCCTGTTGAGTCAGGTGATTCTCAATCTTGAGTAACTGGAACTTTTCCATTACGTGTTTACCCCAATTTCGCAAGCGCAGCTGGACACATGCCCCCCTCTCAAGTGTTTACAATTTGCCCAGGCAGCTGACAACCGCCCATTGTCCACTTCAAGTTGTTTCTCAACGGTCGTCCTTCGTTATCAGTCACGAGGTTCGTTTCTGACATAAATGTCGGCCTTGTGGTTTTTCCTGTCTGGACTTGTTTTGCTATGAGTAAGGTCGCCCATTGTCTGGTTTTGTTATTTGTCAAGGGGCTTCATTATTTTGTTATCTGTCTAGCTGCTTGTTTTCTGACTTCTGCTGACCTTGTGGTCTTGCTTCGAACCAGCTGCAACTTGTTTACCACTTCTGCTACCTACTATGTGTTAGTGCTGCTGCTATAGCTAAGTTAGTCAAATTCATATGTCGGCCATTTTCTTTTGGTCACCTTCTTGCCCCTTATGCTTATGCACATCTTGAATCATTACTCCAACTCTCACAATCCACCCTTTTTCTTTTCAAGATGTGCATAAGGAATCAGTCAGGCAGGAAATTTGCGAAGCAACATGACTTTGAGCTCACGGGTCCCATGTTGAGGAATGGCCACGGCCTCAAGCTGGGCTAGGTTCTTCTGAATTAGGGACTGAAAGCAGGAGAGCAGGCAAGGAAGGGTTAGCAGCAGGGCAAAAACGCCCGTTAGGGATAGAAGGGTATAGCGCCACCAGCTGCCGTCGAAGAGGCCGCTCCACCAGGAAGCACTACCCATGGGACGCCAGGTCTGAACAGGGACATGAGCAATCTTACGAATGTTGTTGGCAATGTCAAGAACTGCCTGACCATTGTCGTCAATCTGCAGGCAACAATTTGTGAGGTTAAACTTTCCACAAACGCCGCCCTCAAAAGTGAGCAGGTAATCCAAGGCCAAACGGTTCTGATAAATAGCAGCCCTCATTTGATTTGTCTGTCGTGCTAAAAGCTCAAGGGCGAGGGCAGTTTGATTAGTAATAATTTCAACTACTGCCTGTAGGCGAATAATACGGTTGAGCATATAGATGGGAGTGCGGTAGCCCCAGGAATCGTCCTGAGCCCAGGTGGCGGGGCCATAATATTTGATAATGCGTCCGGGAGGCCACTCATCTCTCCACTTCCCCAGGTGTTCCCGTGGAAGGGCAAGGGTGATGGGGTTCGGAGGGGTAAGAGAGCGCGAGGGACGTCTAAGGGAATCGAATAGCTTGACTCCTAAGTCATTACCATCGGACTGAGGTAGTAAGAAAAATTCCGGGCGAATGAGACCTAGGAAACACGACCCAGACCAAACTGCAGGCAGTGAGGAATAGGCACGGTTGCCACAAATCCAAAACAGCCCATCCGGGGCAGCGCCCCCTTTAGTCGTAACGTCTCTCCAGGCTTCTCGCACCCCAGGCACACCCTCGTATGGTGCAGAGCCGGAGCAATTCCACAAAGTGGTATCAAAGTCAAGAGGAAGGCATCCCTTAATAAAACGTGTGGCTAAATACCAGGTGAAAGGGAGAGGCCACCAAGACGCGGTGGTGGAGTTCCAAACATGGCGAAAGGGGCTGGCTCCTACTACGATGGAGCCTTGTTTTGCGACACAGATGTGTCCTTCGGGGGAGGAGGTCAAGCGCCATACTTGTCGTGCCCGGTTATCCCCTCGCGTCTAGTTATATTCGAGTAAGTCTCTCACCGGTAGACTCTCACCCGTCCAAGGCCACTGTTCAGTCATGCCGGGGCCCCCATACACCCAACAGTTGGTAATATTTAAGGCGGATGCAATCCTAGAAGTGAAGTCAATAAACAAATTTTTGGTAATGTCAGGGAGATCTAAAGCCTCCTCCACCTCTCTGTAAATAGAGGCTGCTCCTGATACAACAGCCGCATGGCGGCGGCGCTCTATGAATAACTGTCGGGTAGCGTCACGGACAGCACTTAGCATAACCCTATCTGCCATCTCTTTGGTCGAATCATAGGAAGAGTCATGCCTGGCGAAACACAGGTATGGTTCAAACCCAGGGCAACCGCGTTGGAAGTCTCGGCCACCATTACGGTAAAAGCCCTTGTTGTAAACTTGAAAGTACGGTTTTCCACCCTCCCAACACTCCTGGCGCGTACTAATATCATAAGAGTGGGCGTTAACATTTGAATGGGACACAAAAGAACCAACGGAGTTACGAATACCCAAACGAATAGTAGTCCGACATTTATCGCATCCCCCTTGACCCTCCCCCACACATAAAAGCAAACATAGCAATCCCCAAAACAGAATGGTCCATATAGATGTCATTGCTGAAGCTTTTGGAACTTGACCACCAAAGGGTCAGATCCAGGCTCGCACGTCCAGATGTCTTCCGAGCCGGATGGGACAGGACCCTTGATGCGTGAAGCGTGCGACCACCCTTTTTCTTTTGTTCGTACTGCTGCCTCGGTAGTCAGTAAGACCTGGAAAGGGCCCTCCCACTGTGGCTGGAGTTTGTCAGATTTCCAAGACTTAACGAGCACACAGTCACCAGGCTCGACCTTATGCAGGAGAAAGTCAAGTGGCGGCGTCTGGGACAAGCGGCCCTTCTTGCGAAGTTCTGTAAGAGAACGGGATAATGCCAGTAAATAGTCCTTTAAGTAAACGTCCCCACCCTGTATAGAGGGACACCCGTCTACCTGACTCCAGTAGGGAAGGCCAAAGAGCATCTCATATGGGGAGAGGGCAATATCTTTACGAGGCGCAGTGCGTATGCGCAAAAGGGCAATGGGAAGGCACTTTGGCCATGGTAGTTTGGTTTCCAACATTAGCTTTGTCAATTGCGTCTTCAAGGTAGCATTCATGCGTTCGACGCGGCCAGAGCTCTGCGGGTGCCACGGGGAGTGAAGGTTCCATTGTATGTGTAGAGCATCGCAGAGCAGTTTGTGCATTTTAGAGACAAAGTGAGGCCCGCGATCAGAGTCAATGGATTCCATAATGCCGTATCGAGGTATAATGTTTTCGAGGAGGAGTCGAGCCACAGTTGAGGCATCAGTTTTTGTGGTTGGGAAAGCTTCGACCCAATGAGTGAAATGGTCAACAATGACTAAAATGTATTTCCACTTCTGGGATTGAGGTAGGTCGGTGAAGTCAATCTGGATCCTTTGGAAGGGTCGGATAGAAAGGGGTTGTCCACCAGGTGGGGCCGAGCGCATGGCCTTCTTGTTGATACGCTGGCAGGTCACGCAGCCCGAAATTTCTTGCTGAGCAATGGTATGAATGTCTTTACAGACGAAGTCTCGCAAAATGGTGTCACACATAGCGAGAGCACCCCAATGAGTTTGGCGGTGCAGGCGGTGGATGAGGCCCCGAGTCACAGCCTTGTTGAGGACCTGTCTGCCGTCAGGGACGAACCATCTTCCAGTGGAATCCTGTGTGGCACCGAGCTGCTCCATCTTTGCAATCTCAGTTGGAGTATAAATTGGTTGCTTCGAGAGAGTTTCGCGCAAGGGTATTAGCGTCAGGAGCTGTATAGGCTTTTCCACAGCTGCGCGTTTGGCCTCTGCGTCTGCTAGACGATTCCCGACCGCGTCCGGCGACGTACCTTTCTGATGGCTCGGAACATGAACGACCGCAATTTCGGCCGGCAGAGTGAGTGCCACAAGTGTAAGCGAAATCATCTGTTCATGGGCCAAGGATTTCCCCCTAGAAGTGATCAAGCCTCGCTCTCTCCATATTTTCCCAAAAGTGTGGACAATGCCGAAAGCATATTTGGAGTCAGTGTAGATGGTACCAGAGACGCCGGTCAACAGAGTGAGGGCCCGTTGGAGTGCATAAAGTTTGCACGATTGTGCGGACCACTTCCCAGGTAATCGTCCGGACTCAATAGTCTGTTGTGAAATGCCGTCAATAATAGCGTAGCCACTGTAGCGAGTGCCGTTGATGCAACGAGAGGAGCCATCAATATAAAGTTCCTGACCTTCCCCCAGAGGGACCTCCTGAAGATCCTCGCGGGTTTTGGTCTGCAGGTCTACTAGATCGACGCAGTCATGTATCGAGTTTCCAGCATCAGGAACGCCGTAGAGGAATTGGGCTGGATTGCAACTCAGATCTTTGGTAAAGGTGAGGTCATCTCCTGACATTAGGATCGTTTCATATTTGAGGATGCGAGAGTCGGTGAGCCATCGGTGTGCCTTCTGAGCGAGAATCGTATTAACGGAATGAGGCGAGTAAACCGTGATTTTGCCGCCGAAGGTAAGCTTTCGAGCTTCCTGTATGAGCACTGCGGTAGCTGCTATAGCTTGAACACATGTAGGCCAACCACATGACACTGGATCCAGCATTTTTGTCAGAAAAGCAACTGGCTGGCGCTGTCCTGCCCGTAGTTGTGTCAGAACGCCATGCGCTAGGCCATCAGCGTTATTAACGTAAAGCTGGAAAGGTTCTTTCAGGGCAGGCAAGGCTAAAACCGGAGCGCGAACTAAGTGATCCTTGATGTTGTGAAAACGTTGAACCTCATCCAACGCCCAGTCTATGTGTGGACAGTCCTTTGCCAGTTTCTCGTACAAAAACCGAACCAAAGAAGTATAATTTTCAAGCCAAATGCGGCAGTAGCCGACTAGGCCAAGGAATTGTCGTATCTCCTTCTTAGTTTTAGGAAGTGGTATATTACTGATTCCCGCAATTCGTTCAGGTGTTATGCGGCGGTGGCCCTTACTGATCTGGTGACCCAAATACCGAACCTCCGGTTCGACAAACTGGAGCTTTGTTTTTGAGACACGCAAGCCCTGTTTGCGCAAGGAAGTTTAAAAGGGCAACTGTGTCTGACCGAACAGTATCGTCGTGTGCGCCGGAGAGCAGGAGGTCGTCAACGTATTGAAGGAGTTGACTCCCTGGGGTGTACTGGAAAGTTTCCAACACTTGTTCTAGAATTTGGCCGAATAGGTTAGGTGATTCAGTGAACCCCTGTGGTAGGACCGTCCAGCGTAACTGGCGTTTTCGTCCCGTGAAAGGGTTCTCCCATTCGAACGCAAAAAGGTCACGGCTTTCCTCAGCCAGGGGGCAGCTCCAAAAGGCATCCTTCAGGTCTATCACACTGAACCATTCATGGTCAGGTGGAATTTTACTTATGAGCGTGTAAGGGTTAGGTACAACTGGGTACCTGGCTTGCACTACTTCGTCCAAGCCTCGCAAATCCTGTACCATCCTATATGTCCCATCAGGTTTACGGACCGGAAGTATAGGAGTATTAAATGGGGACATGCATTCCTCCAGTAGCCCGTCAGAGAGTAGGCCATCTATAACAGGTTGTAACCCTTCCCGCCCTTCCATAGCGATAGGATATTGTTTTCTCCTGACCGGACCTTTCCCTGGAAGCATGGTAATCTGGAGAGGTTTTATGTTCAGCCCGCCCCGGTTCCCTTCGCAGTACCAAACATCGGGGTGTATCTGCTGATCATCTGCCTCAGTAAGGGCAAACAGTTTTACAATGATCTCCCCGTTGTTTGGTACTGTGCCGATCCCTAGTTGGACCTGCAAGTCCCGTCCCAACAGATTAAACCCAGCGGATGGCAGGAGGAGGAGATCCTGTCTAGCCGTCCTATCCTCATATTCAATTTCTACATTTTCTACCAGTGGGCCCTCTAGAGATTTTCCTCCAATTCCCGATACCCCCATCATTCGGCTTCCGACTCGGGTGTCAATGGGCGCCTGAATAATGCTTGACCGTTCCGCTCCTGAGTCAACCATAAAAGTAACTTCTGACCCTTGGGGCCCAATTTTTAAATTTACCAGGGGCTCCTGTCGAAAAGTCTTTTTCCCCAAGGGTAGGAGCCCCCGACCCCCCTAATCTTCCTCAACCATGGCAAAGGCCGGTACGTCCTTTCTGTAGTGAGGGCATTCGCGTTTAAAGTGACCCTCCTCATTGCAGTGGTAACATCTAGCTGGTCTCCTGGTATCTCTATTTTGTCCCCGATTTCCCCCTCCTCTCCGAGGTTCGTGTCGGGACTCTCCTCCTTTCTGTCCTTGCCACTGACCGCCCCTCTCTTTTCTGCTGTCATTTACTTGGAAGATAGTTTGAACCATCAACTTCGCTGCCTTCTTTTCTTTTTCCTCATCCCGCCTGACATAGATTTTCTGCGCCTCTCTGAGTAATTCATTAAGGAGTTTAGTATCCCAGCCATCCAGCTTCTCTAGCTTTTTCTTGATATCTGGCCAAGCTTTTGAAACAAACTGAATTCGGATAGCTTGTTGTCCTAGGTCCGAGGTTGGGTCCGTTCCTCCATATTGTTGGACGCATTTCCTAATTCTATCAAGGAAAGCCATGGGACTCTCATCCGCCTCCTGATGGTTTTCAAATGCCCGACTAAAATTATAACCTTTAGGGACTGCCTCTCTTATCGCTTTTATTAAATATCTTCGCTTCTCACTCATACGTTCTAGTCCCCCGGGGAGACTTTTATCCCAATTAGGAGGCTCGCTTGGAAACCAGTCCGCTCCCCTGCCCTCATGTTCTGTATCTATCATTCTTTTAGCAGCTTCCCTTATCTCCTGTCGCTCGGGGGCTGAAAATAGTGTTCCCATGATTGATTGCATCTCCTCCCAGGTGTAAATATTTGGTCCCAGGAATTGATCAAGCTGTTCAGCTAACCCTATGGGGTCTTCCATTAAGTTCTTCATTTCTTTCTTAAAGTTCCGTACTTCTGCGCTTGTTAATGGGACGATCACAAAGCCCATGCCGCCCTCAGGTCCACCCGTAGGGACTTCACGGAGGGGGCATAGACGAGTCGCGTCGCCGTTATGGCTTTTTGATCGAGTGATCATTCCCCGGCGTTGGGATGTATCACTCCCACTATCCGATCGTGCCGGCGAACTTCCAGCATCTGACTGGTCCCCCCCACTCCCTGACTCTGTGTCCGATAGTACGTTTTTGGAAACATTTTGGTCGTCAGGGTTATCTGTCGGAGCAGTTGGGGGAACGTAGGGTGGCGGCAGGTGGTCTAGGGGTTCCCATTGTTTCGGTTTTCTCTCCTCATTATGGTCCAATTTTAGTTTGTAACAGTTTGTGGTGGGCAGCCAACAGAGAGCGTAATCGCTTTCTTTTGCGGTCACATTTGGCTTTGAATTTACATATAAGTTTAATGCCTGTTGAACCCAATCTTCATCTGAGCCAAATTTAGGCCACCATACGGATGATCCTTGGATCGGTTGAAGGGACCATTTGAAACAATAATCTACCATTGTTTTCCGAGATTTTCCCTTTCGTCTCCCATGTCCCCAATTACTTAACATCCGTCCCAGCAGACTGTCATTTGGTACCCCGGGTTATCTGTCACTACTGTCCTGTTCCGAACCTGGTTTAGATCCTTTATTTCCCATTTCCGAGGACTTACGAAAATCTATCTGTGTCGAGACACACTTACCCCGGCCCGTAGACCCTCGATCGCCCAGGAATACAAGCAGGACACCCCCGGTCCTCAGATTCGCGTGTACCACGTCTCTACAGAAGTCCTGCAGGACCTCGTGACGCACGCTCCTCCTTAAACCAGACCTCCGCAAGGTATCTTACCTGGGTTTGGTGCACCAAAATTACTCGATCGAAAAAGCATCCCTTTTGCCTCGGTCCCCTGTTCTTTGTTTTCCTGAGTCCTCCGGATATCACTCACTCAAGCCGCGTGGCGACGAGCAAGCACTCAGGGACTGCCGAACTCGGCAGGGTGCACCTTCCCCGATGTCCTTTCTCGATCCCCTCGCAGCCGGAGTGTCGATCCCGGACAGGAGCCCCCAAGTTGTGAGACGTGAAAAGTCTGCTCAAGACAAATTCAGGAAAACAAAGTTTATGAGCAATTAGCAAGTCTGCAGAGTTGGGTACCCCTCAAAGAAAGGGACCCTGATCGTTACAAAGCATCCCCTGATATAACCTTAAAATCCACCCCCTGTTGAGTCAGGTGATTCTCAATCTTGAGTAACTGGAACTTTTCCATTACTTGTTTACCCCAATTTCGCAAGCGCAGCTGGACACATGCCCCCCTCTCAAGTGTTTACAATTTGCCCAGGCAGCTGACAACCGCCCATTGTCCACTTCAAGTTGTTTCTCAACGGTCGTCCTTCGTTATCAGTCACGAGGTTCGTTTCTGACATAAATGTCGGCCTTGTGGTTTTTCCTGCCTGGACTTGTTTTGCTATGAGTAAGGTCGCCCATTGTCTGGTTTCGTTATTTGTCAAGGGGCTTCATTATTTTGTTATCTGTCTAGCTGCTTGTTTTCTGACTTCTGCTGACCTTGTGGTCTTGCTTCGAACCAGCTGCAACTTGTTTACCACTTCTGCTACCTACTATGTGTTAGTGCTGCTGCTATAGCTAAGTTAGTCAAATTCATATGTCGGCCATTTTCTTTTGGTCACCTTCTTGCCCCTTATGCTTATGCACATCTTGAATCATTACTCCAACTCTCACACTAGTCATCCTTTTATTCCTGACATACCTATAGAAAACCTTTGGGTTTTCCCTAATCCTACCAACTAAGGACTTTTCATGTCCCCTTCTCGCTGCTCTTAGCTCTCTCTTTAGATCCTTCCTGGCTACCTTATAACTCTGAATCGTCCCAACTGAACCTTCACGCCTCATCTTTACATAGGCCGCCCTCTTCCCTTTCACAAGGGATTCCAATTCCTTATTGAACCACGGCTCCCTCACAAGACCCTTTACACCCTGCTTGACTGGTACATACTTCTCAAGGACACCCATTAGCTGTTCCTTGAACAATCTCCACATATCATTTGTGTTCTTACCTTGAAGCCTATTTTTCCAATCCACGCCTCCTAAGTCATGTCTCACCGCATCATAATTTCCCTGCCCCCAGCTATAACTCTTGCCCTGCAATGCACACTTATCCCTCTCGATCAATAGAGTAAAAGTCACCGAGTTGTGGTCACTGTCCCCGAAGTGCTCACCTACCTCCAAGTCTAACACCTGGCCTGGTTCATTACCTAGAACCAAATCCAGTATAGCCTCACCCTTGTTGGCCTGTCTACATATTGTGTCAGGAAACCCTCCTGCACACATGGACAAACACCGACCCATCTAACTAACTCGAGCTATAGCTTTCCCACTCAATATCTGGGAAGTTAAAGTCCCCCATAACAACCACCCTGCTACTTTCACTCTTCTCCTGAATCATCCTCGTAATACTTTCCTCTACTTCTCTCAGACTATTAGGAGGCCTGTAGAAAACTCCTAATAGGGTGACCTCACCTTTCCTATTTCTAACCTCAGCCCAAACTACCTCAGATGGCAAGTCTTCCTCCATCGTCCTTTCCACCGCTAGAATACTATCCTTGACAAGCAATGCCACACCTCCCCCTCTTTTACCCCCATCTCTGACCCTGCTAAAACATTCAAACCCTGGAACCTGCAACAGCCATTCCTGTCCCTGTTCTACCCATGTCTCAGTAATGGCCACAACATCGAAATCCCAGGTACCATCCTACGCTGCAAGTTCACCTACCTTATTTCTTATACTTCTGGCATTGAAGTATACACACTTCAAGCCACCTTCCCGTTTACAGGCACCCTCCTTCGAGATCGATGCCTTGTGCCTAACCTCGCTACACTCATTATCATGCTGATAATTTTCTGTTCAGTACTCCAGTTACTAATTTGCTCCCAGGTTCTGATAAATAACCAAAAACAGAATAGGAGTTGCACATACAGAGAATAAGGGTGTCATGGTTCCATCAACGTTAGCCAGGAGGAGGCTATTTAACTTCTTGAGCCTATTCCACTATTCACCCAAATCATGGTAATCTTCAATATCATGACAAATCCCTGTCTTTGTCCCATAATCTTTCAGCATTTTGGTTAAAAATCTACCAATCTCAGATTTAAAATTTGCAACTGATTTCAGATCAATCACTGTTTGTGGAAGGGAGTTTCAAATTTCATCCATTTGTGTGTAAACGTGTTCCACGATATCACACCTCATTGTCCTGACTCTAACATTTTATCTATTTCATCTCTCTTCTTAAATTAAGCCTCGGAATCCAAGTATCAATTCAGGAAATCTACCATGCAATTCTACGAAGAGGGATACTCTTCTTAAGCTATGGTGCCCAGCCCTGACGTCTTGGTCTGACTTGGTTTTGAATTGCTGAAGCATGACTTCTAATCCTTTGTTTTCGAGTCTTCTTTGGACATAAATGTCAACATTCCACTGGTTCCTTGATCACTTTTTTGAGCCTGTTTGTGACATCTTCATGAACTATATACAGCTGGATCACCCCCAAGTTCCTTTGAACTCCACTGTCTCTCGATTTTCACAATCAAGAAATATTCTATTTTGATCCAACCTCTCCCTTGCCAACACAAACTCATCTGTAGATTTTTCATTTACTTAATCGGTCAAGATTGCTTTCTGATCTTATGCATCCATCTTCCGATACTCGAGATCGCTGCTAATCTGGAGAGAGGCCCCAAATTTTGATTTTCCTTTCATTTTGAATCGTGAATATATAGGGCACCAACATAGATCCATGCAGAATATCACCAACCATAGCTTTCCAATTAGAATAGCTCTTATTAGCTGCACAAATGTCTCTTGTTCAAATCAAATTCCTCTGCAAGCTCCACTTGCCTTTTGCATCTTATTATCCCCACCTTTAATGTACAGTAGAACGTTGTAAATTCAGGAACATCCTTAGCAGTCAACTTTAGCTTGTGTTTACCTGACTAGATGAGCAAGGAATCCCAGTAAATATTAATCTCTGTCTTAATTACATGGTAGCTTGATCGCAAAGATTAACAATGCAAAATATTTATTCCTCTTCAAGATTTATGAACTCTGGGCACATTGTTAGTGAGTGGCACTTATCTTTAAAAAAAAAATCCCCTGCCCAACACTTGCCTAATACTCATTGGCCCATCTGTTTCTCATCCTCGACATCTGAATCTTATAGAAAGATAACTAAAACATGGAGAGGAGCAACAATTCCAAGCACTGAGACCCCACAAACTGGCACCACCACTCACACTTGGGAGAACTCACTTTTACAGCTGTTGAAACCGATTGATCCTGCAGTATGTCCTCATCAGAATCATCCTGCTGACTACTTTATCTCTGAAAGTTGCCACCCAGGTAAATAGTGCTGTGAGGAAGGCATATGGTGTACTGGGCTTTATTGGTAGAGGAATTGAGTTCCGGAGTCCTGAGGTCATGTTGCAACTGTATAAGACTCTGGTGCGGCCTCATCTGGAGTATTGTGTGCAGTTTTGGTCGCCATACTATAGGAAGGATGTGGAGGCATTGGAACGAGTGCAGAGGAGGTTTACCAGGATCTTGCCTGGAATGGTAGGAAAATCTTATGAGGAAAGGCTGAGGCACTTGGGGCTGTTCTCATTGGAGAAGAGAAGGTTTAGGGGAGATCTGATAGAGGTGTATAAGATGATTAGGGGTTTAGATAGGGTCGACACTGAGAACCGTTTTCAGCTAATGGAGTCAGCTGTTACTAGGGGACACAGCTTTAAATTAAGGGGTGGTAGGTATAGGACAGATGTTAGGGGTAGATTCTTTACACAGCGGGTTGTGAGTTCATGGAATGCCCTGCCAGTAGCAGTGGTGAACTCTCCTTCTTTATGGTCATTTAAGCGGGCATTGGATAGGCATTTGGAAGTTATTGGGCTAGTGTAGGTTAGGTAGGATTCGGTCGGTGCAACATCGAGGGCCGAAGGGCCTGTACTGCGCTGTATCTTTCTATGTTCTATGTTCTATGTACGTTTCTTCGCCATTTTAAAGCAACAATGCCTCTCTGATGGCAGATGAGATGGAAGGATTTCTCTTCAATCTCATCTTCAGTCATTGACTCATCTAACTTAAGGGAGTACTCAGAGTCTGGAGAGAAAATAAATGACTTACATTGTTCTTTGTTATTTTCCATTGCTCACTGAAAGATTTAGAACTTGAACATGAAGTTAAAGGCTAAGTTAGAATCCTTGGATTAGTTATCTGCTCAAGGAGCAGAGTTGGGTTACAATTGTCGATTCAACACAACTGTTATGTTGAATGACATATTGTTTAAGGGGACATTGGAAGTTTCCTTATGCATAACCACAGATCCAAGGGGAACACTAGAAAGTTGGATTAAATAGCTTCAGCGCATGACTGAGTAAAGGAATCTTGACATAAATCAGTGCAAAACATGTTTCTATTTGACCCACATATCCCTTTGATATGGAAGGAGTGCTTACGTGACAATTGATTTGGTTGATTTGAATCACCGAACTGAAGAGACACCATTCCCCATTTAAGTGACAAGATCAGTTGAAGGACAAAACATAATTTAGATTTGATGAAGTCTGTTCTTTTTTCCCCACTCGTCGCTCATTAAATGGGCTTCTTCCTCTCAGGGAACTGTGGGCTGTCGTGCGCGGTCATGGCTAGCAACTTACTGTCCCCCGCTGCATCCTCTCACACAGACACGGGGAGAATTTGCAAACTCTGCACAGCCAGTCACCTGAGGCGAGAATTGAATCCGGGTCTCTGACGCTACAAGGCACCGGTGCTAACCACTGTGCCACCGTGCCACCCCAAAGAGAGGCCGCTGCAAAAAACCTTATCTGGCTAGGAAGGAAAGTGATCCACAGTCCATTGTGTTTATCAGAGAGAACACTGGCAAGGTTACTTGTGAACTGAGGAAGATCAATGCCAGATTCCGGGAGCTCTATGCAAATTTATACTGGTCAGAGGGCTGTGGGGATAGAAAAGTGAGAATGGAATCCTTTTTTGAAAACGTGGAACTCCCTGGTATAAACGCAGATCAGGCCTCCCTTTTAAACGTACTTCTGACCATAGAGGGGCTGCAAGAGGCAGTAAGGCAGCTCCAAGGTGGTCAGGCATCTGGTCCAGACGGATTCCCATGTGGATTTTACAAGGAGTTCATACACGTCAGCTGAACCACTGCTGGAGCTGTATAATCATTCATTTGGCCAGGACTGTCTTCCGCCCTCTCTTACAGAGGCTCATATCGCACTTATTTTAAAGAAAGGAAAAGACCCTGAGGATTGTGCATTGTACCGACCCATCTCGTTGTTGAATGTAGATTTTAAAATTCTTTCAAAGGTGTTAGCCCCGACACTGGAGAAGGTGCTGCCTGTTATTATAAAAGAGGAGCAGATGGGTTTATCAAGGGCTGCAGCTCCTCCAACAATATCAGGCGGGTATTGAACATAGTTGCACTATGTCACCAGAGAATGATTCCGGGTTTGGTGGTCTCCCTGGAGGCAGAAAAGGCTTTTGATCGGTTGGAATAGTCGTATCTCTTTGCTGTTCTAGATCGTTTTGGTCTGGAAGGGGCCTTTGCCAGGTGGGTAGCAGTGCTTTCTAAAGACCCCAAGGTGGCGGTTAACACGAATGGGGTTAAATCGAGCAATTTTCGTGTGGAGAAGAGCAGCCAACAGGGATATTCCCCTGTTACTGCTACTGTTTACCTTTGCAGTTGAACCACTAGCGGAGGCTGTCCAAAAAGACCTGAAACAATGGCACCAACGGTAGGAATTGCGGAACAAAAATCACTCTACATGCAGAAGATGAGAGAGAATAAAAGATATTGACTATTTACTCTAACCACGCCCCTTCTTGATGCTATAAACCTCTTTAAAAAAACGCTTCAGTCTCCAATGCTCCATGGGAAAAATGCTTCAAACCATTCAGCCTCTCCCTAGTACTCAATGCCAGCAACATCCGTGTAATCTTTTCTGCAATCTCTCCTAAATTTAACATCCTTCCTATAGAAAGACGATCAGAACTGTATGTAGTATTCTAGAAGTGGCCTCACTAATGTCCTATACAGCTGCAATGTAACACTTCAACCACGACAGTCAATGTTCTGACCGATGAAGCTAAGCATGCCAAATGTCTTCTTCACCACCCTTTCTACCTGTCATTCCACTTTCAAGGAAATGTGCACCTGCGTCCCGAGGTCTCTCTGTTCAGCAACACACGAAGGGCCTGACCATAAATTCTATAAGTTAGCAATTGGATAGAGAATTTTCAAAATGAGTTTTGATAGAGAACTTTGAAAATGAAGGTGCTTGAACTACATGGAGGGAAATGTTTTCACTTGTGTAACTTACCTGAATAGGAAATTGACATCAATGGATCAAATCATTCAAAACAAAACATTGTTCCCTAAGAAACGTGACAACATGAAACTTGGTATTACCAGAATTGCTTTAGTTGAATAGCATGAATGTATTTAAGGGAAAATTGGATAAGTACCTCTGGGAGAAACATACAGAACGATGCACTGATGGGATGAGACAAGGTGGAAGTAGAGTCGCATGGAGAATAAATAACTGCATGGGTTTGTTGGGCCAAAAGGCACGTTTCACTGCTGTAAAGTCTCTGCAAATGTACTGGTCTCCTTAACTCAAGAACCATTTAATCACCAACTAATTTGGACAAATAGGGTCCCATTCAGGTATAAAAGAGAAATACAAGAGGCATCCCTTCATAAAGTCACCCAAATAACATTCATTTCTGAAAGCACTTCTGCAGAATCCACGGTTTAATCATCAGCTTCTCAGGAGCAGTGGAGTACAGAGTCTTAATCAGCAGTTTGGTGGAGGTTGAGCCGGCAACATCAAGATCTTTATTGAGTTTAGCTTCAGTCTTCTTCACAAATTCATCACACGACTAAAAGAAACATGGAGAAAAAGTGAAATCAAACATTGGGATTGAGAGAAGTACACATGACACCACTTTGCCAACTGCACTGAATTCAATGTACTTCTGAATTTTGTTAAACTTCTGTGGCAACTAAGGAATAATAGGCCTTGATTTTTAGCAAATTACTGCAGTGAGGACCCAAGTTTTCAATTCAACCAGAAAGTTGAAGCATTTTCTGGATGTATGCAGGATAGCCAGACAGGTCAGCCAAAGACAGATAAAGCATTTGTCATTTGAAATAATAGAAAATTCAGATGTCGCATGCAGTGTTCATAATCATGATGCAATGGTACAACACAAAACTGAACAGTTGCTAAACTGAAGCACTTACCAAAACACGTTTTCTCATGTCAAATGTCTTCATCTTCTGCCAGCCTGTCTTCTAATATTGCTCTTGGTAGAATCCAAATAACTTCATAAAATCATTAGAAATGAAGATCTGTAGATAGAAGCTCAGGAGAAATGGCAGTTGTTGCACACACCCTAAATACACAGACAAAACAACAATCCATTATCCTTCCCCATAACTGCTCAGTGCAGCCTTTGACTCTTGGACCTTTGGACTCTTCCACATTCTTTATGATGCAAAATTGGATGAAACTCAAAGCATGTTCTAAGAACAAAAATCTACAGAATGCTTGAAAACAATTATAATTAAAGTGAACAAAATCAGTGAGAGCCAAAAGCATATTCAAAGCAACTTTAAGGGAATGTGCAATATTCCCAGACTGTGAGAAGGTTTGACATTTTACATTGCCTCAGACCGACACTGAGAAATGATTAATTATTTGCCTAACGATTCACTGTATTACATGGTTCAGCACTTTGCCAACAGCATCTTCTAAGAAGTCTTTGCTCAGGAAAATTCCAAAAATGTCTTGCCTTTATAATAAACTGTAGGTAGGTAACTCAAGATCAGCACTGTGGGAAGTCTCACCATAAACATTGGGGCTGACGTGGATTCATACAGCGGACCCAGCATTTCAGGAAGATCCAAATCATTCTCGGTTTAACAGATGAGTTCAACTTAACTTCAGGAAATGAAGTTCAGAGTGAGATGAAGTAATACATTGAGTGGATAAGAAAAGGAATTACACCTGAAATTGTAAGATCCTAATCAGATCAGAGAAAAATGCCACAAAGTATTCAAACATGCAGGCCATTTAATGTGACAGATATGACCTTAAAATAAACCTGGCTCTTCCAAGTGCACACAAGCATTTTAAGCCATCTTAAGTTTCATAATATCTTCGAATATTTTGGTCAATTTTGGAACCTCAACACAGTACAAATTCAGATCGAGAAGTTTAACCTTTAAGGCTTTCTTCATCTGAAGATTATGGAGTGAACTGTAGAAGGTAAGATTCTGGAGAGTTTTAAGAAGATGATTAATAATCATAGTGTATTGTCAGCCAATGGAAAAACAGTGATGATACAGAAGAATTCAAAACAAAATGAGTGACTGGAAGAGACACCATATATTATGTACATAGAAACAGCAAATATAGGTTCTCAGAGTTGGCAAAGTTGTGACAGATGGAATTTACTGAATAACAGGATGATGCTAAATTAATAATGGGAGAGTACAAACAATGGAGGATAAAAGGAGTTTGGACTTTTAGGGAACGGGCAAAATGGTAAATTGAATTCAATGCAGTCATCAGAATGTTTTTTAACATGCTCTGTTATACATAGCACCAATCAGAGCTGCTGTGGAGCACTATTAACTCATACATTTCTTGTTTAACTGAGAAAAAATGATTTTGTGTTCAAATGCAAAATCTGGATCTCACCTCACAAAAATCTCTTTAGCTCACACTCTTGACATCTTTCCATTTATTATTCTCAAGATAGTCTGGGGGTATTTGTAGTTCTCCTGGATTGTGGAGAAGTTACTGCAACTTCCTCAGCTGCTGCATGAGCCATCTTCTCAAACTCTAAACCATCATGATGTTCTGAAAAATGACGTTCCCATTGGATTTTTAGAGACACATCCTTCGTAGACTGGGACTCTTGCACAGGCTGTTGGACTGTGCTGTAGCAAAGTGCAAAGTCCACGTCAAACCAATTTTGGCCATCTACTAGGTCATCGAGCAGCTCACGACTCAATTCCAACTCTGATAGGCGTTTAGCCAATTCTCCCTGCTCACTTGTGCCAAACATCAGGCTGCTCTGTTGCAAAGCACAAAAAATGTTGGTGAATCTAGAAACTGAAGGTCAGGAACAAAAGTGATGAATTTAATTTCAAAACATTAATGAATAATTCATGGTTTTAATAAACTGTGAAAAAAAGCATGAAAACGGTAGATAGACAAACGAGAACCTTCTTTTCATATCTCAGAGTATGTCTCACGAGTTAGACACAGGCTGGAATTCATTTTATAGGTAAATACAAATATCGACAAATCAGAAAAGCATGTGTCAGTTTAGTCAGGATGTTGTTGTGTCAAATCAATGTTTCCCAAGTTCCTATTTCTGTGACCTCCAACATTAAATGCTCAGAAAGGTATGGACAGTATGAGCACTTGTCAAACACTTTCATGAAAAATGCTTCTAATCCAATGAATGTTAATATGTACAAACCTTAAACACTTCTGTTCTTCTAATCAGATGGTCATTCAGTCTCTAGTCTTTGCTTCAGAACACTACGCTGGAAAAACAGTGTACGCACTAAAAAAGCCAGAGATTGATAAGCATGATTCAAAACTTAGCTTAAAAGATCCGCTTTAAAAACACTGCCTTCCTTTAATCGAAGGACAGAAAAGTACAGGAGGAAAAGGGTGTGAATTTCAATAGCAATCCTTCAGTTCAAAACTCAGTAATTACACAGCGGAAATGGTCACTAAATCCTTGAGAAATAATCAGGCTACTCAGACATACTTCGAGAATTGATGGGCAAGGTAGAAAACACCGAGACACCAGAAATTTTAAGACTATTCCCCACAGCTTAATTTTATCACCCACAAATATATTTCACAATTTATCAAGATATTCCTCACAACAGTCTTTTGATAAAGGGTCCTTGGGAAAGGGGAACACTCAGGATAATTTCTAAAAATGATGACCTGCAACATGTGCCTGAAAAAAGTGGAGTTGTATTTTGACATATTGTCTGGGAAATAATGATAATCCTATAAGTATGTTAAAACATGGTACTTACAGATCGAGGACAAAGATCTGAAGATAATGCTTCCTCCTTATCATTATCACTACAAAGTCTTTCAAATGTGTGCAATGGGATATCAGTCTTGTGTTCCTTCTCTAGATCCTTGGAAGGTGACCTGGGCCAGGATTCAACATCCAATTTGAACTTTAATTATTGATTAGTGAGCCAAACCTTCTCAGCTACAGACTTTGTGGTGATTTCTTGCAATTATTCAATAGTGTCCTTGACTAAGGGAAATAGTATCATATCAACCAAAGAATTGGCCTTTGAATCACTGCTCTTCAGATCATCTCCTTTAAAGTCTTCACTATCTTCACGATTGTCCTTGGGTTCCTCTGCTTTAATGTCCATGTGCTCCTCACAAATTTCCTCAGGTTCAGGCTCGAGGAATGGTACTTTAAATTGAGCCTCGAGTTGGTCCTTTTCCCTGTTCAGTACATCCAGAGGATTTGAAGAGTTCTTGTGGATATTTAGTGAAAAATCCTCCCTCTGTGTACTGGGAGAACACACAGACACAGCAGCGTTAATATTGGTGTCTGTCTCCAGTGCTGCCTTGGATGCCTTCTCTACGAACACATCAGTCCGTTAATGTTTTCTTCATTCTGGTCTTTATTCAAGTTTGCCAAACGGTCCTCCTTACCAGCCTTGGGCAAGCTCTCTCAAATTTTGTTTGAGAAAGTCTATAGCGTTAAAACTTGTCCTGAAACTTTTAGACTAAAATGTAATGTTGAATTATAGAACGCATTTGCTGTCCGCCAGAAAATAGAGGCGCAGGACGGTACGGCAATTAAGAACATTTTCCAGAGCATCAGTGAATCTGCATGAAGAGGACACCAAGTGATAACATTCACAGCTGACCCTTTGTGAAATTAATAACTTGGTATCAACTAACTTCTCTCCTTCACTGTTATCTATCTCATTCAGAACAAGCAGTGCTTTTGTTAAAGTTTTGTCCAAAGAAAGACTGTTCTTGACAGTAGTGTATGTAAACATTCGTATAACGGTAGCCTATTTGTGATAGTACAGAGTAACCTGCCAGGTCTCTTGAAGGAACAGCGATATTCTACTCTCCTGGGTTTTTAGAATATGATCAGCCTGGCTTATGGATGCCAGTGTTATGTTGGGACAGTGATACTATTAGTAAATTATGAGGATGACTAAAATTAATCTAAACTGTCTGGAAGAGGTTTTTGTTTTATTCCAGACATCCAAAAGTACGGTCTCCAGGATGAACCAAGAGAGGCTTACAGGTTGAGTTCACAAGGGATTCCTTGGGCAACCGCAAGTCTGTACTTTATAAATTTGGACCTGCTAGCAGGGTTACAACAAGGGACACGTTTGAATGAAACTGGAAAAGAAGAGCTTCACTGAAGAGTTGGACTCGAGACCAATGGGTCCACAAGGTAAGATTATACCTCGATTGATCACGGTCTGCATCATTGTGTGCTGCTTCTCCAATTTCATTCTCGGTACATGGACGGAACCCCAAATGAGATCGTTTAAATAGGTACTAAAAACAGATTCTTGTGGGGTGAGAGGATCCTGTGTTTTGTGGGGTTGGAGCCCCTGTAGATCAGTAGTTCTGTGAAGATTTAAAATAAACCGGATAAATATGGGTGCATATTAAAAGTGAACAAGGGATTTGGGAAAAAAGAAAAGGGATTTAAACAGAAAGAAGCCATATCAGCGTGGAAAAAGGTACTTAGGGAAAAATGAGAAAAAGCCATGCAATCGTTATGGAAACAAAACTGTATTAAAAGTCCATTAACTGAGGAAGGATCTGAACTAGATTGGGCAGAACTAAAATGCAAATGTGAAGTACATGATTTAGATTAGATTAGATTAGACTACTTACAGTGTGGAAGCAGGCCCTTCGGTCCAACAAGTCCACACCGACCCACCGAAGAGCACCCACCCAGACCCATTCCCCTACATTTACCCATGCACCTAACACTGCAGGCAATTTAGCGTGGCCAATTCACCTAACCTGCACATTTTTGGACTGCAGGAGGAAAGCGGAGCAGAACTGGAATTGGCAAGGGAGAAAATCAAACAAAGTAAAGATTCAGAACCTACGCTGAAATGTCAGGGGCCCCAAAGAAAAGGGAAACCGGTGAATAAACAACAGACTGCAGCTGTAGCCGCGCAGGACCAGACTGACAACAAAGACAGTTCCCTATACTCCACCTCTCCCAAAGACCCATTACTAAAGAATCCTGATCCATCTGTGGATGAAAAGTGAGACACTGATTCGGAGCAGGAAGTATTTTGCGCCTCCCTTCCTGTCAGCCGACTTTCTCCGGGTCCCCCCGCAAAACACACCCACTGTAATGCCAAGGCGAACACACTTCATAAAACAAAACATCGCCTGAATTCCCCTCCCTACTTTTAGGATGAACGTGCCAAGAGCCATTCCCTTCCCTCCATGAATAGTTTGTCCTTGTGCATTCGGAGTGCTACAATTGCACTGATAAGTGAACTTAAGGCCACTCCCACTGATTTTGATCAAATCTAACTGCTGCCTTTAAAAGCAGCTCGTACTCTTTAACCAGATGGTGAAAGGAAATGATGCCCTGCTAAAAGAACCAAAACCTTGCTAGTTTTTCAAAAAATATTATTTCAGTTCGACTTTAAAACAACCAGAAGTGCAAGTTAAATTCAAGCTAATACAATTTAAAATTCCGATCAAAAGGATTAGGCCACCGTACAGGCTGGCAATTACAACCCTGCCTCCTAATTAGCATTTACAGACAGTCTGCGGCATTCTACTGGTACCATTGATTCACAACATCCCAATGGATCTTGGGGTCCTCCTCTGTATCCTCCCCAACAGTCCATGACGCCCCTTACCTCCATACATCCTCTCACTAATCTTCACTATCTCCCCAACACCCTCGAGTCCCCCAACAATCACACGTTTGTTTCAACCGTATTCAACCTGGACATTGGTGCAAGAACTGCCCTCTCCCAAAGCAGCCCCTGGCCTCTTGGTGCCCTGTTGCCTGTTATTCCACTAAGACTGACACTTGCTCAGGGTATGCCTTGCTGCACCCAGATTATCCCTGACATCCATGGTATTGGCTGCCTCTAATATAACTTTAATCAAAATGTAGAAGCCTGTACCTCGCATTCCGTGGTATCCTTTCTTACTTCTAAACATACTCAACAACTAACTGCTGCCTGCCTAAGTGTTACAAGATTTCATTGTTTCAGAATCTGCTCCTTCCCTTTAAATACTGCTCTAACTATAACCCCACTACATTCGATGGTTCTTCTTCCATATCTCCAGAAGGCAAACACGTCAGGATATGCGATTGTCATTTTGTCCCATGCAAGAGAAGCTTATTCCATCGATCCACCCTGCTCCACCCAGCAACCTGAACTCCTTGCTCTCACCTGTGCCTGCATACTTGCTGAAGGAAAGTCAACTCATATCTATACTGATTCCCTTTGGATGTGGCCATGATGAACTCTGGCGGCATCACAGCTTCCTTATCTCATCAGGAACCCCGATCCTCAATTCTGCCTTTGTTGCTAATCTCCTCAGTGCTATTCAACTTCCCTTTCAATTGGCACTCCTCTGATGCTGCCAATGTCACTAAAAGCAACAATGCCGCTGACACAGCTGCTTAGAAACCAGCTTTTGAGCAAAAATATATGGTTACTCAAATGACGAATAGGAAACCAAAGGGAGACTCTCCTATTTCCTCTTCTGACACCTAAAAAATGCCTAACCTAGAAAAAAAATTAGATCCATCAGGGAGACGGCTCTGATTAGGGAGAAAAACATGGATGAACCACGTTTGTTATGTAAATAGCTACAATAAGCTTTGGGTTACGCTGGTAGAATAGGCATGTCTACCCGATTCTCGTCTGCCTATTCTAGTTGAATATGTTCATACACATGTGGAGAAGGAGGGAATGGTGGACAGAATTCTCCAAACTTGGTGGAATCTCCACCTGCAAGAAAAAGCAAAACAAACCGCTTCAAATTGCCAAACTTGTCAAAACATTATTCTCAGGAAAGGAGTGAAGTGTCCCCCAGGTGCAATTCCATTGCCAAGTGTACCTTTTGACACTATTCAGTGAGACTTTAGACAGTCACCTAGATGCCATTTTTATAGGTATTGCTAAGTGGTAATCAATGTATTTAATAAATTGGTTGGAGTTTATGCCTGTCCTGACTGACAACAACAACTACTTTTAAAATTCTGTTAAGGAAATCATACCCAGATTTGGAATATCATTCACGGTCTTTTCTGATAATGGCTCCCACTTCTGCTAACCAAGCCACTACGTAAGAGTTTGAATACGAGTCAGAAAGTCCATCGTGCCAACCATCCCCAAGCAGTGGGAACAGGATAAAGAGCCAATTGTATTTTTAAAAGGTCAGCTAAGCAAGTTTGCGGAAGAAATTGGACTTAACTGGCTGCAAGTATTCCCAAATGCCCTTTTTGATATGAGAAAACCATGACTTCGAAATAGACGGGATTCTCGGATGCTGAATTGATAAATGGAAACCCCCTGAGGACTCCCTGGTCTGCGCCATTAACTCCCCAACACCCTGTTGATGTGCATGTCATGGCAGAAGAAATGCACAGGTACCTGATTAAGCTGACCAAAGCATTGCAGTTGTATCATCAACAGGTCAAAGCAGCCTATCAAGTACCAGGGAAGGAAGAAGAAAGAGCTCCAATGTTTAAAAACATCAACCCTGGTGACTATGTACGATTGAAAGACTTTAGTCATCAAAAATTGGGCCCTTGCCGGAAAGGTCTTCATCAAGCTCTTCTGACAATTGAAACTGCAGTAAAGGTAGAAGAATGTTCAACATGGGTCTACAAAGGACATTGCAAGTATATATCCCCTTCACAGTCCTGTGTTAGTACTGATACGGGTAACCGACGAAAACCGAACCCAAGTACATATGTCCAGATGTAACCGACCCATCTGTGATATGTCAGACTGGCTAAAACTCCAATGTAACTGTAGAAATGAAACATGTACTAATAACATTGGAAGTTATGAATGCAGCTGCCCAGCTGAAACTCAGTTAAACTGCTCACAATGTGTATCCAAACATCAACATCACTCTCAACCTTATTGTCATCCTCAAAACACTTCCATGCCAGTCATCATGAGATGGCACAATTCCATAATCTCAGCCACTCTGTCAACTGAAAACTGTAACTTTGAAATGTTTGTCTGTTCTCCTCTCAAAATGAACCATAAAGATTGCAGTATTGAGCAATCGTCCCAAAATAACCAAACCCTCAGCCACCCATTGCCATGAGACAGACAACTTATGCCTTCTTGATGGCATCTTCTCCTAACCGAACTACCACCCCTGAAGAAATACCTTTACACCGGTTCCTCAATTATCCGAATATCGGATTATCCGAAGGCGATCTTAAGATCCCCATAGAAACATTACATCAAAGAGCAGTTTCAACTCTGATCACATCATCTGTTAGGTAAAAACAATGACAGCAGATACTGGAAACCCTGTATTCCTGATGAAGGGCTTTTGACAGAAACGTCGATTTTACTGCTCCTCGGATGCTGCCTGAACTGCTGTGCTTTTCCAGCACCACGCTCATCTAGACTCACGTCTTCTGTTTACAGGCACAATGATTAAAAGCAAACTCGGTTCACTGAAATGCTGCTGAGGACAGTCCTGAACAGTCCAGACACCATCTCCAAATAACTGACCTCCTGCACCGCCCCCCCCGCCTCCCCCAACACTCTCCCTGGAGTTCTACGCAGGGGTGAACCCCAAACCGCCCCCATCCCCAGATTATCACTCCAACATTGCCCTGTACAGGGCAGAGGCGGAACCTGTCAAAAAGTTGTGCATTATTTGGAGCCTTAACCCACAAAGGCAGCAGCAATCTAACTGTTGGTGTACAGTCCAGCTGCCCCACGGGGGATGTGCTCAGGGGTTCGGACTGTAGGTAGCTATCGGCGGGAGTGTAGGGTTGGGGGAATTGCACTAGGGCCGGGCGGGGCGGCTCGGACAAAGTTGGGAGCGGCAATGGGGCTGTTGGGTGGGATCGGACGGAGTGGGAGTTGGAAGCAGGACGAGGTTGGGGTTGGGCTGGTTGCCATGTGCAACGTGCTTTTGCTGAGTCTCCTGAATGGGGAACAGACTTCACAGAAAACTCCGCACCCCACATGAAGTCAATTAACCGAATAATCAATTTTCCAAATGAAATAGTGCCTGCCAATTTCTTTTGGATAACCGAGGTTCCTCTGTCTACTGTTCCTATACTCAGTCGCTACTGTAATTAAGACAACAAGCTGGAAAGATGAAGGAAGTCCAAAAATACTACGCACGCCCAATCTCTCATCTGTTTCCAATGGTGTCTTTATTCAAGCTAAACCCCGAACCATCTGCTATTTGCTCACTCTTCCGACATTCTGATGTCCAGTGTATAAATGGGACTCAGACACTTATGCAGCCCCTTACTTATGGTGGCAAAACCCATTCAGTAGAAGAAGCCAGTCACTGTGTGAAGCGCAAAAACAAACATCAAAGATTCAACGTTAACGTTGTTCAGCTGTTAAAATGGTGCGTTGAAAGAACCTCTGGTACTCACGACATAGGGCAAGTAAAGCCAGCACTGTGTAAGAATGTTATCAAAGACACTGGTTATACTCCTGCTCTTCATCTGTTCATACACTTGGACAACCAAACGTTTGATAGCACCCGCTGTTTACAATATTCAGCTCTCACCGATTGGATTCATCATTCACTCACAAAAGTGTGCCTTTGGAACTTCTTTTAGTCTTCATTGGCGATGTGAAAACATAGGCTACCCATATTTACCCAATGACTGTTACGGATGTTGCGCCCTAGATCAAAATTTACCACGTTTTACCCTCCACCATGAAATACCTGAGGTAGATGATGAATGGAATGCCTTCCAACAAGTGAAGCAGAATGGAACAAAAAGGAGAGGAAAAACAAATGGGACTAAGACAACTTCTTCCATCAAGAAAACTAGTGGTCCAAGTTGCTGGGAGACGTTATTCCTGGCTGGATTATTGAGATGGCCCAAGATCAGATAAGTGTCCTTGCACACAACATTGAAAAACTTTCCAACTCATCAGTCCACGCTTTGAAGCCAGTGAACAAAGAGGTAGAGGAGACCAGGATGGTAACACTTCAGAATTGGCTAGTGCTAGATTCCCTCCTTGCTAAAGAAGGAGGCACTTGTTCTGCTATTGGTCCGTAATGTTGCATCTACATCAATGATTGCTCTAAAGACGTTTTGGCCAACTTAGATGTTATCAACAAAACGGGCCAAGGTGCAGGGAAGACACCTGCACGATGCAGATGAATGGAGCATTACTTGCTGGCTTTGGTCGCTGATTGGAACGTAATGATATTCCCCAGTCTCATCCTAGGAATATTCAGTGTACAACATCCTAGCCAGGAATATACTTATACATGAAATGGACCGTACATTGCTTTTCACCTACGTCAAGGAGGAATCTTGTTAATTGACCCTTGCCTACCCCTGTAGCTCCACGTCTGAATGCCTATGCTGAAATCCAGTATCTTTCCAACTCTGATCCTCCAGACAATGACTCGCAAGAGGAAGCACTCAAATTATTGAGAATACAAATAGACTGAATTGACTAATTATACTTGTATAAGTTATGTAGTTATCATGAAATGACAAAAGAAGGGAATGAGAATGTTTATAGCCTTAAAACGTGTCCTTAAACATTTCGGACTGAACGTAGTGTTGAATTATAGAATATATTTGTTGCACAGCAGAAAATAAACTGGACAGCCAAAGAGGCACCAGATCACAAAAGGGTGACACCAGGATGTGCAAAAGATAAACACATCTGTTCTCACCAAGTGGTAACAGGATGCTCCAAGGCAATTAAGAACTTTTGCCTTAACACCAATGAATCTGTGTAAACAGGACACAGAGTGATAACATTCACGGGTGTTCACTTGTGAAATTAATGACAGTGTTTGATTCTGATCTCGGATTTGGCATCATCCTGCAAGCATGTCAAAAGCCTTGTAATTAATGGTCAGGTCGTATCAATTATATTTGATTCTTATTACCCTTGCAAGCTTGGTAGACAGAATGGGAAAAACATTATTCTGTTATAGTCTCTGACCTGGGCCTTCAAAAAGACACTAGAGAGAGAGTGAGAGAACATTTTAAACGCTGAGATTGCCAAAGCCAATAGAAAATTAACTCTGTGGTTTGATTCAAATGTACGCTTACTTGCTGTGGATTCAATATAGAAAATAGGGGCAGGAGTAGGCCGTTCGGCCCCTCAAGCCAGCACCACCATTTATTATGACCATGTGGATAATCAGCCAATCAGTAACCTGTTCCGGTCTTACCACCACAACCCTTGTTTTGAATTTAATTGCATTTTGGAACTTCATGATTATTTTGAGGAACCATCGCTGATTATGAAATGCAAGCTCTGTAAAAGGTAATACTGACGAAGGTTTAACTTACTTGCTGTTTTTACAGACCCCGACTGCCCTACTGTCAATTCTGAGTAGGATCTTATATCCTATTTGAATTTAAATCACAACCCTGAAAAGAAAAAAAAACTAATTCGAGACAAATGAATCATTTAAAATACAATTTTACAGTAACAATTCAGCCTCATGTTCAGAATGATTCTTTTCTTAAGATAAGAAGCAAGAGTCTGCTCCTGGCTTAAAAAAAATTCTCACCCTAACATTGAAGAGATTCTGACATAATCTATGAGGAAGCCTTTTTTAATGGTCAAAGTTTGCCCTCCTCGCGAAGAAGCCATTTTACGAAACATGATACCTGACACATGTGAGCAATGCAAGGTTACCTTACGACTTCTCCCACTTAGTTTAGACTGGTGCCTCTTTATAGTAGGGACTTGTCTCGCCAATAGGCGCCTGACTCTCTTTTTGGCATCTAATGAATGGCTACAGGCCTGTAGGAGTGATCAATTCGGTGCACACAGACCTGTCAATTAACTTCTCTTCCGTATAAATGATTGCCTTTCAAATGTTGTTGGCCTAATTAAGTGTTTAAATGAAATTAAATGCAGTGTTTTCATAAAATTTTGTGTAAAGGAAGACTGTTTGAGACAGAAGGAGAGAGGAACCTGTGAGCGCTCTTCAAGGCAGAACTGGTCGCTATTCTCCTAAGGTTTTAAAACCTTAACTAGCCTGGCTAATAGGCACCAGTGTTATATTGTAACAGTGACGCTATTGCTAAATAAAGGGGAAGACTATAATTAAACTGAACTCTCTGTAAGAGGTTTTTATTCCAGACTAAAAGAGTACAAGCACCGGGACGAACCAAGAGAGGCTCACAGGTCTGAGTCCACAAGGGATTCCCTGGGTCATCTCAAATCTGTACTTTAACATCAGTGCCTGCCAATTTTCAAATCTGTGCTCATCTTTCCCAAATTCTACATGCGAATCCTTCCAATCAAGTTCGTGACTTGCCACATTTTTGAAATGACTCTTACCCAAGTCACATCCAGCATGATGACAGAAGTAAATTAGATTTTTGTCTCCGTCTTAATCTACACACATCTCTGTCTACCACACAATCTTCCTAAAACATCTCTCCACTGGTATCCAGCTGGAAGCTCAGGAGCTGTTTTCATTTAGTCCTAATTCTATGGATGTGTTTGTAGCCAAAGAAGCCAATGAATTTAACCTTTATTCCCTCCTCAACTATGACAGTTATAGAACAGCTCCTTAAAAATAAAAACTTCCATCTAAAAGAACAATGGCAGGTAAATGGGAAAACTACTACCTGCAAATTCCCCTTCAAGCCACTCATTATCGGGACTGAGAAATATACTGACACCCCTTCATTATCAATGGTTCGAAATCCAGGAACTCCACCCAAGGGCACTGCGGATCTACCTACAGCACACACACTGCAGTGGTTCAAGACAGCCCACTACCACCTACTCAAAGGTAACTCGGTATGAACAATAATGCTGGAGCAGCAGGACACCCACATCCCCTACATTTTTGTTTTGCGAAATCATAGATGAGCAGGGATTTCCTCCAACTGTAGATTAAAGTAATTGCTTTGAATTCC
Organism: Hemiscyllium ocellatum; assembly: GCF_020745735.1. Classification (NCBI taxonomy): domain Eukaryota; kingdom Metazoa; phylum Chordata; class Chondrichthyes; order Orectolobiformes; family Hemiscylliidae; genus Hemiscyllium; species Hemiscyllium ocellatum. The sequence goes on from NC_083409.1 coordinate 9,077,323, forward strand.
CTCTCCAAAGCTCCATCTCCATTGCAACAGTAGGTGAAGCCAGTCTGGACAATCTTGGTGTCAGATTTGACTCTGAGAGGAGCTCCAAGCCTCACTGGGCTGTTCTCTCTGACACTGAGCCGTTCAATTTTGAATTCCCCGCGATCCAAAGGCTCGTGCACCATGGCCAGTGATGCCGCGCCTGCGCAACGAAACATTGGCCGGCAGAGGCGCACCTGCGCATGACCTCAGGCAGGTAATCCTGCGCCTGCGCAATGACACCGCGGCCGTTAACCCCACAGCTTTCTCTCAAACATCATCCCCGCTGTCCCGGTCAACACCGGAGCCGGCATCGGCGGGTCCACCACCCAAAAAATACACGAACACATAGAAAACCCTCCCCCACTATGGTAAAAGGAGGAATTCGTGCAATGCAATGGAATCGGTCGCACTCCAATTATTATAAATTGCTATTTTAAATATAAGTATGACTTGAATAATCGGTTTCACTTCAGTCGGTTCAACGTTTTTACCAGATAAATACCAAGCGAGATACAGCGACTCATTGCCGCAATGTCGACGCATAAGACTAGCAGAGGTGTTCCCTGTGATCACGTGAGCAAATACCGTGTGGTGTGTGGCGTGACGTCACTGGCCCCGCCTCCACCAGCGGTGATGAGGGAATGAACTCTTCCCGAGGAAGTAGTGACCAATCCAATCCAGGGGCCAATCCAGGATGCTCACCTCCAAATACACACACAGGCGTTCAGTCTTTCCAAAGGTCTAGTCCACCCACTATGGAATTGTTCATCTGGAAAGGTGCATTATCTCACAGGGGACTCAGTCCAACATCAAAAAACGTGAAGGCACATGCAAAAACAAAACAAAGAAAACCAGAATGCAAGGACTAAGACCTGCCACAACATCAACATAATCCTCTGAGATTTTGTATTCTTGCAATTCTTTATTGATCATGACAATTCTAAAGCTTCAAACAGCATTTAACGTCGATTCTCCTGCTCCTTTAATACTGCCTGACCTGCTGCGCTTTTCCAGCAACACATTCTTCAGCTCTGATTCCCAGCATCTGCAATCCTCACGTTCTCCTTTTCAGAAAAAACGTAAATTGAGTTTAAAAGAACGTCAGCGCCCCCCCCCCACCACCCCGACGAAATGTTATCTTTATCTTTCCCCACAAATACTGACTAAACTTGATGGGTATTTCCAGATAATCCTGTTTCGATCAGATACTTAATGGGAGTGTTATCGGACAGATAAGAAACAAGATGACTCAGAGCTTAATTGAAGGGATAGGTTTTTGAGGAACAGCATGAAAAATGAACGAGAGACAGAAATGCAGTTTCAGACCTTAGGGCCTCAACAGCTGAGGGGACTGTCTTCCATCTTCCAGCAGCGAAGTCAGTTCACTCAACAGTTCATTTCTCCTCTCCTGCCTTACCCTACCAGAGGTCATGTTGAATGTAAAACCCCATAATCTGTTTTCTGCTCGCATGTTTGTGGTGTTTGGGTATCATTTACTGCCTAACCCTAATAGCCCTGGAGAATGGGGTACATAGAGTGTACATTGAACGGGTACACATACTGCTGTTGGAAATGGATTTTAAAGCTCTGTATCTCGCCACAGTAATCGAACACATACATTTCCATTCCTGCTGCCCTTGGCCTTCTGGATGGTGAGGCCATGGGTTTGGAGTATGGGTGATTTATTGCAGCGTGATCAAACTTGTGATTGAAAGAAGGTCATTGAGGTAGCAGTGAAGATCATAGAGACCCTTCAGTCCAACTTGTCCATGTTGGCAGGATATGCTAACCTAATCTAGTCCCTTTTGCAAGCACTTGGCCTATATCCCTCTAAACACTTCCTATTCTTTTACTCATTGGTGTCATTTTGTTGTCATCTGCAAACGTATTAACTACACCTCTTATGTTCTCATCCAAATCATTTGTATCAATTAAGAAAAGTAGTGGACCCAGCACCGATCCTTGTGGCACTCCACTGATCACAGGCCTCCAGTCTGAAAAACAACCCTCCACCATCACTCTCTGTCTTTTACCTTTGAGCCAAATGTCCAGTTCTCCCTGCACTCTGTGAGATATAACCTTGCAAACCCATCTCCCATGAGGATCCTTGTTGAAATCCTTACTGAAGTCTATTTAGATCATGTGCACTGTTTTGGCCTCATCAATTCTTTTTGTTTCTTCTTCAAAAACCTCAATAAATTTTGTGAGGCATGCTTTCTCACGCACAAATCCATACAGATTATCCCTAATCAGTCACTGCCTTTCCAAATGCATGTAAACCCTGTCCCTCGGGATTCCCTTCAATAACTTGTCCATCACCAATGTCAACTCTCTGATCTATACTTTACTGGCTTTGCTTTGCCCCTTTCTTGAAAAGTGGCATCACATTAGCCAACCTCCAGTCTTCTGGCACCTCACCCATGACTATCGATCATACAAATATCTTAGCAAGTGGCCCAGCAATCACTCCTCTAGCTTCCCACAGAATTCTAGGGTACACCCAGGGAAAAGACTTTGCCCATTTATCCTATCCATGCCCCTCATAATGTTGCAAACCAGAGGATGTGGTGGAGGCTGGCACAATTGCAACATTTAAGAGGCATTTGAATGTGTATGTGAATAGGAAGGATTTGGAGGGATATGGGCTGGGTGTTGGCAGGTGGGACTAGATTGGGTTGGGATGTCTGGTCGGCATGGAAGGGTTGGACTGAAGGGTCTGCTTCCATGCTGTACATCTCTATGACTCTATGACCTGGTCAGGACCTTAGGATTTATCCACTTCTATGCATTTCAAGACATTCAGCAGCTCTTCCTCTGAAATATGAACATTTTCCAAGATGTCACCAACTGTTACCCCACATTCCATATCTTCCATTTCCTCCTTCAGAGTACATTGATGCAAAGTACTCGTCTACTATCTCCCCCATCTCCTGTGGTTCTACACTTAGGCTGCCTTGCTGATGTTTGAGGCGCCCTATTCTCTCCCCAGTTCTCATTCTTTTGTCCTTAATGCATTCATAAAAACTCTTTGGATTCTCCTTAATCCTATTTCCAAAAGCTAACTCATGTCCCCTTTTTGCACTCCTGATTTCCCTCTTAAATATACTCCTATTGCCGACTAGTGAACTAATCTAAGGTCATCCCCCTACACTATCCCAACAGCATCCATATGCTTACTTAAGGACTGTTTAAATGCCCCTCATGTGGCTGAGTTAACTACATTGGCAGGTAGGGCATTCCACGCCCTTACCACTCTCTGACTAAAGAACCTGCCTCTGACATCTGTCTTAAATCTATCACCCCTCAATTTGCAGCTATGCCCCCTTGTACAAGCCAACATTATCATGCTTAGAAAAAGATTCTAACTGTCCACCCTATCTAATCCTTTGATCATCTTGTATATCTCTGTTAAATCCCTTCTTAGCTTTCTTCTCTCCGATGAGAATGCACCCAAGTCCCTCAGCCTTTCCTCCAAAGACCTTCCCTCCCAACCAAGCACATCCTGGTAAATCTCCTCTATATCTTTTCCAATGCTTTCACATTCTTCATATAATGGAACAAGCAGAGCTTTACACAATATTCCAAGTGAGGCCACACTAGCGTTTTGTACAGTTGCAGCATGACATCATGGCACTTGAACTCAATCCCTCTACCAATAAAACCTAACACACGCATGCCTTCCTAACATGAAATATCAACCTGGGGGGCAACTTTCAGGAATCTATGTACATGGACTCCAAGATTCCTCTTCACATCCACAGTCCCAAGAATCTTTCCATTGACCCAGTAGTCTGCCTTCCCGTTATTCTTCCCAAAGGGAATCGCCTCACATTTATCTGCATTGCAATCCATTTGCCACCTCGCAGCCCAATTATCCAAGTCCCCTTGCAATCTGCAACATTCTCCCACACTATCCACTACTCCACTGACTTTAGTGTCATCTGCAAATTTACTAACCCATCCACCTATGCTTGCATCCAAGTCATTTATAAAACTAACAAACAGCAGTGGTCCCAAAACAGACGACTGTGGCACAACATTTGTAACCGGTCTTCTGGCTGAATATTTTCTATCAACCACCACTCGCTGCCTTCTTACAGAAAGCAAGTTTCTACTCCAAATAGCTGAATCACCCTCAATCCCATGTCTTGCATTTTCTCCAACAGCCTACATTGTGGAACCTTATCAAAGGCTTTACTGAAGTCCATATACACCACGTAAACTGTCCTCCCCTCATCCACACTTGGTTACTTTCTCCAAATGCTGAGTGAGATTTGTGTGACATGACCTGCCCTTGACGAAACTACGTAGACTACCTGCAATCATATTGTTGTTTGATAGATGACTATAAATCCTATTTCTTAGAATTCTTTTCAAACCATTTCCTATAACAGATGTAAGGCTCTCTGGTCTATAATTAGTTGAGACATCTCTACTGCCAACAAGGGCACAACATTTGCAATTCTCCAGTCCTCTGTCACTAAACCTGCAGACAATGACAACTCAAAGATCAAAACCAAAGGTTCCCAGGGAATCCTCGGATATATCCCATCCAGCCCAGACTCCTTCTTGAATTGATAAACCTCTTCGTTACTAACCTTGACCCTTTCTGGTGTAATATCTTTTCCTCCATAATATTCTCCTTTTCCTGAGTGAAAGCAGATGAGAAATATTCATTTGGCACCTCTCTGATCTCCGCATGGTCCGTGCACAGCTTCCCACTTGTGTTTTTGACTTGCCGTATTCCTACCCGCATCATCCTTTTATTCTTCACACCCCTATAGAAAGCTTTAGGGTTCTCCTTTATTCTATTTGCTAAAGACTGTTCATGTCCTCTCTTTGCTCTTCTTAACTCGCTCTTTAACTCATTCCGAGCTAATCTGTAACTCTCCATCGCCTCATCTGAATCATCTCATCTCATTGTCATATATAGAACATAGAACATAAAACATTACAGCGCAGTACAGGCCCTTTGGCCCTTGATGTTGCGCCGACCAGTCATACCAATCTGAAGCCCATCTAACCTACCCTATTCCATGTACGTCCATATGCTTGTCCAATAACGACTTATTGTACTTAAAGTTGGCATATCTACTAACGTTTCAGGCAAAGAATTCCATACCCTTACTACTCTATGAGTAAAGAAACTGCCTCTGACATCTGTCCTATATCTATCACCCCTCCAGTGAAAGCTATGTCCCCTCGTGCTCGCCGTCACCATACTTGGAAAAAGTGCCTCCCTATCTACCCTATATAACCCTCTGATTATCTTATATGTGTCTATTAAGTCACTCTCAACCTTCTCTCCAAGGAAAACAGACTAAAGTCTCTCAGCCTTTCCTCATAAGAACTTCCCTCCATGTTTGGCAACATCCTAGTAAATCTCCTCTGCACCATTTCCAAAGCTTCCACATCCTTCTTATAATGCCGTCACCAGAACTGTACACAATACTGCAAGTGCGGCAGCATCAGAGATTTGTACTGCTGTAACATGACCTCCTTTTTCCGGAACTCGAACCCTCTATTAATAAAAGCTAAAACACTGGATACCTACTTAACAACCCTGTCAATCTGGTTGGCAACTTTCAATGATCTGCGTACCTGGACACTGAGATCTAGAAAATAGAAAAAAAAAGAAAAATACAGCGCAGTACAGGCCCTTTGGCCCTCGATGTTGCGCTGATCAAGCCCACCTAACCTACACTAGCCGACTATCCTCCATATGTCTATCCAATGCCCGTTTAAATGTCCATAAAGAGGGAGAGTTCACCACTGCTACTGGCAGGACATTCCAAGAACTCACGACTCGCTGAGTAAAGAATCTACCCCTAGTGGGCGGCACGGTGCCACAGTGGTTAGCACTGCTGCTTCACAGTGCCTGAGACCTGGGTTCAATTCCCGCCTCAGGCGACTGACTGTGTGGAGTTTGCACGTTCTCCCTGCGTCTGCGTGGGTTTCCTCCAGGTGCTCCGGTTTCCTCCCACAGTCCAAAGATGTGCGGGTCAGGTGAATTGGCCATGCTAAATTGCCCGTAGTGTTAGTTAAGGGGTGAATGTAGGGGTATGGGTGAATTGCGGTTCGGGGGGTCGGTGTGGACTTGTTGGGCCGAAGGGCCTGTTTCCACACTGTAAGTAATCTAATCTAATCTGCCCTGTGACTACCACCCCTTAATTTAAAGCTATGCCCACTCGTAATAGCTGACTCCTCTCTCTGCTCATCTACACTACCAAGAATCTTAACATTAGCCCCGTACTTTGCATTTCGGTTTCTCCAATCACCTCACACTTGTCAGCATTAAACTCCATTTGCCACCTCTCAGCCCAGCTCTGCAGCTTATCTCTGTCTTTCTGTAGCCTACAACATCCTTCGTCATTATGCACAACTCCACCAACCTGAGTATCGTCTACAAATTTACTAACCCACCCTTTTACGCCCTCATCCAGGTCGTTTATAAAGATGTCGACCAGCAGTGGACCCAACACCGACCCTTGCGGTACACCACTAATAACTGGACTCCAGGATGAACATTTCCCATCAGCCACCAGCCTCTGTTTTCTTTCAGCAAGTCAATTACTGATCCAAACTGCTATATTTCCCACAATTCCATTCCTCCATATTTTGTACAACAGCCTACTGTGGGGAACCTTATCGAACGCCTTGCTGAAATCCATATACACCACATCAACCGGTTTACTCTCATCTACCTGTTTGGTCACCTTCTCAAAGAGCTCAATAGGTTTTGTGAGGCACAACCTCTCCTGCACAAAACCGTGCTGACTATCCCTAATCAAATTATTATTTTCTAGATGATTATAAATCTTATAATCTTTTCCAACACTTTACCAATAACTAAAGAAAGGCTCACTGGTCTATATTTACCAGGATTGTCTCTACACCACTTCTTGAACAGGGGAACAACATCTGTTGTCATCCCATCTCCTTCTTCCACTTAACAAGAGATGCAATGTCTTTAATAAATCACGGATCCCTTATCATGTCCTCCCTGCTTGACAGCTCCACATTTCGATTGCCCCCTTCCCCTGCATTTTGGGACCCCATTCTATGTATCCTCAGTCTTGCCTCATCGCATTATAATTGACCTTTCCCCATCTATAACTGTTGCCCTGTGGCATGTACCTATCAGTTCCATCGCTAAGCTAAACGTAACTGAATTATGGTCACTGTCTCCAAAGTGTTCACCTACCACTAAATCAAACACCAGGCCTGGTTCATTATCAAGCACCAGATCCAGTGTGTCCTCTCTTCTTGTCGGCTCTTTGACATACAGATTCAGGAAGCTCTCCTGCGCACATTGGACAGGAACTGATCGATCTGGTGTATTAGAGTTACAGCATTTCCAGTCAATGTTGGGGAAGTTGTCGTCCCCCATAATGACCACCCTGTTCCTTTCACTCTTACCCAGAATAGTTTTGCAGATTCTCTCCTTCACATTCCTGGAACTCTGCGGAGGCCAATAAAAAACTCGCAGTAGTGCGACTTCTCATCCTGATTTTAACCTCAGTCCCTACCACCTCTGTAGATGAGTCCTTGCCAAAAGTTATTTCAACCACCGTTATCCTGTCCTTGACTGACAAGGCCACACCTTCTTCTCTTTTACTGTTTTCCCTGTTCTTCATGAGAGATCTAAACCCTGGAACCTGGAACATCCATTCCTGACTCTGCTCTATCCAAGTCTCCATGGTTACAACATCGAAGTCCCAGGTACCAATCCATACTGCAAGTTCACCTACGTTATTTCGGATACTTCTGGTGATGATACTTCAAACCAGCTTGATATCTGCCAACACATTCCTGTGACCATGAAATCCTGTCCATGCCCTCTCTACTCTCATCTTCCTGTGCACTGGAACTACACCTCAGGTTCCTATCCACCTGCTTTGCTAGTTTAAACCCATCAGAATAATACCTGCAAATTTCCCACCCAAGATATTAGTATCCTTCTGGTTCAAGTGAAGACCATCCTGTTTGTAGAGGTCCAACCTTCCGCAGAATGAGCCCCAATTATTCATACACATGAAACCTTCCGTCCTGCACCATCCCTGCAGCGACATGTTCAGCTGATATCTCTCCCAGTTGTTATCTCTGGTAACAAACCAGAGATAACAAGTCTTTTTTCTAGCTCTCAGCTTCCATCCTAGCTCTCTGAAATCATGCCTTGCATCACTATCTCCCTTTCTATCTATGTCGTTGCATCACAATTTGAGTCTAGTCCCAAAGACACGATCCAGGACATCATACCCACTGGCAGCTGGGTCCAACACAACAAACGTGAGTCTCTTTCATTCCCAACAAACATTCTATCAGACACTCGAAATATTGAGTGCCTGATGACTATTGTGCTCCTCCTTTCTCTCCTTCCCTTCTGTCCAACAGGGTCAGACTCTGTGCCAGCTGAATGGTCCTAGTAAGTCATTCCTACCCCCCAAAGGTATCCAAAATGATGCGAAATATAGTATTACCCCAAGAGGGAAGGGTGGGGTGCGGATAGTGACAGTGACAACACCAGAGAGTGGGGGAAGTAACCCTGACACATTTGTAACCGTAATATCACAAGTGAGAATTCAAATAGACACCCTCTCCACCAAATGGTGTTGAAGATGCACTGTCCTCATCAAAGCATATTTGCAAACCTCTTCATAACACATAACGGGAGAGAAACATTGTTAAATGTATTAGCATTAGTGAGGGTCCATTAAACAAGGGCCATGATGCCAAATGTTCCCAGCCGTAAACAAACTGGTGTATTTACATCTTTGTCTTATTAAGCAATATTAAACAATATTAAAACCTCTGCCAAGCATTTCCCTGCAGACAGTGTATTTAAAATATCAAGAGGCTTTCCCCATTGTTGGTTTGATCAGTGACGTAGCAAGGAAGCAGCAGCTGCTCCATGAACTCCAACACAAGGATGAGAACAGGCTCTTCATACGGAGTGGGCTCCTGAGAATCCAATTCAACAGCAGGGATCAAAGAACAAGGAACAATACAACACAGAATCAGGCCCTTCGGCCCCCCAAGCCTGTGCTGACACATTTTGCCCTTCCTCACTGAAACTGTCTTCACTACAGGATTCGTGTCCCTCTACTCCCTTCCTATTCATGAATTAGTGCAGGTATTTATTGAATCATTCTAATGTGTCTGCTTCCACCCCCTCCACTGGCGGTGTGCTCCAAACACTCAACTCCTTTTGTGTTGCCTCACACATCTCTTCTAATTCCTCCCTGCCCGACACTGCACCAAAAACCTCTGTTCCCAAGTAATTGACCCTCCATTCTGGGAAAATGCTCCATACTTTCCACTCTACCTATGCCATTCACAACTTTATAAGCTTCTATCAGGGTGCACCTCATTTACCCGCATTCCAGTGAAAACAAACCCAGTCTATCCAATCTCTCTTCAGAACTACAGTCCCCACCCCCCACCCCCATACCAGACACTAACCTGGTTAATGTTTTCTGCACCGTCTTCAAAACATCTGCATCCTTCTGGTAGTGTGGTGACCAGAACTGAATACAATATCCCAAGTGTGGCCTAACTAAAGTACGATAAAGCTATAGAATAACTTGCCAATCCTTCTACTCAATGCCCTTCCAATGTAGGCAAGCATGCCATAAGCCTTTTTTCCTGCCTTACCTCCCTGTGCTGCCACCTTCAGTGATCCGTAAACATGCACACCCAGATCCCTCTGCATATCAATACTCCAGAGGATTCTGCCATTCACTGTATAATTCCCACCTTTCAAAATGCGTCACCTGATATTTGTCTGAATTAAACTACATCGCCAATTTTTCGGTCCAAGCATCCAACTGATCTATATCCTGCTGTATTCTCTGACAAATCTTGTCATTATCCACAACTCACCTAATCTTTGCATCAACCGTAAAGTTACAAATTAGATCTGCTACCCTTTCCTCCAAACCATTTATGTAGACTATGAACAGCAGAGTTCCCACCACTGATCCCTGTGGAACATTACGAAACACCGCCCTTCATTCTGAAAACCTTCCTTCAATCACTGGCCTCTGTGTCCTCTGACTCAGCCAGTTCTGTGCCCAATGCTGGGAACATTGTAGACAGGACTACTTGTTGCCAGCTTGTTACTGCAATTTGATCCAGTTCATTCAGAAAGAGAAAAAGGACAATGTGCAGATTGTTGAACAGGCCCCTACACCTGGGCCTGAGGCAGGAGCCCAAGCTCCAACACACTGGCCACACTTCACACCAGTGCGGGGTCATGAACTCCGGTCATCAATTCCTCTGGGACAGGGACTGAGTGAGGGAACAGGGGAAATTGTGGAAGAGTCAATAAGGACTAAAGCAAGAGAAAGAGAAAATGTGTTAGAAATTGTTTGATGGAGGAAACATACATTGTGATACACAATGCTGACATAGTCTCCGCGTATCACATAATGAAGATAACAGCACACCGTGAAGACAATCAAACGTCATACTAAAGTACTTATTTTTGATATATCATAGGATGCAGGGCAGTTTTATTGGGGTGCGATGAGTATCCTTGTCTGAAAGCTTCTCTCTCTCTCTTTCTCCCCGTTTCTACAGATGGAGTTGATTAGATCCTCTCAGAGCCCCAGTTGATTTGTACTGTTCAGCAATGTGGGGTTGCCGATGGTGGACTGGGGTACACCTGATGAAGGAGCAGCGCTTGTGATTTCAAATGAGCCTGTTGGGCTTGAACTTGCTTTTGTGTGACTTCTGACTTTTTATTGTTCGGACACTGCGAAACAGCCTCCTTCTAGTAACTATAGAGTACTCGAACTGCAACTGAGGATTGTGAGTAATGACCTTCCATTAGTTGTGACCAAGCGCGCAGTCACTCCAATGGATTCTAATGGGAAAGACCTGTCATTTGCTTCCAGGTATAACATGGTTCACCACCGCCCTCTCCAGGACAATTAGGGAAGAGCAACAAGTAACCGACATGTCAACGCCCGCCCCAATCCAGGACGAAGCAAAATAAATGGCATACAATTCAAACGATCAAACTGGTGAGGCTTGTATTCATCTCTTTGAAAGACTGGAGCATCGGCCAGTAACAGAGCCATGACATGGGTGAACCTGGTTTGTCAGACTGAAAGGTGGAGTGTCCTTCAGATTGACACTGGGATCAGCACAAAAAAAAATTACATTCAAAATTTTAAAAAACGGCTATCAAAGCGTGCCCCAAACTGAAAAGAACAGCACTTGAGGCTTTGCGTCCCAATTTGCTTGTTGCCCTTCCCTAATTGTCCTGGAGAGGGAAGTGGTGAGCCATGAGTTTCTCAGATCTGACAAAAGGACAAGTTCGTGTCCTCGGCCTGAGCACAACTGACCATCAGGAGAGTGAGCTGTGGCACAAGAGGAAACATGGGAGTGTTGGAAAGGCACCAGTAGTCTGGTCAGCCTGCAGAGGGGCAGAAACAAATTTGATGAATGAGCTGATATCCTTCAGAGCCACACAGTTTACATTTTTACTGACCGTGGCCCCATGGGCAATGTTCCTGCCTCATCGTCAAAATGGTCATCAGATTGAAACCCACCTCAGAAATGAGAGCACAGAATCCAGGCTGAGACTGTGGTGCATTGTTGAAAGTTGCACAGTCTCTGGCTCCATCATTTGAAGCTCCACCACCACCGCACCCCAACCATCTCCACCCCCACCCCAGGGGGCTCGACAAGATCCCATTCTGAAGAAATTCCCTCAGGTGTCCTGCTCAATATTTAACCAGTGCCACCAAAACAGATTTGTCTTGTCATTCGTTTGCTGTCTGCAGGACCTAATTATCTTGTCCATGAACGTGACTGCTCTCTGCTCACAACTTTGTATATTCTGAGATGATAAAGAAAACCCGGGTACTCTCTCCATTATCTTGTAAAAGTTGAGCAGTGAGCAAGTGAAAATGCACACTGAGCGCAAACACTGAAGCTTCAGCTGAAAGGCTTTTTGTACCATGTTAACCTGCTCCCTAGACATTTCCTTCCAATGTCTGAGGTGGTTATCAGGCTGAGATGGAGGCTGATAAATCACATGGAATCCTTCAGACATGGTACACAAGGGCACAGGCCAGGCTTTCTGCAAACATTGGCCTTCCTTTTATTGAAGAGTTGGGAGCTTCTCTATGGTGGTTTCTAGTGCACACCATCCGTGTAAATATCACAGACTTCACTGGAATGGAATGAACTAAAATAAGTAAATGGGAAGAATCAACCAGCTCAGATCACTGAAGTATTCCTCACTACCATCAACACCTGACTTTATTCTGACATCAGTTTCTATTCTTCATTATAAAGTACCCCCACCAGTTTCAGGCTGGACATTTATTGCCCCATTTCAGGATTGTCCTCTGAATGTCGTATCAATGTGGAAATGCCCGGTTTGAAGGAAAGATTCATGGTGGAATCTGGGACTGAGTCCAAGGGGTTTCTGACCCACCAGCAGCCTCCCTCCTGTGTGAGTGTCTGTTTGGATAAGATTTCAGCCCCATGGGTTCCCACTGATAGGAGAGGCATGGAGTGAGATTGCTAGAGCCACACCTGGACTGAGGATCACAACAGTCAGGACAATGAGTTGCTCTGGAATCCACTCTGAGCCCAGGATGATCCTCAGGGATGGATCAGGGGCTACAGAATATGACAGCAGAAAGTGGAACCAGTTTATCATTGACTGTCCTCCCCAGCCGTGACTCCCAGACCTCGCAGGGCTGAACATTCTCAATTTGACCCCAGGGACACTCGGGACAATTCCATCTCATTTGAAGAGTAAAGACAACCCAGGTCTAATTTATGGAATATTTATTTTCCAAAACCTGTGGAATTGTTATTCTGAGTAACAAGATCCTGCTGGTCATATTCATCAATACAGGATTTCCAGTGACTCTAGCTCCCAAGCAGTTGAGTTGAATTTCTTGGCTTGGGATCTTGCTGTGCCTGAGGGATGGGTGAGCATTGGCAGGGAATTCCCATCAGATGACTGTGTTCCCCATTGTCCGCTCCTGCCTTTCTTCTTTTCCCCATTTATTAGGAACGATTTCCTTGGAGCCCTGCATTCCTGCTGAAAGTTCTCTTTCTGTCCCAAACTGTAGTTTTGCCCTCTTGCTCCCACGACCCCATTGCACTCTCGTGTTCCGTGCCTTGAGGGTGGAGGGTTTCACTTCATATACCCTTTCCCTGAGGCTTCAGCTCGGGCCATTCCCAAAGCATACATGAGACAGAGACTGAATATTTTTCATCTTTATTCCCTTTTCCAGATTGACTGACAGAAAACAGACTGCAATGAACAGCCCAGACAGAGGAAGCTGCTCAAATTCACAGCCACAATGGAGCTTGAGGAAAACACTTGTGGAGATGTTCTCAATAGCATGAGAATCCTGTCCCCTAAACAGTGACAAAACCTCAAGTTGGAACTGGCAGCTGAGAAGGAAGGAGATCTGGTTTACTGAAGCAGAGCCTTCAGAGGTTCACACTGCTTTGTACAGCTGACAGTTTTCAGCATCTTTGAGTGGTTTTACTTGACATCACAAGTCATCACTGCCCCAATCAAACACTCCTAGGTCAAGGACAGCATGAGGTTTGACACAGAGTAAAGATTGTTTTTGATTATCCCAATGACCTGCCTTAACCCTTGAACCTCAGATGTATCACAGAGCCCATCGTAAGAAGGAAGAGAATTGAAATTCAGTGCTGACAATGACCTTTGTCCTGCCAGCTCAGCCCTGTTCGATTTAAAGTTGTGTCTCCTCTGTGGACTGTCACGGACACTCTACACACATTCTGATCTCATGATGCTCTTGCTGACGGGAGAAGGGAGGATGACGTGGGTGATGGCACAGGAGAAGCGAGCGTTGGATTCTCAGTCAGCCCCAGAGAGGGTCAGCAGGGTGCTGACACTGTAGGTGCTGTCCGAAGCTCGCAGCTAGTTGCTGGTCTGAACCCCGTCCGAAATGACTGCACCATCCTTCTTCCACTGCACCTCCAGCTCATTGGGATAGAAGTGATTGGCAAGGCACACCAGGGTGGCAGTGCCCTTGGCATTGACCTGCTCCAGGGAAGGGGGGGCAGCATGGTCAGCTTGGGTTGAGAGTTCCCGCGGCCTGAAAGACAAGAGAAACAATTTTAATCCCTGCCATTTGAAAGTATCTCAACTGTCTTAACATGAATTGGCAAAACAGTCTGTTTGAACATTTGTAGTGAATACCTAACAAGCCGACAAAAGAACAGGGATCTTTTGAGATTAGATTCCCTATAGTATGGAAACAGGCCATTCAGTCCAACAAGTCCACACTGACTCTTTGGAGGGAAACCAATCCAGACCCATTTCGCTCCAACTAATGCACCTAACACTATTAGGAACTTAACATGGCCAATTCAACTAATCTGCACATCATTGGACTGTGGGAGCAAACCAGAACACAGAGGAAACCCACACAGACATGGGGAGAATGTGCAGACTCCACACAGACAGTCAGCAGAGTCTCGAATTAAACCTGCGCGCCTGTGAGCCACCATGCGACCCCATTTCAAATTGATTCTTGGGCTGTCAGTGTCACTGGCAGGACCACAATTTATTGCCCATCCCTAATTGCCCCTGAGGAGGTGATGGTGAAAGAGAAGGGACAGTTTTGTACCATTGTTTATGGAATGAATGTGGGCAGCTGGAAGGGCTATCAATGGGGAAGCATTTCAGTGACAATGATCAGAACTCAGTTAGATCGAGAGTAGGGATGGAAATGGAGAACCATGAATCATGTGCAAAGGTTTCCATCTGGGAACAAGCCATGTTACTGAACTGGGCAGGGACTGCATAAAAGTGGGCTGAAAGACAAAATGCCGCGGTGAAATTAACCAGGACCTGAGGAAAACAAAGAGCTGACAGGATGAAATATGTCCAAATGAAGTCAAGGAAATCCCAGTGATGTTTTATAAACACAGAAAGAAGAAAAGAATGAATGAATGTATGAGACCCATTCGAGAACAGGAAGGGAACTTGTGTGCGGTGGTGGGAGATGGAGCAATGGTTCCTCATGAAAACTTTCTGTCTGTTTTCACAAAAGAGAGGGACAAAGCAGGAACTGTAGTTCAGGAGGAGGACTGTGTAATATTGGAATGGAATCTTTCACATCTGAATGCCTCCCAGTTCATCCAAAGAAAAGAAAGACTCATGCTCACCCCAACACATTTGCAGACAGTGTGGGACTTGTTTGAAATGTGATCACTGTTGTAATGTAGGAAATGTGGAAGCCAAATTATACACAGCAAGATACCACAAACAACAATGAACCAAGGGACACTTTGAGTGATGTTTGTTCAGGGATAAATATCAGCCTGAATATGATTCAAAGATAAAGTAACTGGAACAGTTGGATGGAAAATGAGAAAATGAAAGTTAAAGGAGAAGGTAGGGTTACTGGGTAGTGATGGGATTGATTGTTACCAGAAAATAAAAGGAAAGGACAGAATATTGTGAATGTCATATTATATGAGGAAACTTAAAAGTGCAGGGATGCTCAATACTAGAACAAGCTTAACGGCTTTTTCTCTTAATGCATGACCCATTCAGAATAATGTCGACTAAGTGGTGCCACACAAACCAAGGTAAATCAAGTTTATGCCTATTAACTAAGGCAGGAGATGTTATTAAAGAATCCAGACCAAGTAATAGGATAGAGTATGTAAATTGAACTTGAGGCCCCGCAGGGTGGAATGGTGGATCGGTGATTAGCACTGCTGTCTCACAGCTCCGGAGACACAGACTCAATTCCAACTGACTGTGTAGAGTTTACAAATTCTCCCCCGTGTCGACTTGGGTTACTTCCCATCACTACAAAGATGTGTAGGTTAGGAGGATTATCTATGGGAATTGTAGGTTGGTTGGTTGCTTTTTGGAGGGTCAGTCTGGGCTGAATGGCCTGCTTCCACACTGTAGGGATTCTATGATGTCTGAAGACGATAACTGTCAGAAGGAGGCATTCAATGCATGATTGAGGATGTTGTACTTAGATGCATTGAGAAAATGACCAAGATAAATGAGCCTGTAGTGCAGGGACGTGGCTGCAAGGGGGTCGGGGCTAGGAACTAAATGTCAAGGAGGCACATCATATTGAAAAGAAATGCAGGGGGATAGAGGGTCAAATGTGAAGGAGGAAATGAAAGTAATCCTTGTTAGTCAGGAAATAGTCTTGGTGAGACTGATGGTATCAAAACTTGGCAAGACCCCAGGGCTTGATGCTCTGCATCCCAGAGTCCTTAAGAAAGTGAGTGTAGAAATAGTTGCCACATTGGTGATCATTTTCTTGCATTCTGTAGACTTTGACAGAGTTCCAATGTACTGGACAGTATCCAATGTAACACCACTTTTTAATAAAAGGAGGGAGGGTGAAAATGAGGAATTATACACGAGGAAAACACCGGAGACGAGGCTGAGTCAGTGACAACAAAAACAAACATTGATGAAAATGTTTAGCAGGTCTGGCAGCATCTGTGGAGAGAAATCGAAGTCAGCATTTCGGATTGAATGACCCTTCCTCAGATCTCAGTGGATGTCGTGTGACTGGACTTTCAAATGGATTTTGACAAGGTTCCATCAAGTAGGATAGTGAGTTAAATTAAACCTCATGATATCAGAGGTAATGTATTGACATTAAGAGAGAACTCATTGGCGGATAGAAAGCAGAGAGTTGGAATAAATGGGTCCTCCTCAGAGTGGCAGTCAATGATGAATAGGATACCACAGGCTTCAGTGATGGGACCCCAGCTGTTCACAATATGCATAACTAATTTGGACAAAGGAATTGAATGCAATACCTGCAGTTGACATGAAGCTGGGTGGCAATGTGTGATGTGAGGAGGATGCTAAGAGGCTTCAGGGTGACTTGGAGAGGCTGGCTGAGTGGCCAAATACATGGCAAAATTGTGGGATGATCCACTTCCGTGGTAAAGCAGGAAGGTAGATTATTAATGAATGGTGAAAGTTTAGGAAAAGGTGACGTGCAATGAGAGCTGGGTGCCATGGTGAAACAGTCAGTGAAAGGGGGCTTGCAGGTGCAGCAAGCAGTGAGGAAAATTAATGGCATGTTGGCCTTCACAGGGAGAGAAGTTTTGTATTGGAGTAAGGATGTCTTGCAGAATTAAGGCCTCACCTTGAGTATTGTGTACAGTTTTGGTCTGCTAGTGTGAGGAAGGATATTCTTGATATTGAGGGAGTCAAGCGAAGGTTCACCAGACTGATTCCCGGGACGGCAGGACTGACGTATGAGGAAAGACTGGATCGACTGGTCTTGTACTCATTCGGATTTAGAAGAATGAGAGGAATCTCAGAGAAACATATAAAATCCGGATGGGATTTGACATGTGCGATGCTGGAAGAATGTTTCCAACATTAGGAAAGTCCAGAACTAGGGGTCACAGTCTAAGATTAAGAGTTAAGTTATTCAGAGGTTGTGAACCTGCAGAATTCTCAACCACAGGAAGTCAGTTTGTTCGATATATTCAAGAGGGACATGGCCCTTTCAGCTAAAGGGATTTATGGGGATGGGAGAGAGTGGGGATGGGATACTGAGATTGCATAATCAAGCATGATCATATTGAACGGTTGTGCAGGCTTGAAGGGCTGAATGGCCTGTTCCTGCAGCAATTTTCTATGTTGCTATGTTTCCAATGATAGGTACATGTGTGAAGGGGGTGGGGGTGGGGTGAGGGAGGAGCAGGAAGAACTGAAATTACATCGACGGCAAGAAGAAATATAGAGTTGGAGTGCATAGAATCTGTGTGAGTCAACTTAAGCAACCACAAAGGAACAAATAGCCAGTTGGGAGTCCTGTACAAACCTCCAGGTTCAGTGATGTTTAATGAGGGAGCCCTAATTGGGGAGCTGAAGATGAATGAACTCTGAGGGGGCAGTGACTTAACTACGGCAGGAGGCGTTGAATTCACCCTGCAGTTCGAGAGGGAGAAGCTGGAACTCTATGTAACAAGAGGAGTTAATGAGCAAGTTAGACAAAGGAGAGCAAATAGACATGATGTATTTGGGTTTCCAGAAGGCCTTTGACAAGTTGCCACACAGGAGGCTGCTAAACAACAGAAGAGCCCATGGGGTTTAGGGTCCGGTATTGGCATGGATAGAGAGTGGAAATAATTGGATCCTTTGCAGGAGGGCAGCTGCTGCCTCCTGCAGTTCAGCAGGGGGCAGTGTTGCGACCTCAGCTATTCATGTAACAGTTAATTATATATTAACAATCTGGAAAAAGGAACTGAGGGCATTATTGGTAAATTTGCTGATGACACAAAGATGACGGGAGAGTTGAGGAAGTAGGGAGGCTGCGGAAGGGCTTGGAAAGGCTCAGAGAGTGGGCAAAGAAGTGGCAGATAGAATGCAGTGTGGGAAAGTATGAGGTTATGCCCTTTGGTAGAACGAATGAAGGCTTAAACTGTTTTCTAAATGTTACTATTTGGAATCATGAAGCACAAAGGCGCTTAGTAGTTCTTTTTTAAGTTTCACTGAAGCTCAACATGTAGGTTCAGTTGGCAACTAGGAAGACAAATGCAATGTTATCATTCATTTCAACTGAGTTAGAATACAAGAACAGGTATGTCCTGCTGAGGGAGTATGAGACTCTGGTCAGATTGCATTTGGAATATTGTTAACAGTTTTAGGGCCTGTACCTCAGGAGGGATGTGCTTACATTGAAGGAGGTCCAGAGGAGGTTTATAAGAATGACCCTGGCGATGACAGCCTGGTCTGATGAGGAGAGACTGTGGACTCTGGATGTGTATTTGATGGAGTTCAGAAGGACATGGGAAGATCTCATTGAAAGTTACAGAATACTGAGTGGCCTGGATACAGTGGTCGTGTGGAAGGTGTTTTTACTCGCAAGAGAAACTCAGACCAGCGAGCACAGCCACAGAGTTAAGGGATAAGCCATTAAGACTGAGATGAGGAGGAATTTCTTTTGCCAAAGGGTGGTTAATCTGAGGAACTCATTGCTGTGGAGGTGAAGTCATTGAGTGTGTTTAGGACAGACATTGAGTGGAAAGGTGATCAACCATAATGTGAAGAAGGCAGAAAAATGGTCTTCAGAAACGCATCAGCCATGAGCAAATGGCACAGAAGACTCGATGGGGCAAATGAACTAATTCAGTTCCAATATCATAAGGTCTTTTGGTGTTTTGAAGAGACTCTGCAAAACCCTAGAACACTGTAAGCACTGGATTAAGCCCTGCTGGAGCTGTTTGTCATCAAAACTTTGCCAAGAGATAACCAAACAGTGGAGAGAGTGTACATCCTGTTCCTTCTTCGTTCGACTCTCCTGCTCCTTGGATGCTGCCTGACCTGCTGCGCTTTTCCAGCAACACATTTTCAGCTCTGATCTCCAGCATCTGCAGTTCTCACTTTCTCCTAGAAGGTTAGTCCCAGTGACCAATGCAAGTGAGGATAGGAACAGGAGGATAAGGCAGGTGGATGTGGGGCTGGGAAGGTGGTCCAGGAGGGAGGGCTTTAGATATTTGGAACTTTGGGAATGAATTGGTAGGAAATGCGACTTCTATAGACCAGATGGGTCGCTCCTGAGCAGAGCAGGAATTGAGCTCCTCGTGGGGTGATTTGCTGGTGTTTTTGGAGAGGGTTTAAATTAATATTGAAGGGCTGTGGGAACCAGGCCGTAATATCACGAAGGAACACCAAGGAACACAGAATCCTGGAAAAAATTGTTAGCAACAGAGTAAGGAGTAGTAACTTCTTAGGCAGGGTCAGAGTTAGGCAGAGCCAGCAATAAGTTCTAAATCCGGCTGGCTGTGCATGCATGGGACTGCACGGAGTGTGGGAATAAGACTGGGGAGTGACAGACATAGATTACCAAGTGGAAATCTGATGTTGTTGCTCTAACAGATGAGGTTCAAACGAGGACAGGACTGGTTGTTAAATATTCCTGGATACAAGGTGTTCAGGAAAGATAGGAAAGAGAGGAAAGGGTGAGAGGTGTGGGATTGGTTAAGGAGGTCGATGCAGAGCTGAAGAAAGAGGGTGTCTCAAAGGTGTCAAGGACAAAATTGATTTGGTTCAGGATAAGGAACAAAAATGTACAATCAGATTGTTCAGTGCAGTCTGTAGGTCACTGACTAATGGGAAGGATGTAGGGGAGCAAACCTGCAAGGAGAAAGTAAGGACTGCAAATGCTGAAGATCAGAGCTGAAAAATGTGTTGCTGGAAAAGCGCAGCAGGTCAGGCAGCATCCAAGGAGCAGGAGAATCGACGTTTCTGGCATAAGCCCTTCTTCGGGAACACATTTTTCTGTACAAACTTGCAAGGAATTTACAGAGAAGTGCAAACATTACGGGATTTTAATTGTCAGAATATTAACTGAGACAGTAACTGTGAAGGGCAGAGATGGGCCAGACTTTTGAGAGTGCGCTCAGGTGAACTTTCCCCAGCTATATATTCCCAGTCTAATGAGAAATGAAGCTCTGCCAGATCTGGATCTTGGGAATGACGAGACTCAAGTAGATCAAGTGTCAGTGAGAGGACATTTAGGGAAGAGTGATCATTGTACCACAAGGCTTAGGGTGACAGTGGAAAAGGACAACGGAAAATCCAGCATAAAATCATGGTCATGGATCATATCCCATGGATCACCTCCAATATTTCACTCTTAGAATTTTTCATATTTTATTTTAAAACAGAATATGAAAGAGTTACAAATCTAAGATTTTGCCTCATTATTTACAGTTGAGAAGGACATAGAAGTGAAGGAAATTCGGGAAATAAATGTTGATGTCTTGAGAAGAATCCATATTACAGAAGAAGAGGTGCTGTAATCTGTTCTTTAATCTCATAAAGGGTAGAGGAATCGCCAGGACCTGATCAGCTCCATCCCAGTACTTTGTGGGAAGCTTGGAAAGAGACAGTGACGCCCCTTGTGGAGATGTTTGCTTCGTCAACAGCCATGGGTGATGTGCTGGAAGACAAGATGTGGCTAATGCTGTGCCGATATTTAGGAAGGTCTGCAAGGAATACCCAGGGAATTATAAACCAGTGAGTCTGATATCAGTGGGGAGTTGTTGGAGGGGATTTTGACAGACAGGATTTAAATGCATTTGGAAAGACAAGGTTTGATGAGGGATAGTCCACATGGCTTTGTCAGTGGGAAAATGTGTCTTACAAATGTTTTTGAAGATATGACCAAGAGTAAAGCTGAGGGCAGAGTGGTAGACATTGTCTGCATGGACTTTAGCAAGACCTTTTACAATTTCCTTCATGGACATCTGGTTAGTAAGGTTAGATCAAATGGGATCCAGGGAGAGCAAGTTAATTAATACAAAATTGGCTTGATGGTTGGAGACAGAGTGTGGTGGTAGAGGGTTGCTGTTCAGACTGGAAGCCTGTGACAAGCGAAAGGATTGCTTCTGGATTCATCATTGTTCATCATTTATAGAAACAAATTGAATGAGAATATAGGACGCATGGATTGTGAGTTTGCAGAGTAGACAGTGAAGAATGCTATTTGAGAGTACATTTACATTTCGTATTGAGATAATAGCGAGGTATTGCATTTTGGTACAAAAGCCAGGCCAAGGCTAACACGGTTAATTGTGGGGTGTAAGGGAGTGTTGTCAAACAGGGAGACCAAGGGGTGGAGGCACATAGAGGATTGAAGCTGGTGTCACATGTAGATAGGATGGTGAAGACAGCATTTGGTATACTTGCCTTCATTGGATATGGGAGTTGGGACATCATGTTACGGCTCTCCAAGATATTGGTCAGGCCACATTTCCAATCACCCTGCTATTGGAAGGATGTCATTAAACTGGAAAGAGTGTAAAAAGGATGATAAGGCTGTCACTGACACTGGACGGTTTGAGTTTATGAGGAGAGGCTGGTTAGGCCTGGGCTATTTTTGTTGGAAGGTCAGAGATTCTGGGGTGACATTTTAGAGGTTTATAAAATCATAATGAGCATAGGTAAGGTGACAAGCCAAGGTCTTTTCCCCCGGGTAGGGGAGTCCAAACCTAGAGGGCAGAGGATTAAAGTGAGAGGGGAAAGATTTACAAGGGACCTGAGGTATCCCTCTTTCAGGTAGAGAGTTGTATTCAATGAACTGCCAGAGGAAGTCGTAAAGTGAGTCTGATTACAACATTTAAAAGACATTTAAACAGGTACATGAATAGGAACAGTATGGGGGGTGGGGGAGTGGAATGAGCCAAATGCAGGCGAATGGGACTACGGGGAATAGAGAAGGTGAATAATTCACGAAGGAGATGAATATGTTGCAGATGACATGAAAAAAAATCCCATGGAAGATTCAGGGATGAGGAAAGTAAGATACAAAAATATATTGGAGAAGTTTGGACTGTCATCCTTCGAGAACAGAAGGCTGTGAGACGATTTGTTTGAGGGATTCAACATCAGAAGAGATCTGCAGAGATTAAATAGAGAGAAAATGTTCCCACTCATTAAAGGATTGAGAGCGAGAGACACAGATCGAAGGTAATTGGTAGAAGAAGCAGAAGTGAGACAAGGAAAAACATTTTGATGAAGCGAGTGGTTAAGGTGTGGAATGCACTGGCTGAGAGTGTGGTGGAGGCAGCTTCAATAGAAACATTCCGAAGGGAATGAGACTGTTACTTGAAAAGGAACAATGTGAAGGGTAACAGGAGAAGGCAGGAGAATGACATTCAGTGAATTGCACACTGGAAAGCCAGTCTAGACAGGATTAACGGAATGGCCTCCTTGTGCACTGTCACAAATCTGTGATTGTGTGACTGAGCAGAGTTAAAGCTGCGGGAGGTGGGAGCTCAGTGTTTCACTGTCCTGCTGCTGCTGCTGCTACTGCTGAGGTCAGTGAGATCAGAGACTGGGACAAGGAGCCAGAGCTCACATCTATCTCTGCCTGTGTCCGTCACACTGAGACTGGCAGGGGGCTACTCACTGATTTCACTCCATGCTGCAGAAATGGGACCAAGGCTGCAAATGGAAAAGCTCCTCCACACAGTGAGTAAAACATACTGACTTATATCTTGCTGCTTAAAGGGGGCAATGGAACTAAAAAGATACAGCTGGACATCCTGTTAGACACAGTGCTCCTCAATCAACCATTTCTTTCACTGCAGCTCCCCACTAACACCTTCAAAGATTCAGCATTTGGATTTTAGAAAGTCCAATATTAATAACGTAGGATTGAGGTTCACTTACTCAGCCTGAACATGGTTCCTTTACCGATTGTAAGCCATAGTGACAGCTCCCAGTGCAGAGGCTGTACAAAAACCTCTGCTCTCTGCTTCCCTCCATCACTCTCACCCTCTCCCTGTCCCTCTCTCTCTTTCTTTTTCTCATGTCTTTCTCTCTCTCTCGTTGTCTTATTCTGTTTTTCTCTCTCTGTCTCTGTGTCTCTCTGTATCCATGTCTCTCCCACTCTCTGAGTTTTGTCCAGCTGAGCTCGGGCAGTTTTGTGAACTTTATTTTTCAATGTTAAATATTGCAGCTGCTCTTCACATGTGGCCATGGAGAGTAAGAGGGAAACTTGAGGCCTTCAGTGAGTGGTGGGCACCACAGTGACTGGAGTGTGTAGACGACAGTGACAATCCCAGCATGGGGTAATTTGTTCAGTTTCATTTACATATAACTGTAGCCATGGTGCTATGCATGTTGACGTTTTTGTACGGCTGTGTATCACTGTGTGGAGGGTAGCTCTGATGCTTCATAAAGTAATAGTCAGCGATATCCTCATTATGAAAGTTTTTGATTGTCAGGTTGAAACTGGTCCCTGATTGACTGCCAGCGAATCACTCCGAGACTCCTGTGAATCGAATTGTTGCACCATAGATCAGGAGATAAAATTTCTGACCTTCTCGCTGCTGGTACCAAGCTGAGGTAGCTGCTAATGCTTTGCTGACTGCACAGGTGATGGTTGCGGTCTGGCCCAATCCCACTGACAGCACCAGGGAAGACTGGCTCATGATGATGCCCCCACTGATTCCTGAGGGGTCAGAGAGAACCACTGTGAAGTCAGAACTGTCACAGAAAGAGATTGTCAATAACAGATTGTTGGAGACACTGAACATTCCTCTGGTTTCAACATTTTCCCTTCAATCACAAGTCAGTGGAATTGAAGTGAAATGGAGAACAGCTAAAGATTCAAGGTGGAAGGAGAGAGATTTGTACCTGCGACACAGAATGCCAGGGGCCAGATCAGCTGGATGTGTGAAATCATGGTGTGTGCTCCTGTCCCTGGGCCTGGTTCCTGATAAACTCTACCTTCACTGGGCTCTGCTTTATAAAGCTGCAGTCTGTGAGAGTCTGACTGGGTGTTCCTCAGTATGTAAATAGCATCACGCAGACAGAGCCACATCAGTCTCTAAAACTTTCTCTTCTCTCTCTGTCTCAGAGAGTCATTGATGTGAACAGCACTGAATGAGGCTATTTGGCCCATTGTGTCTGTGTTAGTAAACATAGATCTGATGACACTAATCCCATCCTCCAGGTCTTGGCCCAATACCCTGGAGGCTACAGCAACACAAGGAAATATCTAATCACTGCGACAATGTCACGAGAGTTTGACACAACCAGCCTTTCGGGCAGTGAGTTCCAGACTCCCACCACACTCTGGATGAAAACATTTCTCCTCAACTCTCCTCTCACTCTCCAACTCGAATGAGCCTGGACTCACTCAAGTTGAGAAGAATGAGAGGGAATCTAATTGAAATGTATAAAATTCTAACAGGTCTGGACAGAGAGGAGGTTTCCCCTGGTTGGGAAGTCTGGAAGCAATGGACACAATCTCAGGGGGATACAGGGTAGACCATTTAGGGCTGAGATGAGGAAACAATTCTTCACTCAGAGGGTAGTCAATCTGTGGAATTCCCTACCACTGAATATATTCAAGAAAGAGAGAGAGATATTTGTTTTGCATTTTAACAGCATGAAGGGAATGGGGAGAAAGTAGGAATATGGCTTTGAGATGAAGGATCAGCCATGATCATACTGAATGACAGAGCGGACTCAAAGGGCCGAATGGCCTATTCCTGCTGTGGTTTCTATGTTTCTATGTCTGTGTTAATTTCAACCTCTGTTCCTGGTTATTGAGTCCTTCACTCATGTAAAAAGTATCTTCCTACCACCCTTTCACTGCCGCAAATAATCTTCTACCCCTCTATCAGGTCCACTCTCAGCCTTCACTGCTCCAAGGAAAACAATTCCAACCTTTCCAATCTTTCCTCATAGCTCACACCCTCCATCGCAGGCAGCATCCTGGTAAATGTTGTACCTATGACACCGAATGCCAGGAGCCAGATCAGCTGGATGTGTGAAATCATTGTGTGTGCTCCTGTCCCTGTGCCTGGTTCCTGATAAACTCTCCCTTCACTGGGCTCTGCTTTATAAAGCTGCAGCCTGTGCGGGTCTGACTGGGTGTTCCTCAGTATGTAAATGGGATTGGGCAGAAAGAGCCACTTCAGCCCCTCACACTTCCTCTTCTCTCTCGCACTCACTCACTCACTCACTCATTTGGTTCCAATTTTTAATTTTAGAGTTCATGAGAAGATCTTTAAGCTGTTAAATTTATTTTCAGCGTTTGGCATTATTAGCTGAGTAAAAAGTGAGGTCTGCAGATGCTGGAGCATTGTTAGCTGAGCCAACACTCATTGCCAACTCCAAATTGTACAGTGGGCAGTACAGAGTCACGCACATTGTTGTTGGTCTGGAATCACGTATAGTCCAGTCGAGGCAAGAATGGCCGTTTCCTTTCCTCAATGACATTTGTGAATCCAATGGGTTTTTTGATGTGTTTACGGTCACCATGAGACTCTTAATTCCAGATTTCTCTTTTTAATTGATTTCATATTCCACCAGCAGCTGAGGCAGAATATGTTCCTCAGAGTATTCCCGGTATCTCTGAATTAATGGTGTCACCACAATACGAACAGGCTGTCACCTCCCCTGTATCCCACACAATCTCTTTTCCTCTCTTTCTCTCACACCGTCCTTTCACACCCACTGTCACTGTCTGTCTTTCCCCTCTCTCACCCACTTTCCTTTCTCACTCACTGTCACTCTCTGTCTCTCTGTCTCTCACCTCTCTGTGTCCAAGGAATCTTGACAATTTGGATCCAGAATTTGCTGAGAGGCAGGAAGCAGAGAGTGAGGGTCATTTTTCTGACTGGATGTCTGTGCCCAGTGCAGTCTCACAGAAGTCCGTGCTGGGTTTTATATCAATGTTTTTGACCTGAATGAAGAAAGGTTGGTAAGTAAGTTCACAGATGAGACAAACATTAATAGGTGTTGGATAGTGAGAAGGATAGCTTTAGATTGCAGGAAGATAGAGATGGGCTGATCAGTGGTAAAAGGAATTCAATCCGGATAAATGAGGCATGTACTTGGGCAGGACAAACAAGGCAAGGGAATACAAGATGGAGAGTGTGCACAAGTCCCTTCAGGACAGGCAGATAAAGTAGACAACAAGGAATAGGGATACTTACTTTTTCTAGCCAAGGTACAGAGTTTTAAGAACAGGGAGGTTATGCTGGATCTGTATAAAATACTGATTAGGCCACAGCTTGAGTATTGTGTGCAATCCAGGGAATCCACATTACGGGGTGGGGGGGAGGGGTTGGTTGGGGGAGGGGGGATGTGATAGCCGTGGAGAGGCTGCAGAGGAGATTTACCAGGATTGTGCCTGGGCTAGAGACTTTACGTTTCTCGGGTCATAGAGTCATACAGCACGGAAGCAGACCCTTCAATCTAACCAGTCCACACCAACCATGTTCCCAAACTGAACACTAGTCCCACCGCCGTGCCATTGATCCTTATATCTCCAAACATGGCTTATTCATGTACCTATGCAAATATGTTTTAAATGTTAGAAATATACCTGCATTCACCAGCTCCTCTGGAAGCTAATTCAACTCAGGAACCACTCCCTGAGTAAACAATTGCCTCTCATGTCTTTTTCAAACCTTTCTCCTCTCAAGTTAAAGATATGTCCTGAGTCACCTGCTGTTAACCCTATCTACATCCCTCCTGATTTTATAAACATCTATGCTATGGGCCAAGCACTGGGAAATGGAATTAGAATAGGCAGGTGTTGGTTTTAACCGGTGTAGAATGGCCCGAAGGGTCGTTTGCTGTGCTGTAGATCTCCACAACTCTCTCTGTCATGCAGCCACACTGCTGTACCATCTCTGTTTCCTGCCTTTCACCATCTCTGTAAACCTTTCCACCTGTCCATCTGCATCAGTGACAGAGCCTCCTTTGCTTTCTGTCTGTCTGTCTGTCTCTACATCTGTCCTTCTGAATTTATGTCTCTCTATTTATCACTACCCAGCTCTCCTTTTGTACACTTTCCTTTCTTTTTCTCCGTCTCTTTCTCTCTCTCTCTCTCTGCATGTGTCTCCCCATCTCATCCCTTTACCCCACCCCACTTTCTCTTTTCTGTCACTCTCCATCCCTCTCTCTCTCTCCATGTTTTGCTTCCTCTCGGATGAAAATGTAAAGGTATTAATTAGGAACCAGAGAAGACCACTGAGCCCGACATACTGTTCCACCAGACAATAAATTGGTGGCTGATATGATTGCAACCTCAAACCCACAGCCCTCTCTCACCTGATCACTTTTCACCCCTTTGTTTGACAACAATCGACTGTAAAAATGGCCAACATTCTTCTTCATGAAAAGGTGCTGGAAGAATAATTCCACATTCCCACAATTCTTTGAGAGAAATTCATTTACTTCATTTCTGTTGACAATAGGCCCCTCTTGGTACTAGCCCAGTTCTAGAATCTTCCAGAGGGGAAAATGTCCTCTCCACATGCACAACATCTCGACCTCTCAGTATGTTTTAAATTTCAATCAAGTCACCTCTTGCTCTTTGAAATTCTAACGGATAAAATCCCAGTCTGTCTGATGTTTCCACATCCATTCCAAGGATTAGTTTGGTAAATCTCCTCCAAACTGTTCCCAACACATTTGCATCCTTCCTGAAATAAGGACTCCAAGGCTGTGCACAGTCCTCCAGATGTTGGCTCATTAGTGTCCTGTAGAACTGAACTAGAACTGCCCACCATTGATTGTATTCAATTTCCCACGTGATAAATGAAAACATTCTCTGAACTTCGCTGATGACCTGCAGTGCCTGTTTATGACTGTTTTGTGATTCATGCACTGAGATACCCAAATTCCTCCGGATCTCAGAGCTCTGCAATCTTTCTCCATTTCGATTTTACGCTTCTTTTTCATCCTTGCTGAAAAATGGACAACTTCATATTTTAGTCGAGAATGTAGTGCTAGAAAAGCACAACAGGTCAGGCAGCATCGAAGGAGCAGAAAAATCAATGCTTAGGGTATAAGCCCTTTATTAAGAATCAACCCTCATTTCTGATGATGGGCTTAATCCCAAACATCGATTGCCTCATTCCTGATAAAGGACTTATTCCTAAAACATTGATTCTCCTGCTCTTGGGAAGCTGCCTAACCTGCTGTGCCTTTTCCAACACCACACTCTAGTTTCTGATCTCCAGCATCTGCAGTCCTCACTTTCTCCTAATTTCACATTTTACCAAATTATTCTCCATTTGTCATGTCTTTGTCCACTCATTTAACCTTTTTATAGCCTCCTTTAGACCGTAACACAACTTATTTTCCAAACAGTTTTTGTCTTGTCGACATCTTCCTTTCCCCGCTTTCATCCAAGTCGTTGATCGAAATTGGAAACAGGTGGGGGTCCAGCACTGATCCCTGTGACAAAACCATTCAGTATATTTTGACAAACAGAAAAAGACTCAATCCTTTCATTCTCCCACTCCAGCTATCTGGCTCTTTATCTCTCTCTCTCCATCTCTACCTTCCTCTCTACTTCTGATTCCTTCACCGTCTCGTTCACAATCTCAGTCTCACTCAGTATCTCTCCCTCTCTTTCTCTAACTCTCTTTCTCTATGCTCCTAACTCTTTCACCCTCTCTCAGTTATTCCACAAAGTCCTCCCCATTCCTGTTTCTCTCGATTCTTGTCTCTCTGCCTGCTCACCTCTCTATCCCACCCTCCATCCCTCTGTCATTTTCTAACTGATCTCTATACCCAATGTTACTGCTGGACATTGGAACACTGAGTCCTGGGGCAGCAGTTAAATGCCTTCTCTCTCTCCTTCCGTGTCACTCACAGTCTCCTGCTCACTCTCCCTCTCCAGCTCACTCTGTCTCTCCCTGTCCTTCTCCATTTACTCCCTTTTCCCAGGGGGGGATATTGTTAAATTCAGGGGAAGTCTCCCTCTGTTCTTCCTCACCAATGTATGTGAATCCTTCACCAGTAAACACAAGCCTGCTTCCCACTGGACAGTTCAGTAACTGAGCTTCAAAACCCACATCCTCTCCATCATGTAGGCCTCTTATTCCCATCTCCACAACATTGTCCATCTCTGCACTATATCAGCCCCCAGACCACAGAGACCATTATACCTGCCCACCCCACCTCCTAACTCCATGATTCCGATGTTTCTCCAAGTTTCCTCCATCCACTCTCTATAAAGCCCAACTTGTCTGAAATGGAGTGTTTCCTTCCCTGTCTCAAATCAAATACCATTGCAGAATGATCTCTGACCTAACTGCCTTCCTCCCCCGATCTCACAGACCCATCCCCTGACCTCATTGCCCTCCTCCCCATGACCTCACTGACCCCTCCCCCTGACCTCACTGCAGCCAATTGCCTCCATGGCCTCCCTCCTCCCTCACTCTATGTCCTGCTGCAGACTCACATTCCCTCCCTCCCCCTTCCATCTTCTGTCTCTGGTCTCCTGCCCCTTGCTGCTTCCTCCACCCACCATTGACAGTCGAGACTTCAGACCCCAACAGCATGCTCTCTAACCTCGCTCTCTGTTCCCTAACCATTGATTTGTTGAATTACCCCTCATCAGTAAATCTGGTCTGGCCTGTTCCCTGAGTTGGTTCAAGAGCGTTTTGCTTGAGAAAACACTCTTCTGTAAACTGCGTTGTTTGTTTCTCCTATTCTTTACACAAGCTCTTACACAGCACAGAGAGAGGTCACTGGGCCGATTGAGAAACTGTCAGTCAAATTAGCCCAATTAGTCCCATTTTCCCAGCCCTTCCTGTATAACCCTGCAATTATTTCCTTTTCAGCTATTTCTCCAAATGCCCTTTTGAAAGTTGCTACTAAATCCACTTGCACTCACCTTGCACACAGTCATCATGAAGTCACTGGATAAAAATGTTCCATCTCCTCGCTTGTCCTTGAGACCCTTTCTGAAATGTGTGCCCTCTGGTTACTGACCCTCCTGCCTGGAGAAATAATTTGTCCTTTATTTACTGCATTCAAACTCTCTAATTGTGAACTCTTCATTGAGTCCGACCTATTTCCAGCACAGGGGGAGAACATTCAGCCTGTCAGGTAAATTCTGTCATTTCATGGAGCAATCCAGTCAGTCCCACCCCCTCCCCTACTCGACCCCCAGAGCCTTGCAGGTTTATGTCCATCAAGAGCCCATCCAATCTGCCATTGCAATAACCGTGTGTCTTCACCTGCCTCACCTGAATAGGCACTAATTTCCAAGATAATACCAATTGCTGCTAAAAACAAAGTTCTTCCTGCTGTCCCATATCTCTTGCCCAACAAAATGTCAGGTATTCTCAATGTGAAGATGGGATTTTGTCTCCACACGGACTGTGCGGTGGTCACTCTTACTGATACTGTCATGGACAGATACACCAGTAGCAGGCAGGTTGCTGAGGGTGATAGTGAGCATGTGTTTCCCTCTTGTTGGTTCCCTCACCACCTGCCCCAGGTCCAGTCTAGCAGCTGAATTAGGTGGAACATGACCACCTTTTCAGTAGTGATGCTCCTGAGCAGTTCTTGATGGTGGAGATTGAAGTCACTTCCTCAGAGTATATCCTGCATCCTTCCCACCCTCAGTGCTCCCTCCAAGTGTTGTTCAACATGGAGGAGGACTGACTGCTCAGTTGAGGTTAGAGGGGAAGGTGGTGCTATGTGGTAATCAGCAGGAGGTTTCGTTCCCCAGGTTTGACCTGCTGTCATGAGATTCCATGAGATCCATATTTCATGGTGAGTACTCCTAGGGCAACTCCCTTCTGACTGTACACACCACTGTGGTGTCTCCCCTGCTTGGTCTATCCTGCCAGTTTAAAATTGAACGAGGGAACAATTCTGTGCAGGTTTCACAGCTTGACAGAGCTGCTGCTGGATTCTGTTTCTGATCTCCGAGTGCAGGTGAGTGTGTTAGTGAAAGAGTGACTGACACTATCTCCGTCACTGTGCTGTTTCTGCAAAAGATAAATCCCAGAAACAGCCCCCTGTGCTGTCAGATTCCAGGGAGTGCAGGCAGTTCACAGTTTCCTCCCGTCTCAGTAACAAACACCCAGCTGCTCCGAGCTCCTTCTTTCACTTCCTCTCTTGGTGAAGTTTCAACCTTGCGATCTGACAGTCCTTGCAGTTATTTTTTACACTGGGGCTTTCTGCTGTGGTCAGAATCTCTAATAATAAGTGTCCAATCAGTGACATTCACAGCAGCCAAGAGCAGTTAGGACTGAGGAGTCAGGCTCACTGTGAAACATATTTGGAAGATCAAAACTATCCTTTTCAGCTCCTGGTAGAAACTCCATCCATCTCCCTGAGCATTGTCTGCTGCTCAAACAGACTCTTTCCACCCTTTGATGCATCTTTGAGGCTGATTTGAGCCCCACATCCTCCATAACAACCACTGAAAATCTCAGCTATGTCTATGGGACTCCAAACATGCCCATTCCAATGTTGAGGCTGACACACATCACAACCATAGCCGTCCGTAACCTTCAGCTCATCCCAAATTCTGTTGCCCATATCCAAGCTTGCACCAAGTCGCATTCCCCCAACCCTCTGCACCCCGTGCCTACCTTGGCTTCTGGTCCAGCAACACCTCGAGTTTCAAATTCTTATCTTTGTTCTCAAATCCGTCCCTGGCCTCCACCCTTCCTATCTCTGTCACCAGCTCCATGTCGTCTCACTCATTGTAATCAACCATCTTGGATAATTGGTTCTCTATTCCTTCATCCAAGTCATTGAGAAATATAATGAAATGCTGAGGTCCCAGCACAGATTCCTGGGGACACCACTACTCACACCTTGCTCATTAGATAGCATACACAGAGAGCACACACCTCTCTGTCACCGATATCCAAACTAATTCCTGACCAAAGACAAATACTTTTCTCGAATTGGCTTGATTGTAGGAAGCAGACAGTAATAGTGGAAGGATGCTTGTCAGACTTGAGACCTGAGATTTGTGGATGTTTGTTATCTAAATCTGTAACTTCGATGAGAATCTGCAAGGGATGATTAGTAAGTTTACAGATGATATTACATTAGGCGGTATTGTGGAAGTTATCAGCTATTACAACAGGACCTTGATCAGCTGTGGAAGTGGGAAGAGATATGACAAAGTAAATTTAATGTTTATAAGTGTGAGGCCTTGTATTTTAGAAAGTTAAATCAAGATAGGAGTTTCATCGTGAATGGTAGGACTTTAAGGAGGGTAGTGGAACAGAGGGACCTTGGAGTTCACTGAAAGTTGAGACACGGTTAGACAGAACAGTGAAGAAGGTTTTTGGCACATTGGGCTTCATCAGTCAGGGCACTGGGTACAGAAGTTGGGAAGTTATGTTACAGTTGTACAGAATGTTGGTGAGGCTGCACTTAGAGTATTGTGTTTAGTTTTGGTCACCTTTTTAAAGGAAGGATATTACTAAACTGGAAAGAATGCAGAAGAACATTACAAGGATGATGACTGTACTCAATTATCTGAGTTATAGGAAGAGGTTTGTCAAACTGGGACTTTTGTCTTCGAGTGTGGGAGACTGAGAGAGGATCTTACAGAAATGCATAAAATCACGAGAGACATGGATAGGCTGAATGGACTCAGTCTTTTTCTCAAGGTTGGGGAATCGAGCACGAGAGGGTATCAGTTTAAGGTTAGAG
This sequence comes from Hemiscyllium ocellatum, assembly GCF_020745735.1. Lineage (NCBI taxonomy): Eukaryota > Metazoa > Chordata > Chondrichthyes > Orectolobiformes > Hemiscylliidae > Hemiscyllium > Hemiscyllium ocellatum. Next base: position 9,110,318 of record NC_083409.1, read on the forward strand.
GGGAGAGAATAAATGGAACCTGAGGGGCAACATTGTTACACAGAGGGTGGTACGCATATGTAATGAGCTGCCAATGGATGTGATTGAGGTGGGTACATTAACACATTTATAAAGCATTTGGACAAATACATCGATAGGAAACCGCGTGAAGGATATGGGCCAAATGCAGGGAAATGGGTTTAGTGTGGATGGACATTTTGGTTAGCATGATCCAGCTTGGGCCAAAAGGCCTGTCTCTGTGCTGTAGGATTCGATGACTCTATTACTCTATAATTCCATATGTTTCCATGTTTATGGACAGTCTCTCAAACATAGAAACAAAGGAACTAGGAGGAGAAGTAGGCTATTCAGCCCTTCGAATCATCTCTTCCATTCAATATGACCATGGCTGATCATCCAACTTAGTCCCTGGTTCCCACATTCTCCCCATAGCCTTTAATCACTTTAGTCCAAAGAACTATACCTACCCTCGTCTTGAAAACATTTCATGTTTTGGGCTCAAGTGCTTCTTGTGACAGAATATCCCACCGGCTTCCCACTCTCTGGCTAAAGAAATGTCTCCGCATCTCAGTCTGAAATAGCCTTTCTCTTTTCTTTAAACTGTAATTCCTGGTTCTGGATTCCCCAGTCACCAGGAACATCTTTCCTATGATTTTTCCGGTATTGTCTTGTGCACATTTTACAGGTTTCAATGTGATTCCTCTTAATCTTCTAACTTCCAGTGAATATAGTCCTAACTGATCCAATTTCTCATCAGATCTAAGTGCTGTCACCCCAGGAATCAGTCTGGTAAACCTTCGCTGCCCTCCCTCCACAGCCGGAACATCCTTCCTCAGATAAGGCAACCAAAACTGCACACAATACAATCATAAAATCACACAGTACAGAAAAAGTCCTTTAACTGCGTACCAGCCAAACTACACCAAACCTACACCAATCCCTCTTTCCAACATGAGGTCCACTGCTTGAATGTTATGACATTTGAACATCTCACCCAATTACTTTTTACTGTCAGGTTTCCCACCTCAATTAACCTCACAGGCCGTGCATTCCAGACCACCCCACCCTCTCTCTGGGTTAAAAACATTTTCGTCAAATCATCTTGAAATCTCCAATATTTCACATTGAATGTGAGCCAACTTGTTATTGACCCTCCCACAAAGGAGAACAGCTGCTTTCTTTCCACCCTGACCATACCCCTCATAACCTTATACACCTCTATCAGGTCCCTCCACCACCTTCTTTGCTCTGAAGAAAACAACCCGAGCTGATCCAATTTCTCTTCATCACTGAGAGGTTCCATCCCACACAATATCCTGATGATTCTCCTCTGCACCCCATCCAATGCAATCACATCCTTCCTACAGTGTGGTGACCTGAACTGCACACAGTACTCCATCTGTGGCCTAACCAATGTTCTGCTTAACTGCAACATCTCCTCCTGCTTTTATAAACAACACCCGACATGATAAAGGCAGGTGTCCCATCTGCCTCCATAACTGCTCTGTTAGCCTGTTTTGCCACATTCAGGGATCAGTGGACAGGCATCCAAAGATCACGCTGTTCCTCTGAGCTTCCTCAGTTCAAAGAACAAAGAACAAAGAAAATCACATCACAGGAACTGGCCCTTTGGCCCTCCAAACCTGCACCAATCCAGAACCTCTATCTAAACCTGTTGCCTATTTTCTCAGAAACTGTATCCCTTTGCTCCCTGCCCACTCATGTATCTGTCTAGATACATCTTAAATTAGGATATCGTGCCCGCCTCTACTACCTGCGCTGGCAACACGTTCAGGCACCCATCACCCTCTGCATAAAGAACTTTTCCTCTCACCTTGAACTCATGACCTCAAGTAAATGAGTCTCCCACTTTGTGAAAACGCTTCTTGCTGTCCATTCTCCTGATTTTGTAGATTTCAAAAGGTCTCCCCTCAACCTTCATCTTTCGAATGATAGTACATGTAATCATAATTTACTCAAACTCTCTTTATATTTAGCACACTCCATACCAGGCAACGTCTTGGTAAATCTCCTCTGCAACCTCTCCAAGTCATCCACATCCTTCTGGTAATGTGGCGACCAGAACTGTACACAATATTCTAAATTTCACCAAACCAAAGTCCGATACAACTGTTACATGACCTGTCAACTTTTGAACTGAATGGCACTTCCAATGAAGGAAAGCATGCAATATGCCTTCTTGACCATTCTAGGGGGTTGGGGGAATGGGACTTGGTGCAAGCTTGGATATGCTCCAGAATTGGATCTTCCAAACTTCATCACCTCACATTTGCCTGGAGTGAATTCCATCTGTCATTTCTCTGCCCAACTCTCCAATCAATCTATGTCCTGTTGCATTCACTGACAGTCCCCTTTGCTATCTGCTACTCCACCAATCTCAGTGTAATCTGCAAACTTATTAATCAGACCATCCATACCTTCCTTCAGATCATTTATATATATCACGAACAAAAGTAGTCCCAGCACTGTTGAACACCACTGGTCACAGTTCTCCATTTTGAGAAACTCCCTTCAACTATTACTGTCTGTCTCTTGTTTTCCTGCCTGTTCTCTAACCATCTAGTTAGTACACCCTGAACACCATGTTTTCTCCATCAACCTGCTATGGGGAACGTTATCAAACATCTTACTGAAGTCCATGTATATGTCATCTACAGCCTTTCCCTCATCAATCAACTTTGACACTTCTTCAAAAATTCTCTTAAGTTAGTAAGACATGACATTCCCTACACAAACTGATGCTGCCTATCACTGATAAGTCAATTTTCTTCCAAATGTAACTAGATTCTATCCTTCAATATCATCTACAGTAGCTTCTCTAACACTGATGTCATACTCACCGGTTTATAATTACCTGGATTATCCTTGCTATCCTTCTTGAACAAGGGGACAACATTAACATTTCTCCAATCATCTGGGACCTCACCCGTGTTCAAGGTTGCTACAAGGATATCTGTTAAGGCCCCTGCTATTTCCTCCCTCCTTTCCCTCAGTAACTGGGATAGATCCCATCCGGACATGGAGACTTGTCCAACCTAATGCCTTTTAGGATATCCAACACTTCCTCCCTCCTTATGCTGACTTGACCTAGAGTAATCAAACATCTATCCCTCACCTCAACATCTGTCATTTCCGTCTCCTTGGTGAACACCGACACAAGGTACTCATTAAGAATCTCCACGCATTTTCTCTGACGCCTTACACATCTTTCCTCATTTGTCCTTGAGTGGGCCAACCGTTTCTCTCGTCACCCTCTTGCTCCTTATATATGAATAACAAGATTTTCCTTAACCCTGTTTGCTCACGATATTTCAGGAGCCCTTATAGAACTTTTAATTCCTCATTTCAGTTTGGTCCTACTTTCCCAATATTCTTCAAAAGCTTTGTCTGTTTTCAGTCACATAGACCTTATGCATGCATCCTTTTACTTCTTAGCCAGTCTCACAATTTCACCTGTTATCCAGGGTTCTGAAATCGTGCCATTTCTAGCCTTCACTTTCACAGGGACATGTCGATCCTGCACTCTAATAACCTCTCTTTAAAAGCCTCCCACATATCAAATGTGGATTTACCCTGAAACAGCTGCTCCCAATCCACAGTCACCAGCTCCTGCTGAATTTTGCTATAGTTGGCCTTCCCCCAGTTTAGCCCTCTTCCTTTAGGACCACTCTCATCTTTGTCCATGAGCATTCTAAAACTTATGGAAAACTATTCCCAAAGTTATCCCTGACTGAGGTTTCAACCACCTGTCCGGGCTCAGGCGACGCCTGATCAATCATGCAGGAGCGTCGCTCCGAAAGCTAGTGTGCTTCCAATTAAATCTGTTGGACTATAACCTGGTGTTGTGTGATTTTCAACCTCATTCAGCACAGCTGTGATATCCTCACTGACCAGTAACACAACTCTTCCACCCCTTTTATCTCCCTTTCTATCCCAACTGAAACATCTGTATCCTGGGATATTTAGTTGTTGATCTTGCCCTTACATCAACCAAGCCTCAGTAATAGCAATAATATTATAATCCCAGATCCTAATCCAAGCCTTAAATTCCTCTGCCTTACCTACTACACTTCCCACATTAAAACAAATGCACCTCAGATCATCTGTCCCTTTGCATTCTTTATCTGCTCCCTGCCAACTCTTCCTCTTAGTCACGCTGACTTCATTATCTAATTAGATTAGATTAGATTAGACTTACAGTGTGGAAACAGGCCCTTCGGCCCAACAAGTCCACACCGACCCGCTGAAGCGAAACCCACCCATACCCCTACAATTACCCCTTACCTAACACTACGGGCAATTTAGCATGGCCAATTCACCTGACCCGCACATCTTTGGACTGTGGGAGGAAACCGGAGCACCCGGGGGAAACCCACGCTGAGACGGGGAGAATGTGCAAACTCCACACAGTCAGTCGCCTGAGCCGGGAATTGAACCCAGGTCTCAGGCGCTGTGAGGCAGCAGTGCTAACCACTGTGCCACCGTGCCGCCCATAATCACTGTGCCACCATGCCGCCCATTAATTCCTTCCAGGCTTTAGTTACTATCTCCTTATTGTCTACTCAGCTCATAATTTTATTCCCATTCCCATTCCATATTAGTTTAAACCCTCCCCAACAGCATGAGCAACAGCATCCACGAAGACATTGGCTCCAGTCCTGCCCAGGTGTTGACCCTCCAATTTGTAATAGTCCCACTTCCCCCAGAACTGGTTCCAATGTCCCTAAAATCTGAAGCCCTCCCTACAGGACCATCTCTCAAGCCACTCAGTAATCATGCCTATTCTTCCATTTCGACTCTGACTAACACGTGGCACAGGTATCAATTCTGAGATAACTTCCTCTGAGGGTGTACTTTTAACTTGACACCAAATAACCGAAATTCTGCTTTTCGGACCCCATCCCACTTATTACCAAATCATTGCTGCCTGAATGCACCACGGCAGCTGGCTGTTCACCGTCCCCCTTCAGAATGTCCTGCAGCCAATCAGAGTCATCCCTGACACGTGCACCTGGGAGGCAACATACCAGATGCAAGTCTCATTTTCAACCACACAAACACCTGTGTACTCCCCTTACAATTGAATCCCTGATGACTATGGCTCCTTCCACTCTTTTTCCCACCTTTCTGTGCAGCAGAGCCAGCTACGGTGTCATCAACTTGGCTCCTGCTGCCTTCCCCTGGTGAGCCATCTCTCCCAACAGTATCCAAAACGGTGGATCTGTTTTGGAGGAAGGTGACTGCAGGGGACAGTCAGTTGTGATATATAGAAACAATGTAGATGATAATGTGATGGGGGATGAGAAGTAAGTTTGAAGATAACATGAAGATTGGCTCAGCAGAAGATGGAGGTCGTAGGAAGATGTGACCGGATTGGTCAAACAGACAGACCAGTGACCAATGGAATTTGATCCTGATAAATATGAGGTGATGCCTTCATTGCCTTCCTGCTCTTCCTCTGCCTTTTGGTCATCCATTCCCTTCCTTCCTCAGCAATCCTAATCTGAGGTGAGACTAATTTACTAAACGTGCTATCCATGACCTCCTTAGCATCGTGGATGCTCCAAAGTGAGTCTATCCACAGCTCCAGAGCCATCATGCATCTAAGAGGAGCTGCAGCTGGCCACACCTCCTGCACGTGAAGGACTCAGGGACATCAGCCATGTTCTTGAGCTCCCACATTGAGCAAGAGGAGCATAACACGAGTCTGACATCTCCTGCCATTTTTACTCTTAAGTTTAACTTAGTCCAACTAGTCCTATTTATTGAGTCCTTTGTCCAAAGTGCATCAACTCACATTTATCAGGGATAAATTTCATCTGCCTCTGATCTGTCCGTCTGACCAATCCAGTTACATCCTCCTGCAACATCATTCTTTCACAGAGCCAATCTTCATGTTATCTTCAAACTTACTTCTCATCCCCCTTCACATTATCATTGACATTGTTTCTATATATCACAACTGAAAAGAGACCCAGCAGTGATCCCTGTGATATTCCACTGCACACTGGGCTCCAGTTACACAAACAGCTTTCTGCCTCACCCGCGTTTCATGTCACTGAGCCAGTTTGGGATTAAATACTCCAGGTGTGATCTCACCAAGGCTCTGTACAATTGCAGCAAGGCACTCCTGCTCCTGTACTCGAATCCTCTCACTCTGAAGGCCAACATGCCACATACCTTCTTCACTGCCTGCTGCTCCTGCACACTGACTTTCAGCGGCCTATGTACAAGGACACCCAGCTCTATTTGCACTTCCCCATTCCCTACCTTACCATTTTTCTACCAAACTGTGTAACCTCACATTTATCCAGATTATATTTCATCTGCGACTAACTCAACTTCTCCAAATCACCCTGAGGCATCTCTGCCTTATACTTACAGCTCACCCTTCCACCCAAATTTGTGACATTTATACACTTGGTGATATCTTAGTTAAGTTTCCCCTTATAAAGTAGTGAGATGTGTATTTGTGAATAGCTGGGATCCAGGTCTATGATACCCCATTAGTAACTTTCTGTCTATCTGAAAACTGATTATTTATTTCGACTCCTTATTTCCTGTCTGATAACAAGTTCTCTCTCCATGTCAATATGCTACTCCCACTCACATGAGTCTTAATTTTACACACTAATATCTTAACTTGGACTTATTAAAACCCTTCTGAAAGACCAAATAAACCACATCCGTTGGCTCTCCATTCTTAAGCCACTCGCTACATCCTCGAACAATTCCAGTCGACTTGTTAATCACGATTACCCTTTCGACAATCCATCATGACTCTGTCACTGTTTTCTTAGAGCTGAGCTATAAAGCCGGACATCAGCAGTCGAGAAAATGTTCAAGTTCATTATAAAATGATTTCTGATTAATTTGTCTAAAATTTTCTATTTTCTATCTCTCTCTCTCTCTTTCTGTTTTTCAATAGACATTTTAAAGCAGCTGCACTCCACTCTGTATGACCTATTCCCCAGTCAACAAACAGATAACCATCAATGCTTCCAATATTTTATGACCATATCCTGAAGTACTCTGGAAAATAGATTATTTGGCCCTGCTTATTTAACAAACTTTAATTTTCCAGGAACCATTTCCCTCCAAAAACTGATTTCCTTCAGTCCCTTGCTCTGACAAAATCTTGGGTTCTCCAAAATTTTTGAGGGATATTTGAGAATTCGTTTGTGCAAAACGGTACAGAATACGTTTATAATCGGTCTGTCATCTCTTTGTTTCAATTAGAACATTATAACACTTGTGTGGAACTTTCACAAATGTCATCTGGAAGTCCATATAAACAACACCCATTGACATTCCCTTATCTTACACGTCAGTGACCTCTTTAAAAAAATGTAACCAGGTTAGTTAAAGATGTCTGATCCTTTTTTAATTCATCCTGCCTTTCTCTGATTGGTTCATGGTTGTCAGAAGCTCTAAATCTAAAAACAGATTCATTCACTTCCAAACAAAAGACATTCAATGGAGATGTTCATTATGAGTGACGTTATCACACAGCGAGCATTGACATGAGGAGCTGAACAGCCTCCTCCTGTGCTGAAGCCTTCTCTGTCTCCTTGACTGAAATGTCCAGATAGGAACAGAAGCTGGGCTGCAGCATCAACAATGAGTTCAATGTGGATGGATGGAGTATCATTAGTAGGTGAACATTGAACAGTGAACAGTGAACAGTGAACATTGTGTCCAGGAATCTCTCGAAAAGAAGACTTTCTCTTTTACCCTTTTCAACTTCAGGGCTGTCATGAAGGAGCTAAACGAGTCTTTGGCGAAGAAGTTTCTGGAAGGTAAGGGCTGTGTAAAGGGTTTCAAACATAACTAATGATTGCAGCTCCTTGTTAAGTCTGCTTCTACCTCACCACTGATCAAACCATGTAACCTCCTGTGACATTGCAATCAATACCATAGAGTCAGTGCCAGCAAACAACAGCATCACAGTCTGACACACTGGGACAGCATTACTGCCTGACATCAAACAACGGAACCTGAATCCACTCCCCAATGGTCATAAATCCTACATAATCGAAAACATACTGACACACAGCCCCTTCGATTGAACACTGGCCCCCAGAGAACCACTTTAGAGGTGGAACTCAGCACCAAGACTGAGAGACAAGGAGAGGGAGAGATGGGGTGAGGCAAAAACAAAGAGAAGGAAGGTGAAAGAGAGAAAGACAGAGAGAGAGAGAGAGAGATCCCCCCTTCCTCCCTCCCTCCCTCCCTGAGAAGGCTCTGTCTGATTGGATTCCCATTGCTACATTATCCCAGTTCTGGAGGAGACTCCTCTCTCTGATCCAGTATTCCAGCAGATTCGCAAAACTGAGATCTGGATCTGGAGTGGACCTGATCCTTTCAAATATCGATTCCAATGATGACATTCCATTGGATCCCTTGGGGCAGGGTAAAGATCAGCCAGGGCCGTATTCTTCAGCATGGGGAGTAATGACGGGATATTTGGAGTGTGAGTTTAATGATGTAAATGGGAACCATTGCAGCAAAGACATTACAGATGGTTTGTACAGACAGCAAAGCCCCAACCAGAGAATTGTGTCAATCAACACAGAACGCATGAAAGCTTCAATAAAAACAGTTATTAATGTGATTCTCAGAGATGTGTCATTATTCTTGTCACAGATGACTCTTCCCCAGTGAAGGGGTCCATCCTGCTGAATATTAGATGCAGCTTGGCTTTGGAGAAATATTAGGCAGATGGAGTGTAATTTGGGGGACATGAGTCAAAAAGTTCATACGCAGCTACAGCAAGTGAATCTGGAGGCAGATGGAGTGTTGGTGCTCCTTGCAAAGGGAATACAATCTAAAAGCAGGGATGTTTTCCTGCAGCTGGAGAGGGGTTAGGGTTAGGGGCTTGGTGAGAGTGCATCTAGAGTATGGTGTCCAGTGTCAGGCTCATTATTGAAGAAAGGACAGGAGCTGCATTAGAAGTAGTTCAGAGATTGTTCCCTTGACTGATTCCTGGTACGGAGCGATTGTCTTATGAGCAAAGGTCAAACTGGTTTGGAATCTGATCCCTGGAGTTTAGAAGAATGAGAGGAATCCAAATGCCAAATGCGTCTTTAATGTTTGCAGTTGTACCAGCCTCCACCACATCCTCTGGCAGCTCATTCCATACACGTACCACCTGCCGTGTCAAAAAGTTGCCCCGTAGCTCTCTTTTATGGCTTTCCCCGCTCACCCTAAACCTATGCCCTCTAGTTCTGGACTCCCCAACCCCAGGGAAAAACTTTGTTTATTCTATCCATGCCCCTCATAATTTTGTAAACCTCTATAAGGTCACCCCTCAACCTCCGATGCTCCAGGGAAAACAGCCCCAGCCTGTTCAGCCTCTTCCTAAAGTTCAAATCCTCCAACCTTGGCAACATCCTTGTAAATCTTTTCTTAACGCTTTCAAATTTCCCAACATTTTTCCGATAGGAAGGAGATGAGAATTGCACTCAATATTCCAACAATGGCCTAACCAATGTCCTGTACAGCCGCAACATGACCTCCCAACTCCTGTACTCAATAGTCTGGCCAATGAAGGAAAGCATGCCAAACTCCTTCTTCACTATCCTATCTCCCTGAGACTCACTTTCAAGAAGCTATGAACTTGCACTCCAAGGTCTCTTTGTTCAGCAACACTCCCTAGGACCTTACCATTAAGTGTATAATTCCTGCTAAGATTTGCTTTCCCAAAATGCAGCACCTCGCATTTATCTGAATTAAACTCCAGCTGCCACTTCTCAACCTATTGGCCCATCTGATCAAGATCCTGTTGTAATATGAGGTAACCTTCTTCGCTGATATGTAGGCAAATAACCGAGAGGTGTGAGAGGAATAAGGTTATATTAGTGGGGAATTTCAACTTCTCCAACATGAACTGGGATTGCCTTTGTTTGAATGGTGGAAAGTTTAAAGTCCTTCCAGGGCAGCTTTTGGTGCCAGGACATAGATAGTCCCTCTAAACATGGGCAGTGCTGGACTCAATCCAAAGTAATGAAGTCATTCAAATGGTTGGAGAGTCAGTGGGTGAGCATTTTGGAGATAGTAAACATAACTCTGTAAGTTTGATAGCTATTATCAAAACGGATAATTGTAGTGCAGAAGTTAAATGTTTAAATGAAGGCAAGGACAATTTCAATGTCATTAGACAGGATTTGGCAGACATAGACAGGGAGCAGCTACTTTGAGGTTAGTCTACATTTGGAAAGTGGGAATCTTTTTAATGTAGTACAGTGAGAATTCATGGCCAGCTTAGAAAGAAAGCCAAGCGCAGCAACTCCTGGTATCCTGGATGTCAAGGAATATGGATAGTTTGAGAAAGAAAAGTAAGGAAGCATATGCCATTGACAGAGCATCAAAAACAGGGGAGGCCTTTCAGGAGGAGGGAAAGTGAGGGAAGGTGTTGAAAAAATTAGGAGGGCAAAGGGGGGCCATAAAATATCTTTGGCAGCCTGATCCCCTCACCCCAGAATACGTAAAGGAGTGGCACTAGAAAGAATGGATGCACTCGTGGTCATCTTTCAGAATTCGAGACTTTGGAGCAGTTCCTATGGATTGGAGGGTGGCTCAGATAACCCCACTATTTAAGAAAGGAGGCAGAGAGAACACAATGGTTTTTGTCGACGGTTAGCTTGACATCAATCGAGGGAGAAATACTGGAGTCCATTATAAAAGATGTGTAGCAAATTTTGTTATGACCTGCACCTTATGAACCAGCACTCTTGAGAAACCAGCAAAAGTTATACCCCTCAAATGCTGCACAGTTTAGTGTATCATTCTGTCGAATTTTTATGTGTTTATAATTTATTAATTTCATTGTAAATATGTTTGTTGTTCATTTGAATGGCCACATGAAATACCAACAGTTGTTTCAATGTCGAGTCAATTTCTCCTCAAACACGGCGACCTACCGCAACGCCTGGGTAATCTGTTGAGAGTGTGAGTGTGAAGGATATGGGGAGAAAATGGACTATTCTAGATACAAAGCATTGCTGACCACAATCATCATCAAGTGGACTGATGGATGTAGCTTGTCAGGAGCTGAACAAGAAAGTTTGTGATTAAAGATGGCTAAGTTAAGTACATCAGTCACATACTGAGAGCAAAAGGATTTGCCTGGATTCTGGAAAGGTAGGAGCGGTAGCAGTGATGTGGTGACTGACAGATGTGACAACAGTGTAAGGATTTGTTGGATTCATCAAATACAAAGTGCCAATGTCTAATTACAGTGACAATCACGATGCTAGCCAACTATTCCCATTCCAACTACTGGTATTAATGGACAACACAGATCTCAGACTGAACACAAACAGAAACGGCTGAAGAAATGCAATTGGTCTGCAGCATCTGTGGAGCATAAGCACACAATGCTAATGATTTAGATTTAGTAATAAGACCTCCTTACACAAAAGAAATGAAGATGAAATAAAACATACTGACAGAAAACACAAATTCAAAAGATTTCAAAACACAAGGCAAAATAAAATCCTTTGTGTTCTCGTTTTATTGCTTTATAGTAGTCAAATAACAAGGAGAAGGGATCCATTGCTCTATTGCATCTTTAAGTTTAACATAACTGTATTTTTAATTTCATTGCCTTGAGCATTAGCATGCCTTTTCATTGATTAATACTTCAATGACCACAGGTCAGACTGGAAGATTGGCAATGTGGTTCCTTTGTTCAAGAAGGGCAGCAGGGATAGGCAAGGCAATTACAGACCAGTTAATCTGATGTCAGTGTGAGGGAACTAATTAGAACAAATCCTGATGTACAGGATTAAGCAATACTTGGAGAGGTAGGTATGCCAGAATTGATTTGTTTGTGCAAGGTCCCACATAAAAGGCTGGTCCAGATGGTAAGAGCCCATGGGATCCAAGGCAAGTTGGCACATTGGAAATCAAAAGTGACTTCCCAATTGTCGTGGTGGAGTGTTGTCTTTGTGATTGGAAGCCTGTGACCAGCGGTGTATGTCAAGAATTGGGGCTGGGACTCCATCTGTTTATAATGTACATTAATGAATTGACTTTGTCCAACTAGAAAGTTTTCAGATGACACATAACTTGGTGGTGTTGTTGATATTGATTTGATTTTTTTTATCACGTGGACTTAATTACAAAAGAATAGGAGTACAGTGAAAAGTTTGTGATGCTGCCTCACAAGGTGCCATCAAGGGTATTGGGACTGAGTTACAGGATCCTAAGAACAAAGTAGAAAGAAATATTAAAATACAACGTTACACATTTCATACGTTTTTAGTTTTAAGAAGAAAATAAAGAAATAAAACTGGACTTTCAATCCTTACATCCTTTTTTAAGCATTTAGCTACCATGGGATCATACTTCGAGTCATCACCTTGAGACCAGAATCCCATGCTGACGCCGTGCCAGTCTGAGAGACCACCTTATACAGCAAAAGACGATCCTGCAGGCTGAGAGACAACCACAGTGGGCCACTGAGAGTTCTCCACACTAGGCTAAGAGTTCATCACGGTGGACGGAGATTCAAGCACGCTGGGCCAAGAGGTCACCACATCGAACTGAAAGGCCACCGTGTTGAACCGAGAGGCCACCATGTTGGGTCAAGAATCTGCGTCACCAGGCTGGAAGGTCTCCCTGCCAGGCCAGGACACTTCCACACCAAGCCAAGAGGCCACATCACTAGGGCTACACTGATTGGAGGTCAGTCATCTGAAGCTGGGAGTCTGTGACCGGGAGAGGAACTAAGGGAGAAGGACAAAAGAAAAACACACAAAAGAAAAGGTGGAATAGAAAGAAATAAAGGAAACAGACAGGGCAGATGAACTCGGTCTGAAGCGGCCCACTCTGTTACCAAATTGGATTACCGGGTCTCAGACTACAGTCTGATATTGATCAGCTCATAGATTGGACAGCGGAATGGCAGGTGGAATTTAATCCTGGTAAGTATGAGGTGATCTAATCTGGGAGGTCAAAAAGAGAAGGATATACACAATGAAAGGGATATGACTTGGCTGTCCTTGTACATGAATCACCAAGGGTTGATCTGCAGGTACAACAAGCAATTAGGAAGGCAAATGGAATTTTGTCCTTCATTGCGAAAGTGATTGAGTTTAAAAAACAGCGAGGTTATGCTGCAGCTGTACAGGGTGCTGGTGAGGCCACACCTGGAGTATTGCGTGCAGTTTTGGCCTCCTTACTTGAGAAGGGATGTACTGGAACTAGAAGGGGTGCAGCGGAGATTCACTCAGTTGATTCTGGGGTTGAGGGGGTTGGCTTATGAGAGGGGACTGAGTAGACTGGGATATATTCATGGAATCTTATAAAAGCATATAAAATTATGAAGAGAATAGATAAGACAGATGTAGAGAGGATGTTTCCACTGGCAGGTGAAGCTAAAACAAGAGGGCATAGCGTAAAACTTAGGGGGAGCAGATTTAGGACCAAATGAGAAGGAACTTCTTCACCCAGATCATCGTGAATCTATGAAATTCCTTACCCAGTGAAGCACTTGACGTTACTTCAGTAAACCCTTTAAAGCTAAGATAGCTTTGTTTTGAATAATGAAGGCTTTAAGAGAAACAGTGAGAGCGCGAATGAGACATTTAATGTAATTAAGAGATACGATGAGAGTGCGGCTTAGTGGAGTTGAGTCCATGAAAAGATCAACCATTATCTTACTGCACGGCGGAGCAGGCTCGAAGTGCCAGGCGGCCTACTCATGCTCCCTGGTCTTATGTTCTTATGTTCCTTGGGAGTAGTGAAGAACAAAGGGAGATTGGTGTACAAGATGATCGATCCCGGGAGGTATCAGCACAGCTAGACAGGGTGGAGAAGAAGACATATGGGATGCCTGCCATTATGAGCCAGGGTGTGGAATATCGAGGCAAGGACGTCTTCTTGTTACTTGGCAGTGTATTGATTCGGCCATATCTGGAATACTGTGTACAGTTCTGATCATGACAGTGTCGGATGAACATGACTGCACTGGAGAGGTGTCAAGGAGACTCACCAGGATGTTCCCTGAAATGGAAAGTGTTAATTATGTGGAGAGACTGGATAGAGTGGGTTTGTTCTCTCTGGAGCAGAGGAAGCATCGGGGAGGGAGGAATCTGATTGAGGTATATAAAAATATGGAAAGCAAAGAGAAAGTCGATTGTGAGAATCTTTACCCCATGTCAGACATATCTATCACCAGAGGGAATAAACATAACGTGATGAAAAAGTGGTTTAGAGGGATTTGAGGATTCTTTTTTCCCGAAAGGGTGGTAGAAATATGGAATTTGCTACTTGAGAAGGTGATGGAGGCATCTCCTCTCAGAACGTTTAAGAGACATCCAGATGAGCACATAAAATGCCAGAGCATGGAAGGCTGTGGATCAAGTGCAGGTAAATGGGATGAGTGCAGTTTGGTGTTTACTGATCAGCCCGTCGACATGATGGGCAGAAGGGCATGTTTTTTGCTGTATGACTCTATAAATATGAAGAGAAGGATGTGATAGCATTTGTCATGTCATTTGTGAAGATAGCAACACAAGCGAGGTGGGGAAAAAAGGTTGTACATTGTCCATGCTTAAATGAACTTGGGAAGGGGTTTCTACAGCCCTGTCAGAGGAATGTTCTTGGCATCACGAGGAGGTGAAAACAGCTATTCTAAGCACACATGAGTTGGTCTCAGAAACATACAGACAGAAATGTTGGAACTGACAGAAACAGCCTGGACAAACCTCTACTGAGTTTGAGAGAGTTCAACAAAAAATTTGGACAGGTAGGTAACAGCATTAAAGGCTGAGAATACTTACAATGCTCTCAGAGAAATTATTCTTTGAGAAGATTGTAAAGCTTCCTTCCCTTCTAGAATCTGAATTCATGTAAAAAGACCAAAGGGGAACAACAGTAAGACAAGCAGCTAGAATGGCTAATGATTATAGACTTTGTTAAAACCAAAACCCTGCAGATGCTGGAATCCAAAGTAGACAAATAGGAGGCTGGAAGAGCACAACAAGCCAAGCAGCATCAGGAGGTGGAGAAGTCACCTGATAAGAGATTGATCCAGAAACCTTTTTCCCTTCAGGTCCAGAAATGGGAAAAAAATAACTGTGAGAGTGAAAGGAAGGCAGGTAGCCAAGGGAGGGAATGGACAGTATGGAACAGCCCGAGAACTCCTCCTCAGATTAAGAAGGAAATTGCTGAGGGTGAACGTGATGATCAGAAGCTGAAATGTTTCTCTTGGAATAAGGTGGGCCCCGTGCATTTGGAATGTTGGAAGTTATGAGGTAGACCCAGGGGATTTATAGGAGTTAGTAAAAATGAGTCAAAGAAGGGAACACAGACAGATAATCCAATGGAGCAGGTTGTAGTTCTAACAATAACATAAAGGCTGGAGGTGAATTCTGTCATTAATAAAGGAATTTGTAAGGTAGATGAGAGGTGTACAGGATTTTTATCGAAAGGAAAGGTGGCTCCTTTTTCTTCAGTTAAACCCAGAATCAAACTTAGAGATACAGGGGCAACACAGTCATTTTTACTGGAGAAAGAATTGATTTTCGCTCCAGAGAGCTCAATGGCAGCTAAGGTATTAATCAATGGGATTGGTGGAG
Source organism: Hemiscyllium ocellatum (assembly GCF_020745735.1). Lineage (NCBI taxonomy): Eukaryota > Metazoa > Chordata > Chondrichthyes > Orectolobiformes > Hemiscylliidae > Hemiscyllium > Hemiscyllium ocellatum. The sequence continues at coordinate 9,125,926 of NC_083409.1, forward strand.
AATATATTTCACTTCCATTATATAAAAGGCAACTGGAATGTGATTTATTACCAGGAAAAGTAATTGTCAGACTGGGGAAAACATTCCGTGTTGAGGGAGTCGCTTACCTTCTGGGGAATAATTTGTCAGGACAAAAGGCAGTAGGTTCCCCGATAATTACAGAATATTCAAAGGGGGTCCAAGACACAGAACAATGACAGGAACAGGTTCTTCGCGTGAGGTAACCAGGGCAATGGTTAAACAAAATCCATCAATAAGGGTTGATGTGACACCACAGCAAGTGAAAGGATCGCTGAAACTTTCCGAAAGGGTGAAGATAATCCAGGTGGAATGGTTGGTATGATGTCACTAATTACAGCAGATCCAAAAAGCAGATCGTGAATGAAATAAATGACTACAGTCAGCTCATACTGAGGTCAAGACTGGAGAGGTTTCAGAGTGCTATTACCTTCAGAATAGAGTGCTGATGGAAAGTAGAGTTCTCCCCCCGCCTCCTCAGGGACTCCCAGATGAAGAATGGTCGGTTAGACATTGGCCCAGCTATCATAGGGAGATAGTGAAAGGGGCACATGAGACTCCAATGGCAGGTAACATGGGGATTTGGAAAACACAGGCATCCAGAAACAGATATTTCACAGAACCACAATTGTATAAAGATGTGGTGCAGTTTTGTAAAACGTGCCCTACTTGTCAAGTTTTAGGTAAACCTCAACACAAAACCATTAGTGTTATGTCCTCTCCACGTTTTTGTGCAACCATTCAGTCGTGTACAGATGTGTCAATAGTGAGTATAATGGAGGAGGGGATGAGAAAAAGCTTAAGATCCAAAAAGAATTGGACAATTCCCAAAGTGAACTTTCTGTTATTTGTTGAAAAAATTCAGAAATGTTAGAGAATTCAGACACTGTACTTTTTTTTTTAATCTGGAGAAAGATCAACAGGTTGATTTAGTGAGATTGCTCAGAAAATACAAAGATGTTTGTGTGAGGAGTAGTTGAGGACATTGGTTCTGTACTTGATGGAGTTTAGAAGAATGAGAGGGAATGTCATTGGAACTTACAGAATACAGAGAGGCCTGGATAGAGTGGACATGGAGAAGAAGTTTCCAAAAATGGGAGAGTTGAAGACCCAAGGGTACAGCCTCAGAGTGAAGAGATGACCTTTTGAACTGAGTTGAGGAGGAATTTCGTTATCCAGAGTGTTGTTAATCTGTGGAACTTATTGCTGCAGATGGCCTTGGAGGCCAAATCATTGAGTGAATTTAAGAACGAGATAGATTGACTCTTGATTGGTCAAGGGATCAAGATCTACAGGGAGAAGGGAAGATATTGGAGTTGAGAAGCATTTACAACCGTAAAGAATGGTCTACTTGATGTGTCAAATGGCCCAATTCCGCTCCTTTATCTTATGGACTTGTATTAATACACTTAGATCTACCACATGATTAAAATATGACATGGTTTGTTAATTCAGACATAATAAAGCAAAAACCAACAGAAACCAATCAACGGAACAGAAGGCATCCAAGTTGGAGAATCAGCTGATTGAACCAAGTCAGAGCAATTGGAGTTCTCCTGTAGTATTGGTTCCTGAACCAAACTGTTCAATTTAATTCTCTGTAGACTCTCGGAATGTGAGTCTCGTCACAAAACCAGATTCATTTCCTATTCCCAGATGAGAAGATTGCATAGGTAGGGTTGGTAGTGCATCATGCTTGTCTAAAATTGATTTGTTAAAAGGACATTGACAAGAAGTCACTGATGACTAGAACTAAGTGAGTTTCTGTATTTATCACACCTAATGGATTATATCCAATTGCAAGGTTTGCTATTTGGACTTAAGAACACTCCAGTCACATTTGAATGATTATTACCAAAGTGAACAAGGTCACACACCTCTACATTACACTCCATTTGCCCAACATTTCTTCAAAGCCCAGCTGTATGTAATATTCAGCAGGATGGACCTTCACTGGGAATGAGTCATTTGTAACTAAAATAATGACACATCTCTTAGAATCACATTAATAACTGTTTTTACTGAAGTTTTCATGATTTCTGTGTTGATTGACACAATGCTCTTGTTTGGGCTTTGCTATCTGTACAAATCATCTGTAATGTCTTTGCTGCAATTGTTCGCACTTACGTCATCAAACTTACACTCCAAATATCCCGCCATTAATCTTCATGGGATAAAGTGGAATTGGCTCAGATCGAACTCCCAGCAGTTCAAATGGAGAGAGGGATGGAGCTCAGAGAGAGACAGAGAGAAAGAGGGTTGGAACTCAGAGTGAAATCTGTGCAGCTGAGGTGGAGATTGGGTTGGGGAGAGAGAACCAGAGAGAGTCAAGGAGTCGTATATCAAAGATAAATCATACTCTGTTAAAGACTGCACTGGATAAATGCTGTATGACTCTATGAGTCTCTGTCTCTATCGAGACAATCTACAATGTTGCCTAACTAACGAGAATATCTAACTTTCTATGCCATCATTCAATTAATAAATAACGTAAATAACTAAGGTGCGCACACACATTCCTACTGGACACCACTGGTCACATCCTGCCAATTTCAGCACTTACACATTATCCCTACTCTCGGTCACTTGTCACTCAACCGATTTCCAAGTGTGTCAGTATTTTAGCTTCAACTCTGTGGATTCCTACCTCAGTTGACGGTTCATTATGTCGGACTTTATCAAATGCCTTCTGGATGTCCCTGTAAACAACATCCATAAACATTACTCTGTCAGGACTTTCGTGTCCTCTTCAAAAATGTTCAATTCGGTTTTTCAGCGTGACCAACCTGTCATGAATCCATGCTGACTCTCCCTGAATAACTGACCATTTTCAAGGTCTTCAGTTACCCCCATCCTTGATTATAGACCCCAACAATTTCTGCACCACAAACATTGGCTTAGTGACGTGTCGTTCCTTGGCATTTCTTTAACATCCTTGTTAAATGTGAGGTGAAATTTGCAATTTTCCAGTTGTAATGTATGATTCCTGAATCCAGGTAACTCTGAAAGATTATAGTCAGGGTGTTTACAATATGGTCTGTTACTACCTTTGTCACCCTCAGATAGAAACTGTCAGGTCCTGAGGATTTGTCACTCTTTAGTTCCATTAATTTCCTCATTAAAGATGTTTCACTGACACTAACTGTATTCAGTCCCTGACACAGATATTCTGTTAATTCCTTTGGGACTTCAGGCAAGTCCTCCTCCTTTTCCACTGCAAATATTGAGGTAAAGTATTTATTTAACATGTCTATCATTTCTCCAGTGACACTGATAATATCCCCCGCTTTCAGTCTTTAATGGCCAATGTTGCTCTTGATCTCCCAGCTTCCTTTTATGGAATTGTAACATTTCTCCTTATTGATTTTGATGTCCCTTACATGTTTCTTTGCAGAATCCCTTTTGGGGGCTCTTGGAAGCTGCTTTGTGGCCCTTTGTATCTTTCTCATTCAGCAGAATCAGTCCTTTCTTTTGCTTTTTTGTAAGGTTTTTTTAAGTTTCATTTTTTACCTTATCTCCTTAATTGCAAATTGTGGAGCTTTTCCCTATCAGGTTTAAACTGGTTTTGTTTTGAGTTGAATGTTACTTTAAATATTCCTCACTGCTCTTCAGTTGTTTTACCCATGAGCAGATTTCCCAATTTACTCTGTCTCAGCTCATTAAAGTCGACCTTAACTTAATCTCATATTCGAGCAGCTGATTCATGCTTTTCACACTCAAATACTCCATTGAACTCGGTCATGTTACAATCGCTATTTTATAAATGTTCATGCACAAATAATTACTAACTAAATCTGGCTCATTATTCATTACTAATTCCAATATTGCTTGTCTTCTTGTTGCATCCAGGAGCTATTGCTGTTGGAAACTATTCCGGATATACTCCAGAAATTCACTACCTTTCTGACAGAGGGCTTGTCTTTCTCCCAATCTAAGTTAAAGTTAAACTTCCCCATTAATAATAGACTGGCTTTGCTACACACTTGCCTAATTCCTGCATTTCTACAATCCAGCACCTCAGCTGCTGCCAGGGTTGCTCGTATCCAACATCTATTACAGTCTTAGATCCTTTCCTGCTCCTCAGTTGCACTGAATGCTTTCCCCTCATTATAACCTCCCTCACCATTGAAGTCATTTTGTTTCTAATCAACAAATCTGCTCAATCTCTTCTGTCATTTCACCATGTCCATTATGTGAATCTTATACAATGATATACTTCTTTCCCAATCCTAACGAGTCTGAAGATATGTCTCAGTAATTGATCCTACAGCAAAATTTTAAATTTGTATTTGTGCATGCATATTGCTGAACGTATTCCTTACACTCTGTGCATTCGTATATAGAACTCTTATTTGGTCCATTCACTGGAATCTGTTCATCAGCACTGATTTAATCAATACACTTCTGATAGCTTTCCTGATATTGCCCAAATACGAAATTGTTCCTATTTTGCTGATGTTGGTCCCAACATGCACAACAACTGGATCCTCCCCTCCATGCTGCACTCCATTACACCTTCATCCGGTTCAAGATGCCCTTTATCTTGGCTACACACCATGAGGGTCTCTGAATCCTGTTCAAAAAGGATGCTATCAGTCCCCCTCATTATCAAGTCCCCCCTTTTCTTTGTGGTCTCCCTGCCTGAATGGCCTCCTGGACCATGGTGCAGTGGTTTTCTTTCATTCATTTATAGGATATGAGCATCTCTGGCCAAGCCAGCATTTCCTGCCATCTGGCAGTTAACAGACAATCACATGGACTCACAGAATCATATAGTCCATACAGTGTGAAACAGGCCATTTAGCCCAATGACTTCTAAAGAGCATCCCTCCCAGAACTATCCCTCTACCCTATCACTATAACCCTGCATCCCCCATTGTTCATGCATCTAACCTACAGATCACTGAGCACTATGGGTAATTTAGCATGGCTAATCCACCGAGCTTGCACATCTTTCAACTGTGGGAGGAAATCAGAGCACTTAACAGAAATCTACTTAAACAAGGCCTAATATAAATACCTCCCTATTTCTCCCTTTTTGTAGGTTTGACAATGGGGTCAGTTTGGCTCGAAACGTCAGCTCTTTTCTCTCCCTACAGATGCTGCCATCCCAGCATTTTCTCTTTTGATTTCAGATTCCAGCATTCGCAGTAATTTGCTTTTATCCAAGTAAACATGAGGTGAACGTGCGAACTCCACACAGACAGTCACCTGAGGGTGGAGTCAAACTTGTGACCCTGGCACTGTGACGCAGCAGTGCCAACTGCTGAGCCACCCATTGCTGTGGGTCTGGAGTCGCATGTAGGGCAGATTAGGTAAGTATGAGAGATTTCCTTCTCTAAAATGCATTAGTGAGCTGAATGAGTTTTCCCCACAGTCAACAATGCACTAATACTCACCAGGAGACTTTTAATTCCAGAATCATTCTTGAATTGAAATTCCACTGTCTGCCGTGGCAGGATTTGAACCAGGTCCCAAAACATTAGCTGACTTTCTGGATTAATAATCCAGCGATAATACCACGAAGCCATTGCCTCCCCCTGTGTTTGCCTATCTAATGGTGTTGAAATTGGCCTTCCCCGCATTTAGACACTTAATTTCTACTCTATCTTTATCTCATTACTTCGTGACTTTGAAACTTATAGAGTTATGGTCACTATCCCAAAAATGCTCACACCACATTTGCCCATTCTCCTGACAATCCTTTTCCTCATTGACACAGGGAGCAAGTACTCATTCCTTTTGGACAAGGAGGTGAGACTCCTGCAATGCTAAATTCAGGCTGCATTGACCTGCTCACTTGTACTCACTCCCTCCTGTCCCTGACCACTTTTTTGAAGTATTTAACCTACAAGGTGTGACTGCCTCCCTAACCACAGTGTCCAGGTAACTCTGCCCCTCCCTGATGTGTCGCAGTGTTTGAAGCTCAGACTCCAGTTCATCAATTCTGAGCTGGAGTGCCTTGAGCAACCAACACTTGCTGCCGATGTGGTCACTCTGAGCTACATTGCGCTTCACCAGCTCCCACATCACGTGGTTACTACACATTGACTGGCCCTGGATGTCGAAATTGCTTGAGGAGTTTTTAATTGTTTTTAAAAAAAATTGCTGTTGGTCTTTAATTTTTAATCTGTAAAATATTTCTGTCAAGGAGACAGAGAAGGGCTCCAGCTCAGGAGGAGGCTCTTCAGCCCCTCATGTCAGTGCTAGCTGTTTACTAACCTCATTTACAATGAACATCTCTGTTGAATGTTTGTTGTCAGGAATTGATTGTGTCTGTTTTTATAGACAGAATAACGGACAAAAATGAACTGGTCCGAATGATTCAGCATGGATATACAAAGGCTCAGACACCTTTAACTAACCGGGTTACACTTTGTTAGGAGCTCACTAATGTGGGATATAAGGGAATGTTGATGGCTATTGTCAGTAGGGAGTTCAAGAAGGCATTTAAGAACGTTCCACAAAAGAAACGTGGAATTAGATCTTACATTCAACAACTATTCGATGAAGGAGCAGTGCTCCGAAAGCTGATGCTTCCAAACAAACCTGTTGGATTACAACCTGGTGTTCTGTGATTTTTAACTTTGTACACGCCAGTCCAACCCTGATACCACCAAATCATGGAATTGGATGGAACTTGAGAAATGCATTTACCTTTGGTCACGAATGGGTCCGGAGCTAGGAGACAGAGAGGGGGAATAATGTGCATGTCCTCTAATGAACAAGATGTGAATAGTGGTGTTCTCAGGGATCAGTGCTAGGACCTCAGCTTTTCACGATATTTCTCAATGACTTGTATGAAGAAACAGAGAACCATATATCCAAGATTGCTGACCACACTGAGTGAAGTGGCTTGGAAGAGATTACAGAGATAGGGAGGGTGGAGTTCAGGGAGCGATTTGAGAACAAGGATGAGAATTCGAAATTCGAGGTGTTGCCTAACCAGGAGCCAGTGGCAGTCCATGAGTATGGATGGGGCGGGGGCAGGATCAGGGGGAGGTAATTGGTGTGAGTGAGAATACTGGTAGCAGAGTTTGGGATGAGCTGATATTTACGGAAGGCAGTGGCTGTGATGTGGGCCAGGATAACATTGGAATGGTCACATTTGGAGTCCCAACGATACGGCAAATATTTTCAGCAGCTGATCTTTGCGATGGGGAGGACTTTGGACTCAAATCACCCACAAAATGAGGTCAAGATTGTAAAGAGTCTGGTTGAGCAGCCGACATTGCTCAGGGAGAGGGAGGGAGTTTGTACCGGGAGCTGAAAATGATGGTTTTGAACTTCACAATGTGTTTCCCAGTGGGCCAGGCTCCTCAGTCCTGACTGCTCTTAGCTACTGTGATTGTCACTGATTAGACACTTATTATTAGAGATTCTGACCACAGCAGAAAGTCCCAGTGTAAAAAAATAACTGTGCAGACTGTCAGATCGCAAGGTTGAAACTTCACCAAAAGAGGAAGTGAAAGAGGAGCTCGGAGCAGCTGGATGTTTGTTACTGAGACGGGAGAAAACTGTGAACCGTCTGCACTCCCTGGAACCTGGCAGCACAGGAGGAGGCCATTCAGCCCATCATGTCTGTGAGTGATCCAATTAGTCCCACTTTCCCTGTCTCCCCCCATAACCCAGCAAATCTTTCGTTTTCATCTCTATTTTTGATTCACTCTTTTAGACCTGGGTCCACAGAACGAGACTGACCTCAAGCTGGGCTCCAAATTGGCATCTCATTCATGCATTGGGAGACAAACTGGTTTGGTAATGGAGCTCATTTCCTCTCCCCTCTTGAGGGACACTTCATTTCGTTTTACATATTCACTCGTGGGAAGTGGACTTCACCGGCTGGGCCAACATTTTTTACCTGTCCCTAGTTGCCCTTGAGAAAGTGGTGAGAAGCTGCCATCTTGAATTGCTATAGTCCACAAGATGTAAGCTGTAAGTTGACCCACAATGTTCTTGGGGAGTAAATGCCACCATTTTAACCTGAAGGAACTGGCGACATATCTCCCAGTCAGGAAACTTAAGCTCTTCCGAGGGGATCTTGCAACTCAAAGTGTTCCCATGTATCTGCTGCTCTTGTTCTAAATGGAAGTGGACGTGGGTTTGGAATGAAACCAAAAGAACTGAGGATGCTGTAAATCTGAGACAAAACTAGAAATTGCTGGAAAAGCTCAGCAGGTCCGGCAGCATCTGTGTAGAGACATCAGAGTTGACTTTCTGGGTCACATGACGCTTCGTGCTCAACCTGAAATGTTAACTCTGATTTCTCTCCACAGATGCTGACAGATCTGTTGAGCTTTTCGTGCAATTTCTATTTTTCCATATGGGTATGAAAGGTGCTATCTGAGGATCTTTGGTGAGTTTCTGCAAAGCATCTTATCAAGAATACACACGGCTGCTATGGAGCAGTGGTGGGAGTGGATGTTTTGAGAATGTGATGCCAATCAAAGAGTTTGCTTTGTTTTGAATGGTCTCAAGCTTTTTGAGTGGATAACAAAGACATATAATATGATAGACATAGACAGGAATGGATTAGAGGGATATGGCCCAAATGCATGCAAAAGAGACAAGTTCACTTCACGAAACCTGGTCAGTATGGAGAAGTTTAACTTAAGGGTTTGTTTCTGGGCTGTATGACTCTGTGACACGATCAACCTATGAATGTTGTTGGAGCTGCACCCATCCAGGCAAGTGGGGAGTATTCTATCACACACCTGAATTGATTTATGGGCTTCAGGGGAATCAGGAGGTGAGTTACTTGATACAGTATTCCTAGCCTCTAACCTGCTCTTGTAACCACTGTGTTTCTGTGGTGAGTCCAGTTGAGTTTCTGGTCAATGGTACCTCAAGAATGTTGATAGTGGGGATTCAGTCGATGGTAATAGTATTGACTGTCAAGGGGCGATGGTTAGATTTGTCTTATTGGTGATGGTCATTGCCTGGCATTTGCATGGCACCAATGGGAAATGCCACTTCTCAAATGAAACCTGGATATTGTCCAGATATTGTTGCATTTGAACGTGGATTGCTTCAGTACCTGAGGAGTTGAGAATAGAGCTGAACATTGTGCAAACTTTGGCAATCATCCCCATTTATGAGCTTGTCTTATGTTGCAATATCTGTTCGGAGTCTGTCCTATTTAGCACGGTGATAGTACCACACAACACAATGGAGAGGATTCTCAATGTGAAGGTCAAACTTTGTTTCTACAAGGACTGTTTGATGGTCACTCTTACCAATACTGTCAAGGGCAGATGCATCTCCAGCGCAAGATTGAGGATGGGGTCAAGTATGTTTTTCCATCTTTTTGGCTCCTTCACCACCAGCCGCAGAGCCAGTCCCTCAGCTACGTTCATTCGGAACCAACCAGCTCGATCAGTAATGCTGCTGCCGAGCCACTCTCAGTGGTGGACATTGAAAGCCCCCACTCAGAACACACTCTGTGCTGTCACCACCCTCAGTGCTTCCTCCAAATTCTGTTCAACATGGAGGGGAGACTGACTCATCAGCAGAGGGAGGAAAATATCTTGTAATCATCAGGAGGTTTCCTCACCCATGTTTAACCTGGTGTCATGAGACTTCACGGGGTTCAGAGCCAACTTTGAGTCTTCCCAGGGTAACTCCCTGCAGACTGTAGACCACTGTGTCATCAGCTCTGCTTGGTCTGCCTTTCTGGTGGGACAGGACACATGCAAGGACAGTGTTGGTGGTGTCTGGGACATTGTCTGTAACGTATGGTTCTGTGAGTATGACTGTGTCAGGTTGTTGCATGACTAGTCTGTGAGATAGCTCTCCTGAATTTGTCACCAGCTCCCAGATGTCAGTGAGGAGGATGGAGCAGGTTAGACAGGGCTGTTTACGTCATTGTCTTTTCGGTGTCTGGATCGATGCCAGGCAGTCCGTCCGGTTTTATTTCTTTGTTGAGACATCATCACGATTGATACAACTGAGTGCCTTGCTCGGCCATTTCAGAGGGCAATAGAGTCAACCACATTGCTGGGGGACAGTGCCATGGACTGTGTCACTACATTCTCACCTCCCCCACTTCCCCATTCTGTATGTGGAAGGCTGGAGCCTGTCAGCAGGATATTCAACTGCAGGAGTTATCACAGCCCTTGCACAATTCAATGCAAATCTTGAATTCACATCACACCTTCAATGTCCAAATATTCCAAGATGGTTGACAAATTTGCAGTAAGAGGAATGGGGGAGGGGGTGGAGGAACATAGAACGAGGAGCAGGAGCAGGCAATTCAGCCCCTCGATCCCGCTCCACCATTTAACATAATCATAGCTGATCCCATCTCAGCCTCAACACCACTTTCCTGACCACTCTCCATCATCCTTTAGCTGTTTTCTAACTAAAAATCTGTCCAACCCCTCCTTGGTGAGAGAAAGGGTAGGGACTACTTCATTTCAGAAAAGACTGACCATGGAAGGGGTAGTCAAGATTAGAGTGGTTTTGGAAAAGCACAGCAGGTCAGACATCATCCGAGGAGCAGGAAAATCGACGTTTCGGGCAGTAGCCCTTCATCAGGAAGGGGAAGGAGAGGGGAAAGGATTGGAATATGTTGTGAATGGACAGGATGGGTCAGTGGGTCAGAGCCTGTCCTGTCCCTCCAGCTCACACTGATGGCCTGAGGATCTCCTCTCTCTGCTGGGCCTCCATGGAATGAGGTTTGTGTTCAAACCAGTCCTCAGTGAGAATAGGCCAACAGCACAGAACTGCCCTTCATTTGAAAAGAATCTGTCCGTCTTCCTGAGAGATGCCAAACCCTGGTTAATATGGGAAATAGGATCTCCCTCCAGGAGAAGACATGTTTCTGGGGTCAAGGGTTAACTTCCATTGGTGGGGCAGAGTAGAGGGAGATTTATCCTGAATTAAACTGTCACCATCTGGGATACTGTGAGAAAGAGAGAGAGAAGCGAGACAGAGAGAAAGAGAGAGGGGGAGAGATGGATGGAGTGAGAGAGAGAGAGAGAGACAGACAGAGAGAGGGAGAGACAGTATGTGTGTATGTGTGTGTATGTGTGTGTATGTGTGTATGCGTGTTTGTGTGTTTGTGTGTGTGTGTGTGTGAGAGAGAGAGAGAGAGAGAGAGAGAGAGAAAGACGTGGCAGATGTGAGACAGAGAGTGAGGGACAGGTCCTTGGTCACCACACTCTGGGAAGGATATGATTGTACTTGAGAGGGTGCAGGGAAGATTTACCAGGATGCTGCCTGTGATGAAGGGTGTGAGCTATGAGGAAAGATTTGAAATGTTGGAATTGTTTTCCTTGGAGCAGTGATGGCTGGAGGGGGCCTGATAGAGGGGTATAAGATTATTTCGGGCAGTGATAGGGTGGGTAGGAAGGTACTTTTTACATGAGATAAGGACTCAATAAACTGGAGCAGAGACTGAAGGTAACACAGACATAGAAACATAGAAACCGCAGCAGGAATAGGCCATTCTGTCCTTTGAGTCCGCTCTGTCATTCAGTATGATCATGGCTGATCCTTCATCTCAAAGCCATATTCCTGCTTTCTCCCCATTCCCTTCATGCTGTTAAAATGCAAAACAATTATCTCTTTCTTTTTCTTGAATATATTCAGTGGTAGGGAATCCCACAGGTTGACTACCCTCTGAGTGAAGAAATGTTTCCTCATCTCAGCCCTAAATGGTCTACCCTTTATCCCCCTGAGACTGTCCCCTGCTTGCAGACTTCCCAACCAGGGGAAACCTCCTCTCTGTCCAGACCTGTTGGAATTTTATACATTTCAATCAGATTGCCTCTCATTCTTCTAAACTTGAGTGAGTCCCGGCTCAGTCGAGTTGGAGAGTGAGAGGAGAGTTGAGGAGAAATGTTTTCACCCAGAGGATGGTGGGAGTCTGGAACTCACTGCCTGAAAGGCTGGTTGAGTCACAAACTCTCGTGACATTGTCGCAGTGTTTAGATATTTCCTTTGTTGCTGTAGCCTCCAGGGTAATGGGCCAAGACCTGGAGGATGGGATTAGTGTCATCAGATCTATGTTTACTAACACAGACACAATGGGCCAAATGGCCTCATTCACTGCTGTTCACATCAATGACTCTCTGGGGGAGAGAGAGAGAGAGAGAGAAAGAGAGAGAGAGGGGGAAGAGGAAGTGTGAGGGACTGACGTGGCTCCCTCTGTCTGATGCCATTTACATACTGAGGAACACCCAGTCAGACTTTCACAGACTGCAGCTTTATAAAGCAGAGCACAGTGAGGGGAGAGTTTATCAGGAACCAGGCCCAGGGACAGGAGCACACACCATGATTTCATACATCCAGCTGATCTGGTCCCTGGCATTCTGTGTCGCAGGTACAAATCTCTCTCCTTCCACTTTGAATCTTTAGCTGCTCTCCATTTCACTTCAATTCCACTGGCTTGTGATTGAAGGGAAAATGTTGAAACCAGAGGAATGCTCAGTGTCTCCAATAATCTCTCATTGAAAGGCTCTTTCTGTGACAGTTCTGACTTCATTGTGTTTCTCTCCGACCCCTTAGGTATCAGTGGGGACATCAGCATGACTCAGTCTCCCCCGGTGCTGTCAGTGGGACTGGGCCAGACTGCGACCATCACCTGTAAATCCAGTCAGAGTGCCAGTGGTAATGTCGAATGGTTCCAGCAGCAAGAAGGACAGAAACCCTCTCTCCTGATCTACAATGCAGCAACTCGATTTACAGGAGTCTCCAACAGATTCACCGGGACACAAGTGTCCAGCACACACTTCACCCTGACAATCAGCAACGTTCGGAATGAGGATGTCGCTGATTATTACTGTCAGCAAAGTTACAGCTACCCTTGACACAGTGATACACAGCTGTACAAAATCCTCAATACACAAAGTCCCACTGCCTGTACTGACACATCCCACAATTATATATAATACCAAATAGAGAAAACACACATCCAACACATGCATTGACACGTCCACAGTTCGATATAAATGAAACTTAACAAATTACCCCATGCTGGGATTGTCACTGTCCATTACACACTCCAGTCCCTGTGGAGTCCACCACACACTGAAAGCCTCAAGTTTCCCTCTTGCACTCCATGGCCACATGGGTAGAGCAGCTGCAAGATTTAACATCGAAAAATAAATTTCACATACCTCCCGAGGCCAGCTGGACATAATCCAGATAGAGAAAAAGAAATAGAGTGAGAAAGGGGGTTGGGGGGGGGAGTGAGAGAGAGAGAGACAGACAGACAGACAGACAGACAGACAGAGTCAGAGAGAAAAACAGAATGAAAAAAAAACAGAAAGACATGAATGACAAAGAGAATATGAGAGTTAGTGAGAGACAGGGAGAGGGTGAGAGTTATGGAGGGAAGCAGAGAGCAGAGGTTTTTGTACAGCCTCTGCACAGGGAGCTCTCACTGTGGCTTACGTTCGGTAAAGGAACCAAGCTCAGACTGAGTAAGTAAACCCTTTCAGTACTGGAACTTCCTAAAACACAAATGCTGAATTGTTGAAGGTATTAGTGGGGAGCTGCAGTGAATGAAATGGTTGCTTGAGGAGCACTGTGTTTAACAGGGTGCCCTGCTGTATTTCTTTAGTTCCATTGCCCCGGATAAGCAGCAAGATATAAGTCAGTAAGTTTTACTCACTGTGTGGAGGGGCTCTGTCCATTTGCAGCTTGTGGTCCCATTTCTGCAGCATGGAGTGAAGTCAGTGAGTAGCCTCCAGCCAGTCTCAGTGTGACGGACACGGGCAGAGTTTGATGTGAGCTCTGGCTCCCTGTCCGAGTCTCTGATCTCACTGACCTCAGCAGCAGCAGCAGCAGCAGCAGCAGCACAGTGAGACACCGAGCTCCCACCTCCCCAAGCTTTAAATCTACTCAATCACGCAATCACTGAATTGTTACAGTGCCCAAGGAGGCCATTCCACCCATCCTGTCTGGACCGGCTCTCTGAATGAGCAATTCACTGAGTGTCATTCTCCTGCTTTCTCCCTGTCACCCTGCACATTGTTCATTTTCAAATAACATTCTCATTCCCTTCGGAATGTTTGAATTGAAGCTGCCTCCACTGCAATCTCAGGCAGTGCATTCCACACCTTAACCATTCACTTGCTGATAATTTTTTTCTTCATCTCATTTTTGATTCTTTCACTAATTACTTTAAATCTGTGTCCTGTCCTTCTCAATTCTTTCATGAGTGGGAACATTTTTTCCCTATTTACTCTGTCCAGACACATCCTGATTTTGAATTGCTCAAACAAATTTCCACTCAGCCTTCACTTCTCCAAGTTAGACAGTCTAAACTTCTCCAAAATTTGTTCATAACTGACTTTCCCCATCCCCGAACGTTCCATGGTATTTTTTTTTACCCAATCTGCAAAATATTCACATCCTTTATGAATTATTTCCCTTATCTATTCCCGTAATCCCATTTGATTGCATTTAGCTAATTTCCCCCATACCATTCCTATCCAGGTACCTGCTCAAATGTCTTTTAAATTTTGTTATCATACTCACGTCTACGACTTCCTCTGACAGCTCGTTCAAGCACGCACCACCCTCTATGTGAAAGAGATGCACCTCAGGTCCCTTTTGAATCTTTCCCCTCTTGCTTTAAACCTCTGAAGTTTAGCTTTGGACTCCCTTACCCTGGGGAATAAATCTGAGCTAGTCATCTTATCTATGCCCATTATGATTTTATAAACCTCTAAAATGTCACCCAGCAGCCTCTGACCTTCCAAGGAAAATAGTCCAGGCCTAACCAGTCTCCCCTTATAATTCAAACCCTCCAGTCTTGGTGACATCCTTTTTAAACCCTTTCCAGTTTAATAACATCCTTCCAATAGCAGGATGACTGGGAATGTGGCCTGATCAATACCTTGGAGGGTCGTACCAACTCCCACATGTAATACTCTGACCGATAGAAGCAATTGTACCAAATGCTTTGTTCACCACCCGGACTACATGTGACACCAGTTTCAATCCTCTATGTGCCTCCACCCCTTGGTCTCCCTGTTTGATACACTCCCCATGGCCCCACAATTAACTGTTAGCCCTGGCCTAGTTTTTGTACCAAATGCAATACCTCACTATTATCTCAATGTGTAATGTAAATGTACTATCAAATAGCCTTCTTCACTGTCCATGAAACCACCAATGTTAGTGTCATCTGCAAACTCACAAAACATGCCTCCTATATTCTCATTCAATTTGTTTCTATAAATGATGAACAGTGATGAACCCAGAACCAATCCTTTTGCCACACTGCTGTGGCCACAGGCTTCCAGTCTGAACACCACTGTCTGTCTCCAACCATTAAGCCAATTTTGTAGTAGTTAGCTTGCCCTCCCTGGATCCAACTTGATCTAACTTACTAACCAGTTGTCCATGCAGTACCTTGTCAAAGGTCTTGCTAAAGCCCATGTAGGCAATGTCTGTCATTCTGCTCTCTGCTATCTTCTTGGTCATGTCTTCAAAAAACTCAATCAAATTTGTAAGACATGATTTCCCACTTACAAAGCCTTGTGGACTATCCTTAATCAATCCTTGTCTTTCCAATGCATTTAGATCCTGTCTCTCAAAATTCCCTCCAACAACTTATTTCCCACTGATATCAGACTCACTGGTTTATAATTCCCTAGGTATTCCTTGCAGCCCCTCCTAAATATTGGCACAACATTAGCCACGCTCCAGTCTTCCAGCACATCACCCGTGGCTGTTGATGATACAAACATCTCACCAAGGGGTGTCAAAGTCTCTTCCCAAGCTTCCCACAAAGTAGTGGGATAGACCTGATCAGGTCCTGGGCATTTATCTACCTTTATGAGTTTAAAGAACAGCTTACAGCATCTCTTCTTCTGTAATATGGATTCTTCTCAAGACATCAACATTTCTTTCCTGAATTTCCTTCACTTCCATGTCATTCTCAACCGTAAATACTGCGGCAAAATATTAGATTGGTAACTCATTCATATTCAGTTTTAAAATAAAATATGAAAGATTCTAAGAGTGAGACATTTGGAGGTGATCCATAGGATATGATCTATGATCATGACTTTACTCTGGATTTTCCTTTGCCTTTTTCCACGGTCACCCTGAACCTTGTGATGCAATGATCACTCTTCCCTAAACGCCCTCTCACTGACACTTGATCTATTTGGGCCTCCTCATTCCCAAGATCCAGGTCTGGCAGAGTTTCCTTTCTGATTGGAATGGGAACACACAGTGGGAGAAAATTCACCTGAGCATGTTCAGAAAACTCTGGCACTCTCTGCTCTTCACACTGCTCCTATTTCATTCTATATTCTGATAATTAAAGTCACCCGAATGCGTGCTGTGAATTTCTTGCAGATTTGTTCCTCTCCATCCTTCCCTCTAGTTGGTGACCAACAGACTGCACTGAACAAGGTGATTGCATCTTTTTTGTTCCTTATCCCGAACCAAATCGATTCTGTCCTTGACCGCTCTGTAACATCTTCTTTCTCCAGCTCTGCACTGATCTTCTTAACCAATCCCACACCTCCCATCGTCCTCCCCTTTTCCTATCTTTAGTGAAGGCCTTGTATCCAGGAATATTTAACACCCAGTCCTGTCCTCATTTGAGTCTCAACTGTAAGAGTGACAACACCAGATTTCCACTTGGTAATATGCGTCTGTAACTCCCCAATCTTATTCCCCACACTCCACGCAGGCCCATACATGCACACAGTCAGTTGGATTTAGAAATTATTACTCTCTCCCGCACTGTGACCCGGCCAAATAAGTTACTGTTCCTTACTTTGGAGAATCTATCCCTTCCATGATTCTGTTTTCCTTGGTATTCCTCCCTGATATTTCCTCCTGGTTCCCTTTCCATGTTCATTTAAACCCTCTCCAACAGCACTAGCAAATTATCCCATAAGGAGCTCAGTTTATGCTCTGTACAAACCATCTGGTCTATAGCGGTCACATCTCCCACAAAGTCATTCCCATTGTCCCAAGAATCTCAAGGGCTTCCTCCTGGACCACCTTTCCAGCCTCCAATACACCCTGTTTTATTCTCCTGTTCCTATTCTCACTTGCATCGGTCACTGGGAGTAATCCAGAGATTCAAAATTTTGAGCTCCTGTTGCTAAATGCCTCCAGAGCTCCCTAAATTATGACTGCAGAATCACATCCCTTTCTCCCTCTGTCACTGGGACCAGGACTGCTGCCTGTTCCCCCTCTCCCTTCAGCGTGATCTGCAGTCGCTCAGTGACATCCTTGACCCTGACACCAGGGAGACAACACACCATCCTGGATTCCCATCTGCAGCTGCAGAAACACCTTTCGATTGCCCTTACTCTCAAATCTCCTCTCATAATCGCTCTTCCAGTCTTCCTTGTGCCCCCCCCCGTACAGCTGAGTCCTCGTGGTGCCGTGGACCTGGCTTCGGCTGCACTCCTTAGATGAACCATCATTCTCATCAGGATTGCAAACTGAATCCTGGTTGGAGAGTGGGATGCACTCAGGGGACTCCTGTACTAGCTCCCTAGTTCTTTTGGACGGTCTGCTGCTCCCCCATTCCCTCTCTCCCTGCATACTCTGAAGCTGCAGAGTGACCACGTCTAGAAACGTGCTCTCCACAGAGCTCTCAGCCTCACGGATGTGCCGCACTGACACCAGCTGCTGCTCAAGCTCCAAAACCTGGAGCTCCAATTGCTGTCACTGACAACACTTCCTAACATTCATGGCATTCCATGAGCTGGGAAGCATCCTGAAGTTCCCACATGGAACAGGGTGCACACTCCCACCACTCTCTGGTTATCCCTTGATAAAGTTCTGATGACAAACAGCTCCAACAGGGCTCAAATACAGACCTTTCAGTGTTCCAGGGTTTTGCAGAGTCTGTTCAAAAGACAATATGATAACAGAGCAGAATTAGGCCATTCGCCCCGTCAAGTCTTCTGTGACGTTCGGTCATGGCTGATGTGTTTCTCACGACCATTTTCCTGCCTTCTTCCCATTATGTTTCATCGCCTTCCCAATCAGGAACCTGTCAATGTCCGTCCGAAACACACTCAATGCATTCACCTCCACAGCATGAGTTCCACAGATTAACCACCCTCTGGCAGAAGAAATTCCTCCTCATCTCAGTCCGAATGGATTATCCCCAAGTTCTGTGGCTGTGCCCTCTGGTCCATGTTTCTCTTCCTGGTGGAAACATCTCATCCTAGCCCACTCTGTCCAGGCCTCTCAGTATTTTATAAGTTTCAATGCGATCTCCCCACGTCCTTCAGAACTCAATCAAGTACACATCCAGAGTCCTCAACCGCTCCTCATCAGACCAGGCTGTCACCCCCAGGGTCATTCTTATGAACCTCCTCTGGATCTCCTCTAATACAAGCACATCACTCTTTAGATACGGGTCCCAAAACTGTTGACAATATTCCAAATGCAGTTTGGCCAGAGTCTCATACAGCCTCAGCAGTACACACCTGCTCTTGTACTCTAACTCAGTTGAAATGAATGCTAACATTGCATTTGTCTTCTTAATTGCCAATTGAATCTACATATTAACCTTAAGTGAAATCTGAAAGAGAACTCCTAAGTCCCTTTGTGTTTCAGAATTCCAAATTTTCCCATTTAGAAAACAGTTTGAGCCTCTATTCTTCCAATCCAAGGAGATAACCTCATACTTTCCCACTTTGTATTCCATTCGCTACTTCTTTGCCAACTCTCTGAGCCTTTCCAAGTCCTTCTGCAGCCTCCATGCTTCCTCAACTCTCCCTATCCCTCCCCTCATCTCTGTGTCATCAGCAAATTTAGGAACAATGCCCTCAGTTCCTTTTTCCAGATTGTTAATATATAATTAATTGTTACATGGATATCTGAGTTCCCAACACTGCCCCCTGCTGAACTGCATGAGTCACCAGCTGCCATCCTGCAAAAGACACATTGATTTCTACTCTCTATCCATGTCAGTACCGGGCCCCAAACCCCGTGGGCACTTCTGTTATTTAGCAGCCTCCTGTGTGGCAACTTGTCAAAGGCCTTCTGGAAACCCAAATAGATCATGTCCATTGGCTCTCCTTTGTCTAACTTGCTCATTGACTCCGATTATTGCATCGAATTCCAGCTTCTACCTCTCGAACTGCAGAGTGAATTGTAACACATTATGGTCACTGCTCCCTCAGAGTTCACTCACCTTCAGCACCCCAATCAGGGCTGCCTCATTACACATCACCGAATCCGGAATTACCTGTTTCCTAGTGGGTCTATCACAAACAATTCCAAAAAAGGCCATGAATTCCTTTCCTTGAGATCCATTCCCAACCCGACTTTCCCAGTTCACCTGCATATTCCAGTCCCCATGATTATTGTAATCATCACTTTCTTTAATGCCTTTTCTATCTCCTGGTTTATTTTCTGCCCCACATTCCGACTACTGAGAGGAGACTTGTACATAATTCCCATCAAGCCTTTTGCTATTTTGTGGGTCCTTAAGTTGACTCACACAGGTTCTATGCTTTCCAACTCCATATTTCCTCTTGATATCGATGTAATTTCTGTTCTTCCTGACAGGGTAAACCTGCTCCTCACTCACCCCAACCCAACCCTCTTCACACATGTACCTATCTATCATTAGATACATAGAAACAAAAAATAATAGCTGCAGGAATAGGCCACTCAGCCCTTTGAGTCTGCACCACCGTTCAATATGATCATGGCTGATTATGCAATCTCATTATCCCATTCCCACTCCTCCCCCATGTCCCTTGATTCCACAGGTTGCCAACATCAAAATAACAACCCTTAATCTTCGGCTATGACCCCTAGAACATCCTTCCAGCATCAGTCCTGTAAACTCTCTGCTTTCTGTCCGCCAGTGATTTCTCTCTTAATGTCAATACATTACCTCTGATATCATGAGGTTTAATTTAAGTCACTTTTGGCTTTGTCAAAAGCCTTTTGAAAGTCCAGTCACACAACATCCACTGGGTCCTGAGGGAAGGTCACTCAATCTGAAAGGCTAACTTCGATTGCTGTCAACAGATCCTGCCAGACCTGCTGAACCTTTTCATCAATTTTTGTTGTCCACTGATTCAGCCTTGTCCACTGTCTACTGATCACATCCTCTCAAACTTCCAGAAGATGTGTCAGGCCTGTTTTCCCTTAAGTAAATCCATGCTGACTTGGTCCGATCCTGTCATTGCTTTCCCAATGCTCGTTTACTGTATCTTTAATAACTGACTCCAGTGTTTTCCTCATGCATAATTCCTCATTTTCACTGTCCCCCCTTTTATTAAAAAGTGGGCTTACATTGGATACTGTCCAGTCCATTGGAACTCTGTCAGAGTCGACAGAATGTTGGAAAATGATCAACAATGTGTGCACTATTTCGACACCCACTTTCGAAAATACTCTAATGAGTTGCTGGCCCCTGGGGACTTACAAGTTTTGATACCATCAGTCTTCCCAAGACCATTTCCTGATTAACAAGGATTACCTTCAGCTCCTGTTTCACACTTGACCCTCTATCCCCCTGCATTTCCTTTCAATAGGATGTGCATCCCTGGATATTTAGTTCCTAGCCCTGATCCCCTTGCAGCCATGTCCCTGCACTACAGGCTCATTTACCTTGTTTCATAGACTCAATGCATGTAAGTATAATACCCTCAGTCATGCATTGACTGCCTTCTTCTCATAGTTATCTCCTTTAGAAATCAAGGAATCCCTACAGTGTGGAAGCAGGCCATTCAGCCCAGACTGACCCTCCAAAAAGCATCCCACCCATCCTACGATTGCCATGGATAATCCTCCCAACCTACACACATTTTTGGCAATGGGAGGAAACCCAAGTAGACACGGGGAGAATGTGTAAACTCCACACAGACAGTCAGTTGGAATTGAGTCTGTGTCTCCGGAGCTGTGAGACAGCAGTGCTAACCACTGATCCACCATTCCACCCCGTGGGGCCTCAAGTTCAATTCTTGACCCTTTCAATACTCTCTATCCTATTACTTGTTCTGGATGCCATAATAAAGTGTCCCGAGTCCCTACCTTCTTTAATTAGTCTAAACTCCTTGGAAACTTCATTTACCTTGGTTTGTGTGGTACCACTTTGTCTACATTATTCCAAATGTTTCATGCGTTAAGAGACAAAGCCTTTAAGAATGTTCTATATTGAGCTTCCCTGCAATTTAAAGTTTGCTCAGTACAATATGACATTCAAAATACTCTGACTCTTTTCTTTTATTTTCTGGTAACAATCAATTCCATCACTAGCCAGTATTCCTCCCTCCTCCTTCAACTTTCATTTCCTCATTTTCCATCCAACTGTTCTAGTTACTTTAACTTTGAATCATTTTCAGGCTGATACTTATTCCTGAACAAACATCACTCAAAAATGTTTCTTGGTTCATTGTTGCTTGTGAGATCTTGCTGTGTACAATCTGGCTTGCACATTTCCTACAATACAACAGTGACCACATTTCAAACAAATCCCACACTGTCTGCAAATTCTGGAACAGCATGGATCTTTCTTTACTTTGGATGAACTGGGAGTCTTTCAGTTGTGAAAGATGCCGTTCCAATATTACACAATCCTGCTCCTGAACTACAGTTCCTGCTTTGTCCCTCTCTTTTGTGAAAACAGACCGAAAGTTTTCATGAGGAACCATTGCTCCATCTCCCACCACCGCACACAAGTTCCCTTCCTGCTCTCGAATGGGCCTCATACATTCCTTCATTCATCTGTTCTTTATGGGATTATAAAACATCACTGGGATTTTCCGGACTTCATTAGGACACATTTCATCCTGTCAGCTCTTTGCTTTCCTCAGGTCCTGGTATTTTGTCTTTCAGCCCACTTTAACCCAATCCATGCCCAGTTTAGTAAAATGGTTTTGTTCCCGAATGAAAACTTTTACACTTTCTCTATTGTTCTCCATTTTCATCCCTCTTCTCAATCTCACTGAGTTCTGATCACGGTCACTGAAATGCTCCCCCATTGATAGCCCTTCCAGCTGCCAACATTCATTCCCTCAACAATGATCCAAAACTATCCCTTCTTTTTCACCATCACCCTATCAGGGGCAATTAGGGATGGGCAATAAATGCTCGCCCAGCCAGTGACACTCACATCCCAAGAAGCAATTTTAAAAGTCCCTGTCCTTTTATGGGGTTTATTCGGTATTGAATATAAATGTTCAAATGGATTGATTGCCAGTGAATGTTCAGAGTTGAAATCCCTTTGAATGTCAGGGATTAAAATTGTTTCTCTTGTCTTTCAGGCCGTGAAAACTCTCAACCCAAGCTGACCCTGCTACCTCCCTCTCCGGAGCAGGTCAATGCCAAGGGCACTGCCACCCTGGTGTGCCTTGCCAATCACTTCTATCCCGATGAGCTGGAGGTGCAGTGGAAGAAGGACGGTGCAGTCATTTCGGACGGGGTTCAGACCAGCAACTTCCTGCGAGCTTCGGACAGCACCTACAGTGTCAGCAGCCTGCTGACCCTCTCTGGGGCTGACTGGGAGTCCAATGCGCGCTTCTCCTGTACCCTCACCCACGTGACCCTCCCCTCTCCCCTTAGCAAGAGCATTAGGAGATCAGAATGTGTGTAGAGGGTTCAAGACAGTCCGCAGAGGAGACACAACTTTAAATAGAACAGGGCTAAGTTGGCAGGACAAAGGTCATTGTCAACACTGAATATCACCTCTCTTCCTTCTTGGGATTGGCTCGGTGACATTTCTGAGGTTCAAGGGTTAAGGCAGTTCATTCAGATAATCAAAAGAAAGCTTTACTCTGTATCAAATCCCATGCTGACGCTGTTCTGGGAGTGTACAGTGATGACTTGTGATGCCAAGTAAAACCTCTCGGAGATGCTGAAGACAGTCAGCTGTACAAAACAATGTGAACCTCTGCAATCTCTACTTCAGTAAACCAGATCTCCTTCCTGCTCAGCCGTCAGTTCGAATTTAAGCTTCTGTCACTACTTCAAGGGACAGGATTCTCAGGTTATTGAGAAAATCTCCACAAGTGTTTTCCTCAAACTCCAGTGTGGCTGTGAATTTGAGCAGCTTCCTCTGTCTGGGCTGTTAATTGCAGCCTTTTTTCCTGTCAATGTCAATCTGGAAAAGGTAATAAAGATCAAGAAGATTCAGTCTCTGTCTCGTGTGTGTTTTGGAAATGGCCAGAGCTACTGGGAACCCTGCATTGAAGAATATGACCAGCAGCATCTTGTTACTCAGAATAACAATTTCACAGCTTTTGGTAAATGAATATGCCTTAAATTAGACTTGTGTTTTCTTTCCTCTTAAAGTTAAATGGAATGGGCCCGTGTGACCCATGGAGCCAGATTGAGAATATTAAATCTGGGTAGTCTGGGAGTCATGGCTGGGGAGGACAGTCAATGATAAACTGGTTCCACTTTCTGCTGTCATATTCTGTAACCCCTGGGCCTTCTCAGTGAGAGTCATCCAGGGCTCAGAGAGCATTCCAGAGCAGTTCATTGTTCCTCAGTCCACATGTGACTTCAATAATCTCACTATAGGGCTTTAGTATCAGTGGTAACCAATGGGGCTAAAATCTTATCCAAACAGAACCTCACACAGCAGGGAGGCTGCTGGTGGCTCAGAAACCCCTTTGATTCAGTCCCAGATTCCACTGTGACTCTTTCATTCAAACATGACCATTAGCATTAGCACACTGACACCACATTCAGAGGGCAATCCTGAGATGGGGCAAGTTTGGTTCTTGATTGTGGGGAAATGGGGACTGGGTATGAAATGACCAGTCTGAAGCTGGTGGGGGAACTTTATAATGCAGAATAGAAACTTTTGTTAGAATAATTACAGGCGTTGTTGGAAGTGAGGAATATCTGAGTGATCTGTCTTCAGAATCCACAGACTACATGCATCTTTATGTCAGACCCTGAAGGCAGAGAAACTGCTCCTTGGTATCTTATATTTCTCTATCTTTCCCAGAAAAGGTGAAGTATTCTCTGCCTCAGTGATTCCCTGGGACAGGACATTTTTTAAAAGGCTGTGGGAAGGGAAATGTTGCCCCTCAATGACAAAGCCAATGCAAGGAAGTGGAGCTGGCTCTGTGAAATGTCAGCGCGTAGAGGATAACACCAGAAGTAATTCAATGTTGTCGCTCTCTCCTTTGCAATTGCTCAACTGGTACCAATTACTTTTTGCTCACAGTTTGCTCTCTCGAATTTGATCCACTTGCCTTCCTTGCTTTGCTTCTTTTGACTTCAGTCTATGGGTAGTTCCATCAAAACCCAATCTCCTCACACTCATCCTGGCCCCTGAAGAGATTCGAGACAACACAAAACTGCAAATGCTGGAATTAGATTACTTACAGTGTGGAAACAGGCCCTTCGGCCCAACAAGTCCACACCGACCCGCCGAAGCATATACCACCCAGACCCATACTCCTACATTTACTCCTTCACCTAACACTACGGGCAATTTACCATGGCCAATTCACCTAACCTGCACATTTTTGGATTGTGGGAGGAAACTGGAGCAGCCGGAGGAAACCCACGCAGACACGAGGAGAATGTGCAAACTCCACACAGAGAGTCGCCTGAGGAGGGAATCCAAGGTTGACAAGCAGGAGGCTGGGAGAACACAGCCAGCCAGGCAGCATCAGGAGGTGGAGAAGGGTGTTTTGGAGGTGTTTTGGGTGTAACCCTTCTTTTGGAAGTTGGGTGGGTGAGTGCAGAGGGAGCTGCAGATAAAGGGAGTGGCGGGAGCAGGGTGGTTAGGTGGGGATAGGTGGAGACAGGTAGAGGGTAGGATCTGGTTTGTCGAAGGGAGGAATGATTCTGGATTCATCTCTCTCATCGACCAATCAGTTCATACTCTCTATCTTTCTCAAACTATCCCCACCTCACCCCCTCGCTCCCACACACCCCTGCAACTCCCCAGACACCTATCCCCCTTCCTGAAAAGGGTTAAACCTAAAACGAAGACCCCAGAAGAGATTAGATGAGGTTATTTCATTGAATCAAATCATTGAGCCCATCAATCCTGAAAACAGATTCCAGCATTAAAGTCACATTTCCTGTTTCCAAATGTAAAGTCTCTTTCACGCTGAAAGAAGGAAGCTCTCAATTGAGAAATGAGTAACTTTAACCCAGATCCTGAACAACAGCACAACAGAATGGAGTGATATAAATCAGAAGCAATCTAAACACAGGGCAGCTTATAAAGTGCAGCACTGAGCGCAACTGACGCAGAGGGGAATGCTGGGAGGTTTGGTCAGTGTGGCAGTGTGGTGAACTGGGGGAAGGAGGTCGACCTTTGCTTTTCCAAACTGATTTGGAACTGTCACTTCAGCTGCTGGGAGCCGGCACACGCACTTGGTTTGAATGAAAGGCAATTATAAACAAGAAAATAGGAAGCTGGGAATTGTTTAGTTTGAGGGACTGTGGAAATAGACTGCTTCAGGACGTGTCTATTTGGGAAGGTTAATAAATGCAAAGTACTGAAACTTCAAAAGAGAGACTGAAGACAATTACTGTTCTAATGAAGTTAACACAACATCAGGTTATAGTCCAACAGGTTTAATTGGATGCACACTAGCTTTTGGAGCAACGCTCCTTCATCAGGTATGGAATCGGCTATTACGAGGGGGCATAGCTTTAAATTAAGGGTAGGTATAGGACAGATGTTACTGGTAGATTCTTTACTCAGCGAGTCGTGAGTTCATGGAATGCCCTGCTAATAGCAGTGGTGGACTCTCCCTCTTTATGGGCATTTAAACGGGCATTGGATAGGCATATGGAGGATAGTGGGCTAGTGTAGATTATGTGGGCTTTGATCGGCGCAACATCAAAGGCCAAAGGACCTGTACTGAGCTGTATTTTTCTACGTTCTATATCAGGGAGTGCCGGAGATACGTGGAGACTTAGTATTAGAAGGAATTTGTAGGCCTCAGGACCGCACAGTTCAATTCCACGTGTAGTAAGGGGCAGGAGGATACGACACACGAGGAGGCAGATAGGGATTTGGAGAATTCAGTGGGACAGGAAAATCCCTCACTCTTCTCAACTCCCGTGAGAACAAGGCCAGACTTTCCAATCTTTCCTCATCACACAGCCCACTCATACCAGGGATCAATCGGGTAAAACTCCTCTGAAACATCTTCAATGCATTTATCTTCTTCCTTCAATAAGGAGACCAAAACTACACAGAATGCAGTATTTGAGATGTGATGACACCAATGTTCAGGCATAACTGAGCCATCACAGTCTCACTTTCTGGTCCCGAATCAAGCCTACTCTTAGTTTTACGAGTGTTTTTTCTGTCCATCTTTAATTGTTCTGGACAAGATGGTGGCTGAGCCTCCTTCTTCAACTGCTGCAGTCTGTGTGTTGTAGGTCGACCCATAATGTCCTGAAGAAGGGAATTCCAGGATTCTGAGCCAGTGACGATATTTCGAAGTCAAACTGATGAATGGCTTGGAGAGGAACTTGCTGGGCTGATGCTGCCCTTGTCCTTCTTGATTCAAGTAATCATGGGTTTAGAAGGTGCTGTCTCAGGACCTTTGGTGATTTTCTGAAATGCATCTTGTAGATAGTACAGAAATGTTACTGAATGTTGGTGTGGAGGGAATGGGTATGTGTGAAAATGGTGCCAATCAAGCGGGCTAAAATTTGATCAAGAAAATTTAAATAAAATAATATAAAACAACATAAAATGAAATAAAATAAAATGTTGCTGCTTTTTTGATAAAACATCACTGAACCCCAAAAATTAACTCCTCCCTTTTACATGATAATGAGAAAAGAACTCTTGTTGGTGCAGTTTTTTTAATCATCTCAGAATATTCAAAGCTGTGAGCACAGAGCAGTCACGTTCCCGGACAAGATGGTGAGGTCCCGAAGACAAGAAACGAATGACGAGAAACATCTGTTTTGTTGGCACTCGTTGAATAATGAGCAGGATTCCTGAGGGAATCTCTTCAGAATGGGATCTTATCGAGCCCCCTGAGATGGGGGTGGTCGGGATGTGGTGGGGGTGGAGCCTCAAAAGACAGCCAGAGATTGTGCAACTTTCAACAGTGCACCGAGGTCTCAGCCTGGATTCTGTGCTCTCATTTCTGAGGTGGCTTTCAATCCGATGACCATTTTGACCATGAGGCAGGAACATTGTCCATGGGACCACGGTCAGTAACAATGTAAACTGTGTGACTCTGAAAGCCTGAGTCTGCATCTCAGCTCGGGAGGATATCAGCTCATTCATCAAATCTGTTTCTACCCCTCTGCAAGCTGACCAGGTTGTTGGTGCCTTTCCAACACTGCCATGTTTCCTCTTGTGTCACAGCTCATTCTCCTGAGGGATAGTTGTGCTTGGAGTCGAGAAGTGTGGGGCTGGGAAAGCACAGCAGGTCAGGCAGTTGTGCTCAGGCTAAGGACATCACCTTGTCCCTCCGTCAGATCCTCTTCGAGAAAGTCATGGGTCACCACCGCCCTCTGCAGGACAATTAGGGAAGGGCAACGAGCAAGGATGGCGATGGGGATGCGAAGCCTCAAGTGCTATTCTCTGCAGTTTGTGGGCATGCTTTGATAGCTTTTGTTAGATCTTTGAGTATGATTCATTTTCTGATGATCCCAGTGTTAATCCGAAGGACACTCCACCATTCAGTCTGACAAACCAGGGTCACCCATGTCATGGCTCTGTTTCTGGCCGAGGCTCTTTCAAAGAGATGAATTCAAGTCTCACCAGTTTGATCATTTGAATTGTATGCCATTTATTTGCCCGCCTGGGATGAGGCTGGAGTTGACATGTCGGTTATTTGTTGCCCTTCCCAAATTTTCCTGGATATGGCGGTGATGAGCCATGTAATACCTGGGAAGCAACTGACAGGTCATTCGCACTGGAATCGACTGGAATGAATTTGGTTTTATTCATGGCTAATGGAAGGAGTCATGACCCATAATTCTCGGCTGCTGTGCAGGTATTCAATAGTTTCACTCTGCCCGAAAAATGCAAAGTCAGAAGTCACATAAAAGCAGGTTCTAGCCAATTGGTTCGTTTTAAATCACAAGCTTCTGAAACGCTGCTCCTTCATGACGTGTACCTCAGTCCACCATCAGCATCCCCACATTACTGAACACTACAAATAAACTGGGGGTCTGAGTGGATCTAATTGGATCCATCTGGAGAATCGGGGGGGGAGAGGGAGGAAAAGAGAGAACAGCTTGCGGACCAGGATAATTATCACATCACAACGAAAATGCCTTACATGCTATGATATATCAAAACGAAGTACTTTGGTGTGATTTTTGATTTTCTCCAGATTGTGCTTGTTATTCATTCTGTGATACACGTGGACTATGTCAGTATTGGGTATCACAAAGTTTGTTTCCTCCATTAGACATTTTCCAACACACCCTTTCCATCTTGCTTTAATCCGTATTGACTCTTGGACATTCCCCCTGCTCTCTCACTCCGTCCCGGATCCAGAGGAATTGGTGGCCTGAGTTCATGACCCCGCACTGTGTGAAGGTTGGTGTGAAGTGAGGCCAGTGTGTTGGAGCTTGGGTTCCTGCCTCAGGCCCAGGTGTAGGGGCCTGTTCAACAATCTGCAAATTGTCCTTTTTCTCTTTCTGAATGAAATGGGTTAAGTTGCAGAAATGAGCTGGCAACAAGGTGTCTTGCCTAAAATGTTCCCAGCATTAAAAACAGAACTGGCATAGTCACAGGAAACAGAGGGTAGTGATGAAAGAATAGTTTTCAGAATAGAGTGTGGAGACTCATAATTTTCCACACGGTTCAGTGGAATTGGAGGAGAGCATCGCTGGTCTAATTAGTAGGTTTACAGTTGATACAAAGATTGGGAGAGTTGTGGATAATGAGAAGGTTTGTCAGAGGATATAGCAGGATATAGACCACTTGGCTGCATGGACAGAAAAATGGCAGGTGCAGTTTAATCCAGACAAATGTGAGGTGATGCAATTTGAAAGGTGATGTACAGGTGGGAATTATACAGTGAATGGCAAAATCCTTTGCAGTATTGATATGCAGAGGGATCTGGGTGTGTATGTTCACAGATCACTGAAGGTGGCAGCACTGGAAGGTAAGGCAGTAAAAAGGCTTATGACATGATATCCTTATTGGAAGAGACATTGAGTATCAGGATAGACAAGTTATATGCAGCTTTATCAAACTTTAGCTCGGCCACACTTGGAATATTGCATGCAGTTCCGGTCAGCACACGACAGGAAGGATGTGGATGTTTTGAAGATGGTACAGAAAATGTTTACCAGGGTATTGTCTGGTATGGGGGAATTGTAGATCTGAAGAAAGGTTGGATAGACTGTCTTTGTTTTCATTGGAATACGGGAAAATGAGGTGTGTCCTGATAGAAGATTACAGAGTTGTGAAAGGCATAAGTAGCGTGAAAAATATGAGGCATTTTTCAGAGTGGATGCGTCACTTACTCAGCGACAGAGGTTCAAGGTGCGGGGGAATTTAAAAGAGATGTGTGAGGCAAGTATTTTACACAAAGGGAGTTGAGTACCTGGAACACACTGCCAGAGGAGGGGATGGAAGCAGACACAATAAAATTATTCAAGAAATACCTGCACTAATGCATGAATAGGAAGGGACTAGAGGGATATGAATCCTGTCGGTGAAGACAGTTTCTGTGAGGAAGGTCAAAATGTGTCAGCACAGGCTTGAAGGGCTGAAGGGCCTGTTCCTGTGCTGTATTGTTCCTTGTTCTTTGATCCCTGCTGTTGAATTGGATTCCCAGGAGTCAGCTCCGTATGAAGAACCTGTTCCCATTCTTTTGTTGGAGTTCATGGGGCAGCTGCTGCTCTCTTGCTACGTCACGGATCAAACTAACAATAGGGAAGCCTCTTGATATTTTAAATGCACTGTCTGCAGGAAAACGTTTGGCCGAGGTTTTAATATTGTTTAATAAGATAATGATGTCAATGCACCAGTGTTGTTTATGGCTGGGAACATTTACCACCATGGTCCAAGATTTAAATGCGCAATCTCTCTTTCGTGATAATACAGTTTTTAATGTTTCTCTCCCCTAACAGGTTATGAAAAGGTTTGCAAACATGTTTTGATGAGGACAGTGCATCTTGAACACCGGGTGACGGAATGGGTGTCTGTTTGAATTCTCACTTGTGATAATACAGTTTTAAATGTGCCAGTGTTACTTTTCCCACTCTCGGGGAGATGTCCCTGTCACTATCCCTACCCCACCCTTCACTCTCGGGATGATACCATTTTTAGCATTCTTTTTGTCTGAGAATATCATTGTTCTTGTCCCTCCCTCTCTCAGGGACGGGCTGGGTGTTTCACATGCACCTGGTTTGTGAGATCCATTTACTCTCTTGTGAACTGGGTAATCCCTGTTTTACTCTGGGAACAGTGAGTTAAAGCCCGGCACAGTTCAATCTTCATCTCCGTCATATCTCAGGGCCTAAGGTTGGTCTGTATTGTCTGGCAGCAGATCAATCCCAGCACTTCCCGCAGTTTTCCCTCTTTCCTATCTTAACTGAACACCTTGTATCCAGGAATCCTCAATCTTGGATCTCTGTTAGAGCCACAACATTAAGTTTCCACTTGGCAATCTGCATCTGTAACTCCCCAATACTGTATTATTATGACATTTAAGTCTGTATCCCATCAATCAGGGTCCCTCATTGGCAAAGGCCGTACTTAATTAATCTCAGTGACTGTGGAGACCTGGTGAGGTTGGGAACAATCAGAAGGATCAGTCACACCATTTGCATTATGCACAGGGCTTGGGATTCCGGGGGCCCATTGCGTTCGGATCTGGGGTTGAAAAGCAAGAGCAGGGCCTGCAATCTCTGGTCTCTGTCATTGACTTGTGGGTCCTCTCTGATGGAGACCATTGGGAAAACCATAGTCAACATCGCCACCTCCTGGTCTGGAGAAGCAAGAACATGCAGTGCTTGTGGGAATAACTTGAATGTGATCAGAGAACAAGTTCAAAAATCATACTACACCAGGTTATAGTCCAGCAGGTTTATTGGAAAATACAATCTTTCGGAGCCTTGCCCCTTCTTTCAGGTACTCAGAGGAGCAAGCAAAGTGAATTCAATCAACAGAGAAAACAAACTCTGTTGTTTATTTCCTTCGAGGTTGACTCTGTTCTCCGAAATGACATGAACAAAAGACAAGGCAGGATTAAAGAATATAAGGACACCACACCAGTGACCTCCAAGGATGTGCAAAATATTGGTGAGAATATTTTCCTGCTTTTTCAATGTTTGGTATTAATTCAAAGCAGAAAGTGTCTTTCTCTCTCCTTCCATCCTTGAAACGTTTACTGAGATGATCACACCCAGCAACAATTCATTCGAAGGGTTGAGAGGATTGTCTAATGATTGATAGAGGAGAATGGGTCAGGATTCCCTGGAATTTAGTAGGTTGGAAGGAGATTTTACTGAAACATTTTGAATTATCCAGGGCCCTGACAGAGTAGATTTTGGAAGGATGTGCCCTTACCTGGGTTTGGAGATGCCGGTGTTGGATTTGGGAGTACAAAGTTACAAATCACATCACACCAAGTTATAGTCCAACAGGTTTAATTGGAAGCATTATCTTTCGGAGAGTCACTCCTTCATCAGGTGTTTGATGAAGGAGCGGCGCTCCAAAGCTACTGCTTCCAATTAAACCTGTTGGTCTATAGCCTGGAGTTGTGTTATTTGTAACTTTGTACACCCTATCTGGGGATTCTAAAGCAGAGTCGCAGTCTGGGAATAAGGGGTTAGACATTTAGATCAGAGATGAGGAATAGACGGCACAGTGACTAACACCACTGTCTTACAGCACCAGGGATCGAGCTTCGATTCGACCCTGAGATGATTTTCTTTGTGGAGTTTGCATGTTCTCCCCATGTCTGTATGAGTTTCCCCCGGGTGCGCCAGTTTCCATTCTCAGTCCAAGGATGTGCAGGTTAGGTGGACTGGCCATGGGAAGTGTCGGGTTGCAGCAATAGGAGAGGGGTGCGTTTCTGGGTGGAATGCTGCTTGGACTTGATGGCCTTCTTCCACACAGTAGGAATTCTATGATTCTACATTGCTGCGTGTCTGGAGTCATGTGTCAGTCGATATGGGCAAGGACAGCAATCTAAAGGACATTGGTGGGACCAATGAAGTTTGCCCCAACAATGGTCATCATTAGACTCATAATTTCAGAGTTTTTCTGAACTTAAATGCCTTGCCAGGATTAGAATGCATGCATCCTACAACATTACTTGGCTCTCTGGATTAGCAATCTCGTGATGATACCACGAGGCCACTGCTTGCCGACACGTGGGCAATCTCTATCTTGAAATTATTTAGTTAAAAAAAATCACACAACACCAGGTTGTAGCCCAACAGTTTAATTGGAAGCACATTAGCTTTCGGAGCGCCACTCCTTCGTCAGATGGGTGTGGAGGGTACAATTGTCAGACACAGAATTTATAGCAAAAGTTTACAGTGTGATGTAACTGAAATTATACATTGAATAATACCTTAATTATTTGTTGAGGCTTTCATCTGTTAGAATACTATGATAGTTTCACGTCTTTCAAGTGAAAATCACAAAATCTTTTTTTTTGAAAGTTGCATTCTCCGGTTAACTGCAACAAAGGGTGTTAGCTGGACAATATGTTGACGGTGTAAGCCCCTTATGTTCTCTGTTCTTGCTCTAATGCTTAGATTGATTGTAAACTAAAAGGTGAGATAACAGAATTTTACATGAATTCATGCAGTTCTGGACTCCCCCACGCCCAAGAAAATACTTTGTCTATTTATCCTACTCATGCCCCTCATACTTTTGTAAACTTCTATAAGGTCTCCTCTCAGGCTCTGATGCGCCAGAGAAAACACCCCCAGCCTGCTCAGCCTCTCCCGATAGCGCAAATCCTCTAACCCAAGCAACATCCTTGTAAATCTTTTCTGAACCCTTTCAAGTTTCACAACATCTTTCCGATAGGAGGGAGATTAGAATCGCATGCAATATTTCAACAGCAGCCTAAACAATGCCCTATACAGCTGCAACATGACCTCCCAAAACTCTGACCGATAAATGAAAACATACCAAACACCATTTCTTTCCTTCCTCCCTGCAACTCCACTTTCAACAAGCTATGAACCTTCACTCCAAGGTCTCTTTGTTCAGCAACATTCCCTAGGGCCTTACCATTAAGTGTATATGTCCTGCTAAGATTTGCTTTCCCAAAATGCAGCACCTCACATTTATCTGAATTAAACTCCATCTGCCACTTCTCAGTCTATTGGCCCATCTGATCAAGATCCTGTTATAATCTGAGGTAACCTTCTTCATTGTCCACCAAACCTCCAATTTTGGTGTCGTCTGCAAACTTTCTAAATGTACCTCTTATGCTCATATCCAAATAAATATAAATTATATAAATTTATATAAATTATGAAAAGTAGTGGACTCAGCACAGATCCTTGTGACACTCGACTAGTCACAGAATTCCAGTCTGAAAAGCATCCCTCCACCACCACCCTCTGTCTTCTACCTTTGAGCCAGTTCTGTATCCAAGTGGCTAGTTGTCCACGTGAAATCTGACTTTGCTAACCAGTCTCCCATGGGGAACATTATTGAATGCCTTACTGATGTCCATATAGATCTAATCTATCGCTCTGCCCTCATCAATCCTCTTTCTTACTTCTTCAGAAAACTCAATCAGGTTTGTGAGACATGATTTCCCACACATAAAGCCATGTTGACTATCGCTAATCAGTCCTTGCCTTTCGAAATACATATACCTCCTGTCCCTCAGGATTTCCTCCAACAACTTGCCCACCACCGACATTAGGCTCACAAGTGTATAGTTCCCTGCTTTCATAGCTTTCTTAAAAAAGTTGGCACCACATTAGCCAGCCTCCAGTCTTCCAGCACCTCACCTGTGACTATCAATGAAACAAATATCTCAGCAAGAGGCCCAGCAATTACTTCCTTAGTTTCCGACAAAGTTCTAGGGCACACCTGATCAGGCCCCGGGGATTTATTCACCTTTCTGCGTTCCAAGACATCCAGCACTTCCTCCTCTGTAATATGGACATTTCACAAGATTTCACCATTTATTTCCCTAGATTCTATACCTTCCATATCCTTTTCCACAGTAAATACTAATGCAAAATACTCATTTAGTTTCTCCCCCATCTCCTGCGGCTCCACACAAAGGCTGCCTTGCTGATCTCTGAGAGTCCCTATTCTCTCCCTAGTTACCCTTTTTGTCGTTAATGTATTTGCAAGAACTCTTTGGATTCTCCTTAATTCTATTTACCAAAGCTATCTCATGTCCCGTTTTTGCCCTCCTGATTTTCCTCATAAGTATACTCCTACTGCCTTCATACTCTTCTCATGATTGACTCGATCTATCTTGTCCATACCTGACCTCTGCTTCCTTATTTTCGTTAATCAAACACTCAATATATTTAGTCATCCAGCATTCCCTATACCTAAAATTCATTCCTTGCACCTTAACAGGAATAATCTTTCTCTGGATTCTTGTTATCTCATTTCTGAAGGCTTCCCATTTTCATCCGTTCCTTTACCTGCAAATATCTGTACCCAATCAGCTTTTGAAAGTTCTTGACTAATAACGTCAAAATTGGCCTTTCTGCAGTTTAGAACTTTAACTTTTAGATCTGATCTATCCTTTTCCATCACGATTTTAAAACTAATAGAATTATGGTTGCTGGCTGAAAGTGCTCCCCCACTGAAACCTCAGTCACCTTCCCTGCCTTATTTCCCAAGACTAAGTCAGGTTTTGCACCTTCTCTACTGGGTACATCCACATACTGAATCAGAAAATGTTCTTGTACATACTTAACAAATTCCTCTCCATCTAAACCCTTAACATGATGGCAGACCCAGTCTATGTTTGGAAAGTTAAAATCCCCTAACATAACCATCCTATTATTATTACAGATGGCTGAGATCACCTTACAAATTTGATTCTCAATTACCCTGTGACTATCAGAGGGTCTACAATACAATCCCAATAAAATCATAATCCCCTTTTTATTTTTCAGTTCCACACAAATAACTTCCCTGGATATATTTCCAGGAATATCCTCCCTCAGTACAGCTGTAATGCTATCCCTTATAAAAAATGCCATTCCCTCTCGTCTCTTGCCTCCCTTTCTATCCTTCTTGCAGCATTTGTATACTGTTAAGGCCTCATCACGGAATCCTTGTAGAGCACCATTCATCATGTTTTTTTTTTCCCTGTCGTCAGTCACTAAACCAGTCTCCTAACCGAGTCAAACATTCATCTTCAATCCCATGGGTTTTAACTTTGGTCAGCAGACTGTTTTGTGGAAAATTATTGTGTATTTCTGAAAGTTGCTAAGACTATACGTCCTATCAACTATTTTCGTTAGTTAGAAATTACCCATCACAAATCTATGTGGACTATTTCCAATTCTCTGCATGAGAAGTGACAGCACGGTGGCACAGCGGCTAATGCTGCTACTTCACAGCGCCAGAGACCCGGGTTCAATTCCTGCCTCAGGATAACATCCTATGTGGAGTTATCACACTCTCCCCTGTCTGTGTGGGTTTCATCCCACAGTCCAAAAATGTGCTGGTTAGATGAATTGGCCATGCCAAATTGCCCATACTGTTAGGTGTAGGGGAATGAGTCTGGGTGGGTTGGTCTTCGGAGGGTCGGTGTGGACGTGTTGGGCCAAAGGGCCTATTTCCACACCGTAAGTCGTCTAATCTTCATTCTCTCTGCTGTTAATTATAGATTCCAATGAGACACTCAAAAAAGGTGTTAAATTGACCAGTATATAATTCTGTGGTGACCAGATCAGTGTCTGTGTGGAATTACACAGAGAACAGCCAGTGAGCCTGACACAGTCAGGGACATCCCTTGATGCTGAAGGTCACGTTGCTGCTGGCAAAGGTCGCATTTCATCTGAAACGGTGCTCCTTCCCTACACACTCCCCTCTTGTCCCCACATGCCTCACTACAGCCCCTGGAGATGCCAGCCAGCGCCTTGTGCCCTTGCTCAGTTTCCATTAGCCTTGAACCTCCTTCCAATCACCTACTTGGGCCGTCACTGAAGCTTGAGCCATTTCCTCTGACCCTTGATCGTGTGCCTGTCATCTTGGAACTGACTAACCTGGTCACCATTAACCTGCACTGCCCTCTCAGCAAGGTGCATAGGTTGATTCAGTACCGAGAAGCCCTATGGCATATTGAGTCTGTACCGGAATAATTACCACAAAAGGCACTGTGATTCCAATTTCCTGCAATTGTCCCAAGTCTGTGAATGTTATGATATTTAAGTGTTGTAAGCTTTCCACCCTCCACTATCTTCCTGGACAGAGGGTTCATGTTTATAGTTTATATCACGTCAGGCTCAAGGAGGTTAACAAACACTCAACTCTTTGTGCTTTTGCTGTGGGTGGGTTGATGGCTCTGTGGTTAGCACAGCTGCTTGACAGCACCAGGGACCTGGGTTTGATTCCAGTCTCACGGTAAGGACAGCAGTCCTCCTTCCCTCAAGGACAATAGTGAACCAGGTGACTTTTTTTCTGACAATCACAAATGGCTTCATGGTCATCTGATTTCCAGATTGTTATTGAATTAAAATTCCTCCACCTGCATGGTGGGATTCAAACACAGGTCTCCAGAACTTTACTTGGTTCTCCAGATTTACAGTCTGGCAATGATACCACTAGGCCTTTTCCTACCCCAGTAGTATCCTTGTCTCTGAGCCTGACACTGCTGTGGAATGCAGCTCTCTCCATAGAGTGGTTCACATGACAATGTGATAAAGGTAAAAGACAAACAAAGAGAAGAAAAGAAAAAGAAATAAAAAGCAGAGTGTCAGAAGAACTGATACTCTGGACCTGACTCTGAATAAAAACCTGCCAAACAACCCACTCTTCTCTCACCCTCAATCTCCCCATGCTTGCTCTTGTTTCACCTTCGATCCAGCCTGTGCTGCCTTTGGGAGAAGTTGACCTTCCCTCCATCACCCAGGATCGTTGTCATCATCCCAGAGGAGCATCGTCCGACTTGCCTATTCAAGACAGAGACGAATGGTGGTAGGTTTAACCTGAGGGTCACCACAGCTGAGGCAGGGGGAGAGAAGTTGACATCT
The DNA here is from genome assembly GCF_020745735.1 of Hemiscyllium ocellatum. Lineage (NCBI taxonomy): Eukaryota > Metazoa > Chordata > Chondrichthyes > Orectolobiformes > Hemiscylliidae > Hemiscyllium > Hemiscyllium ocellatum. Next base: position 9,163,018 of record NC_083409.1, read on the forward strand.
TCATTAATCCACTTTAGCCCCTCCTGGAGTTACAAAATTTCAACCTCCCTCACTCAGACAGCTCCCCTCCCCGCAAGGTAATATTGCTGCCCCTCGTTTAGGGCGAATTGACCATTAAAATATGACTATGGGTCGCCACCATTGGCTGAGCAGGCAATCATTGTGACAATGACCCTGGCTCCAGAAAGTCCCCTTGTAATTGGGGAGCACATAAGGGAGCACAGTGCACACTGCTTCAGAAATGCCTCCCTTACTGAGAATACACTCTCAGCATTCACCTTTCTCAGCGACCATCTCAATTTACTATCAATTATGTGTCCTATGATCCTGCTCCAGTAGCTCCCTAATGAAGGAGGAGGGCTCTGAAAATTTATACTTCCAAATAAACCTGTTTGAATCTAACCTTGTGTTGTGTAATTTTTAACTATGACCATCTCAATGAGGTGCCATCTCAGATTGGATCAGCTGAATTGTTGTTCGTTCATGATTTGAGAAGCTTAAATCCTAATCTTCAATCCCCAGCACAAAGCCCATTCTCTCTGCATCGTTATTAGACAAATGCCTCACAGAGACACCGACAGGCTGCACTAAGTAACATATAGACAGCACTGAGTCACTGAGAAACATGCTGACACTCCATGCTGCCTGTAGGTGTCTCAGTGTGAGCGTGTCACTCAGTGCTGCCTGGAGGTGTCTCTCTGAATGTTGGTGTGTTACTCAGTACTGCCTGCAGGTTTCTCTCTTCGTGTGAGCATTTTACTCAGTGCTGTCTGAAGATGTCTCTCCAAACATGGGAGTGTTACTTAGTGCTGCCTGCAAATGTCTCTCCAAATGTGAGTGTGTTTGTCAGTGCTGCCTGCAGGTGTCTCTCTGAATAACACACATACGCAAACTCAAACTCAAACCTAAGAGAGACACAAGCAGGCAGCATTAAGTAATACACTCACACTGAGACAGACACACAACCTGCAGTGTCTGTGAATGGCCGAATATCATTTTCAGGTGCTACCCAGCATGCAGCAGAGAGTGCACAGTGCAATCCCACTAGCTGGGTTTGGACCACAGAGTGATGATTGAATGCCTCAGATTGTAATTATTGAGTCGCAACAGCTTTCAGTTTCTGTTCTATTTGGAATCATTTAACCTCCACAGATTCCGAATCAAAGGAATCATTTGTAAGTGATTGGTGAAAGACTGTCAGTATCATCGACAACTGATTTGTCATTGATTGACAGGCCAATAGCTAATTGTGACAATGACTTGCTGAAATGCAGCCAATCAGCTGAGGACAGTTGTCCATTTGCAAAGTACACAGACAGTATTGCCCTTTGTTGAGAAGGGCACTGCTTGTCACTGGCCACTCGGGTGTTTTGCCTGTTATTTGGGCTGGACCAGTGGCAGTGTGTAGCTGTGCAAGAAGAGGAAGACAGAGAAAAGAAGAGAGAAGAAGGAGGTGGAAGGAGGCGAGAGCTTGGAGTCCTGGGCCTAGTTTTGGAGCTGCAGCCTGGGCCTTGCCCAGGTCAAGTCAGTGTTGCAGCTGACCTGGGGCCCACACCCACTGCTGGTCTCTGAGACCCCACACGGGCCTGCCCCCACCACCGCTGCCTGGGACTTGCCTGAGGCCCCTTCCCACAACCTCCACCACTGGTACGACCTGAGGCCCACCTCCACCGCTGCTGCCTGGGACTTGCCTGGGAATCCCTCCCCAACAGGTCTGCCTCCACTGCTGGGACCGAGGGCCAGCCTGGGACTTGCCAGAGCCTGCCTCAACTGCTGCTGTCGCCTGAGGCCTGCCTCCACCACCACTGCCTGAGGCCACTCCCCAACCAAGGGCCTGCCTGGGACTCGACAGAGGCCTGCCTCAACTGCTGTCGCCTGAGGCCTGCCTCCACCACTGCAGCCTGAGACTCGCCTGAGGCCACTCCCCACAACCTCCACCACTGCTGCGACCCGAGGCCCACCTCCACCGCTGCTGCCCAGGACTCAATTTTGGGGCTGCCTGGGACTTGTCTTGGGGCCCCCCCAACAGGCCTGCCCCCAACACTGCAATTGAGGGCCTGCCGAGGACTTGCCTGAGGCCTGCCTACACCACCGCTGCCCAGGACTCGCCTCGGGTGACTGGCCTCGGGCACCTCCCCAAGGACTCCACCGCGACTACTGCCAGAGGCCCACCTCCACCGCTGCTGCCGGGGGCCGACGGAGTATGGCGAGCCCGAAGGTCGCAGGGCCCAGCCGGACCTACGCCGGGGTAGCCGCTGCCTTGGGCTCGGCTGGCCCAACCCCGGCCGCAACCGCATCCCCCTTCAGGCACCTGACCAAACGCCTGGGGGTCAAGGCCTATCCCCATCCCAACATGACCATCGAGGCCTGCAGTAAGGCCATGGCTAGTGTGATCGGCCCACTGGCCATCGTCGCTGCGGCCCGCATGTACGGGAAGGCTGTATTCTTTCTTAAGACCGAGCAGGCGGTCCACCTGGCCGTGGAGAGGGGGCTCACTGTGGGCGGGACATATTTGCCAGTCGACCCTTTGGAGGTCACGGCCCAGAGAGTCGTGATCTCCAACGTCCCGCCCTTCATTGCCAGCGAGCTCCTTCTTCCCCACCTCAACACCTTGGGGGAGATCCGGTCAGGTGTTCAACCGCTCCTGCTCGGTCTTAAGGACCCCGCCCTCCGTCACGTATACTCCTTCCGACGCCAGGTATTCATTTGCCTGGCCCGGGAGGAGGTCACAGAGGGCTCTTTCACTGTCCTCCACGAGGGCGCGGCATACCGCGCCTTCTGGACGGCGGACGGCGTGCGGTGCCACCTGTGCCGCGAGGTGGGGCATATTAGAAAAAACTGCCCCACCCAGAAGGCTGCCCAGCCCACACCAACGGCTGCGGGTGGTGCCGCCGCACCCATTCCCCCTCCCCCAAAGCCAACACCACAAGCCCCGGCTCCGGGGGCTAAGCCGGAGGCTCCTAATACCTCAGCCTCTGGCAGGGAGGGGGGTGAGCGTCCGACCGGACAGAAGGTGCCCAGAAAGACGCTACGCGTCAAGCCCGCCCACGGGGAGACCACCCTATCCCCATCCCCTTCCCCTTCCCCTCCACATAACCCACGACCTGCCCCGCCCCGGCACGACAATGCCCCTGCGGCCGTGCCAGCGTCACCCCGGCGCGGGAACCCTGACCCCCGAACCCCCAAACACGTACCTGATCCCGGCCCCACTGACCCCGACCCCAACCCCAACCCCAACCCCAACCCCCACCTCGCTACGGAAACTCCTGGGGCTTCAACCCCTCGTCCGGAAACTGAGCCCCGCCCCACCCAGCCACCCCCTGGCACTAACCTGGGGGGAACCATCGCTGCTCCACTTCCTGCAGCGACTGTGTCTCTGGGCCCCGGAGAGGGAACTGGGCCCCTGCCCCGCCCGCCATCACCTGATATACCAGGGGCGGGGCAGGAAGTGACACGGCTGACCCTCCCCACCCTGGCCACGACCCCTGCATTCCCCCAGCCAATCATATTCCGGGAAAGGCGGGGGGGAGGGACCTCGGGCCCCATGATCACCAAGGCGGGCGGGGAGGGGAAGACCCATAAATCCCCCCCTGTCTCTCTGGGGAAGAGGCGCCGGCCCTTGGAGGGGGGAGAAATCCCATCAGCGCGCCGGCGGCGCTGCCCCTCTCCAGGGGATGAGCCGACGGTGCCCCCCCACTGTCCTGCACCATGGCCCGACCTGCCCAAACCCCCAGGGGCGACAGCTGGGCCTTCCACCGCCATAACTCCTCCAGCCCCTGGGGAGGATTTTATTAACAACACGGGCCATGGTGCAGTCGACAGACTTTTATTCACTGCTGGGTCGTCGAGCGGTGGAGGGGAGGAAGGTGTTATCCTCGCTCCTCCCTCCCAGACTGTTTTTCCGGGGGCCTTGGCCCTGGGGGAGGACCTTTTCCCCGAGGGGCCGGGCGTCCCGGTGTCGGGAGAGGAGCGGGGCCCCGAGCCTCTGCCGCCCGGCGACCCGAACTCGGGGCGTTCCGGGAAGGGGTGCGCCGAGGAAGATACGGAAGGTGACCCTGGGGGTGGGGTCACTGGAGGTTTGAGGCCAGTTGGCGGTGCCGGACCAGCCCCCATCCTCTCGGTGGGGGAGGGGTCGGTGACCGAAGGCGACCTCCCGGAGGAGGGTTCTGGATCGGTGGCGGACACCGGGGACGACGCGGAGTCCGTCTCCAGCGACATTTTCGAGTCCCAGGTGCCCCCCACCGATCTCCCCCTCATCCCCCTCGAGGAACTCCGGGAATTTGTCGAGGAAACTCGGAGTCGCCGGGATAGAGCCCAACTGGCGCTCGACCGCTGGAGCTCCTTCGAAAGAATCTACTGGTCGGCCCACGCTGCGCGCCAGGCGCCCGGGCTTGACGTCAATGAGCGAAAGCGAGTCAGGAACTTCCTGGGAGCACTCCTGGTGAGGGCGAGGGACTTCTGTGCCCCTCTCTCGTCCTCCCAGTAAATATGTACATAGCTTTTTTTAACTGTGTGTACTGGTGGTGGTTGCACTATACTTTCGACATGGAGACAACTATAGCTAGCCTCAACATCAACGGCAGCAGGGAGTCACAGCGCAGATTCCAGACCCTCTCGGTCCTTCGGGACGGGAGGTATGCGGTGTGCTTCCTGCAAGAAACCCACACTACCCCGGGAGACGAAGCCACCTGGCTCCTGGAGTGGCGAGGGGGGGTCTACATGAGTCACCTCACCCGCAGATCTGGCGGGGTGGCTATCTTGTTGGCCCCGCATTTTCAGCCGGAGATCTTGGGGGTCAGGGAGCCAGTGCCAGGCCGTTTGCTTCACCTGACGGTTCGGCTGGGGGGCGCGGTGCTTCACTTGGTGAACGTCTACGCTCCCCTGGCCGGGCCGAGGCAAGCGAGCTTCTTCGAAGAAGTGTCCGCTCATCTCGCTTCCATCGACGAGAACCAGTGCGTTGTCCTCGGGGGAGATTTTAACTGCGTCCTCGAGGACAGGGACCACGGCGGTGCCCGCACGAGTTCGACGTCGGGGAGGAGGTTGGGGGACTTGGTCAAGTCCTTGGACCTGGTGGACGTCTGGCGGAATCTCCATCCTGACTCCATCGCCTTCACCTTCGTGAGGCCTGGGGTCGGAGCGTCCAGAATCGACCGCCTGTACGTTTCGCGGGCGTACGCCTCCTGTTTTCCGAAGGCCTCCACGCGGCAGGTGTCGTGCACGGACCATCACCTGGTGTGGGCGGAACTCCTTCCGTTCGGCGCCAGGTTGGGCTCCGCGTACTGGCACTTTAACAACCTGCTGCTGGAGGACGAGCGGTTCCGGGACTCGTTTCGTCGTTTCTGGGCCGGCTGGAGAAGGAAGCGGGGAAGCTTCCCCTCCCTGAGGCTATGGTGGGACGTGGGCAAGGCTCACGTCCGCGTCTTCTGTCAGGAGTACGCGAGGGGGTCGACGAAGAGGCGGAAATCCAGGATCGGGGAGTTGGAGAGGGAGATGCTCGACCTGGAGTCACGCCTCGGTCAGCCCGACGCGGACCCGGCCCTGCGCGGGGTGTACGAAGAGAAGAAGGCCGCGCTCCGGGACCTGCAGCTCGTCGGGGCTCGGGGCGCGTACGTGAGGTCGCGGCTCCAGCTCCTCCAGGACCTGGACCGCGGCTCCCCCTTCTTCTACTCGCTGGAAAAAAGGCGTGGCACCCGTCAGCAGCTCCTTGTGCTGCTGGCCGACGACGGGTCCCTCGTCTCGGATCCGGAGGGTATCAGGGCCCACGTCCGATCCTATTACACGGCCCTGTTCTCTCCGGATCCGTCCAGCGAGGACGCTCGCAGAGTTCTGTGGGAGGACCTGCCGCAGCTCAGCCCGGAGGACGCCGGAAGGCTCGACGCTCCCGTCACCTTAGAGGAGCTGACCGGCGCCCTCGACCGGCTCTCGCGGGGCAAATCCCCGGGGCTGGACGGGCTGACTGTGGAGTTCTTCAGGGCGTTCTGGGACGTCCTGGGGAGCGACTACGCACAGGTCCTGGGGGAGTGTCTAAATGCCGGAGAGCTGCCCCTTTCTTGGCGCAGGGCGGTCATCGTCCTGCTGCCAAAGAAGGGGGACCTTCGTTCTTTGAAGAACTGGCGTCCGGTCTCCCTCCTCAGCACGGACTACAAAATCTTTGCCAGGGTGTTGTCTTCTCGCCTGGCTTCCGTGCTGGCCCACATGATTCACCCGGACCAGTCCTACACGGTCCCGGGCCGGAGGATACAAGACAACGTCCATCTGGTCCGGGACCTGATCCATTTCTGTCGACGGGCTGGTCTGCCGAGCGCCTTCCTGTCTCTCGACCAGGAGAAGGCGTTCGACAGGGTCGATCACGAGTACCTGCTCGGGACTCTGCGGGCGTTCGGGTTCGGGACGCAGTTCGTCGCCCGGATCCGACTTTTGTACGCCGCCGCAGAGTGTCTGGTTAAAGTTAACGGGTCCCTGACGGCGCCCCTTCGCTTCGGGAGAGGAGTGCGTCAAGGCTGCCCCCTGTCCGGCCAGCTGTATTCCCTGTGCGTGGAGCCTTTCCTGCGCCTCTTGCGGAGGAGGTTGTCGGGGCTGGTTCTGCGCGGCGCGGGCGCGGGGGTGGTCCTCTCGGCCTACGCCGACGACGTGCTCCTCACTTTCACCGACCCGGCTGACCTGGGGAGGATGCGCGAGTGCCAGGCCGTGTACTCGGCGGCGTCTTCCGCCAGGATCAACTGGGCCAAATGTTCCGGGCTACTGGTGGGTCCGTGGCGGGTGGACTCCCTGCCGGAGGAGTTTCGGGGGTTCAGCTGGAGTACCACCCATCTCCTCTACCTGGGGGTCTACCTCAGCCCGACCGAGGAATCCTGGCCGGCCAACTGGCAGGAGCTGGAGGCCAAAGTCTCGGCTCGCCTAGGCCGCTGGACAGGACTGCTCCGAGTGCTATCTTACAGGAGCCGAGTGCTGGTCATAAACCAGCTGGTGGCCGCCATGCTGTGGTACCGGCTGGTCACTTTGGTCCCTCCTCCTGGCTTTGTCGCTGACATCCAGAGAACGTTGGTCGACTTCTTCTGGGACAAAAAGATGCACTGGGTCGCTGCGCAGGTTCTGAGTCTCCCCATTGAGGAGGGCGGTCAGTCGCTGGTGTGCGTCCGCACCCAGGTCGCGACCTTCCGCCTTCAGACCTTGCAGCGATACCTTTACGTCGAGCCTCCTCCTAGGTGGTGCGCCCTGGCGACGTATTTTTTCCGCCAGGTGCGTAACCTCAACTACGACACGCAGCTCCTGTTCGTCGACCGTGACGGTTTGGAGGTCGCCCTCAAGGTGCTGCCTGTCTTCTACCAGGACCTGATCACTGTCTGGAGCATGGTCGAATCGCGTCGCGCCTACCCTCCGGCAGGAGTAGCGGCTGTCGTCAGGGAGCCGTTGCTCAGGAATCCGCACCTCCGTGCTCGCGGGTTCGAGTGGCTGTCGGAGGGGAGGGCCGTGGCGGCGAGGGTGACCAGGGTCGGGGACGTGCTGGGTGCCGGGGGCCTGGGCTGGACGTTGCCGCAAGACATAGCGAGCAGGGCAGCGGTAGACGTCCGGTACGTGGCCACCGGCATCCGACGCCTTAAAACGGCGGTGCTCGGACCCGACGTAGTGCACCAGTTGGAGGACGCTCAGGTGTGCGGTGGGATCCCGTCCGCGCTCACCCCTGCCCGGACGGAATTTCACATTGGCCCCAAGGTCCCGTACTTCCCGCGGGAGCCTGTGCCCCACAACCTGAGCCGCCTCCGAAATTTTAACTTTGTCCCGTTCAAGGACGTTAAAAGGTGTGTCCTATATCGACTGCTGCTGCACACCGTCCACCTCTTCTCCCTCATCCACCGCCCGGACACGCCCTGGCGTGCCCATTTGCCACCGGGCGGTGGGGATCCCCAGTGGAGGGCTCTCTACGCAGGAGTCCTCCCCCTTTCTCTCGGGGATCTGGGGTGGAGGGTGCTGCACGCAGCAGTCCCCTGCAACCGCAGATTGCGGTGGTTCACGGACTCCCAGCCCAACTGCTTGTTCTGTGGCGCTGTGGAGTCCGTGGACCATGTGTATGCTGGGTGTGGGCGTTTGCACTCCCTTTTTGATTTTCTGAAAAACCTTCTCCTCTGCTTTTGGTTGCACTTCAGTCCCACGCTCCTGATCTTCGGGCACCCGGTGCGGAGGAGGGAGGGCAGGTCTGAAGACCTCCTCGTGGGTCTGCTCCTGGGCCTGGCCAAACTGGCCATAAACAGGTCCAGGCAGCGGGCCGTGGAGGGGGTCGTTAGGGCCGACTGCCTGCCCCTCTTCCGCGGTTACGTTAGGGCCCGGGTGTCCTTGGAGAAGGAGCACGCGGTGTCCACCAACACCCTGGAGTTGTTCAGGGAGAGGTGGGCGCCGCAGGGAGTGGAGTGCATCATTTCCCCCTCCAACTCTATTTTGATTTAGTCCCTGCCCTCCCCTTCACTGTTTTGATCACACAGCATTGCCCTTTGATGGGAAGGGCACTGCTCGTCACAGGCCACTCGGGTGTTTTCCTACTTTTCCTGGTGGTGGAAATTAAATAAAGATTTGTGCACTTATGTCTCTCACTGTGTCTCACAACTACACACACACACACACACACACCATGGGTGCTGGGAAAAAAATAAGCACTACCGCAGTTATGCGGTAGTGTGGGGGTTAATTTAAAAAAAAAGGAAAAAAAAAATACAACCAGGAGAGGACTGAAGAAAAAAAAAAAAAAAAAGCAAAGTACACAGACAGTATTGCCCTTTGTTGAGAAGGGCACTGCTTGTCACTGGCCACTCGGGTGTTTTGCCTGTTATTTGGGCTGGACCAGTGGCAGTGTGTAGCTGTGCAAGAAGAGGAAGACAGAGAAAAGAAGAGAGAAGAAGGAGGTGGAAGGAGGCGAGAGCTTGGAGTCCTGGGCCTAGTTTTGGAGCTGCAGCCTGGGCCTTGCCCAGGTCAAGTCAGTGTTGCAGCTGACCTGGGGCCCACACCCACTGCTGGTCTCTGAGACCCCACACGGGCCTGCCCCCACCACCGCTGCCTGGGACTTGCCTGAGGCCCCTTCCCACAACCTCCACCACTGGTACGACCTGAGGCCCACCTCCACCGCTGCTGCCTGGGACTTGCCTGGGAATCCCTCCCCAACAGGTCTGCCTCCACTGCTGGGACCGAGGGCCAGCCTGGGACTTGCCAGAGCCTGCCTCAACTGCTGCTGTCGCCTGAGGCCTGCCTCCACCACCACTGCCTGAGGCCACTCCCCAACCAAGGGCCTGCCTGGGACTCGACAGAGGCCTGCCTCAACTGCTGTCGCCTGAGGCCTGCCTCCACCACTGCAGCCTGAGACTCGCCTGAGGCCACTCCCCACAACCTCCACCACTGCTGCGACCCGAGGCCCACCTCCACCGCTGCTGCCCAGGACTCAATTTTGGGGCTGCCTGGGACTTGTCTTGGGGCCCCCCCAACAGGCCTGCCCCCAACACTGCAATTGAGGGCCTGCCGAGGACTTGCCTGAGGCCTGCCTACACCACCGCTGCCCAGGACTCGCCTCGGGTGACTGGCCTCGGGCACCTCCCCAAGGACTCCACCGCGACTACTGCCAGAGGCCCACCTCCACCGCTGCTGCCGGGGGCCGACGGAGTATGGCGAGCCCGAAGGTCGCAGGGCCCAGCCGGACCTACGCCGGGGTAGCCGCTGCCTTGGGCTCGGCTGGCCCAACCCCGGCCGCAACCGCATCCCCCTTCAGGCACCTGACCAAACGCCTGGGGGTCAAGGCCTATCCCCATCCCAACATGACCATCGAGGCCTGCAGTAAGGCCATGGCTAGTGTGATCGGCCCACTGGCCATCGTCGCTGCGGCCCGCATGTACGGGAAGGCTGTATTCTTTCTTAAGACCGAGCAGGCGGTCCACCTGGCCGTGGAGAGGGGGCTCACTGTGGGCGGGACATATTTGCCAGTCGACCCTTTGGAGGTCACGGCCCAGAGAGTCGTGATCTCCAACGTCCCGCCCTTCATTGCCAGCGAGCTCCTTCTTCCCCACCTCAACACCTTGGGGGAGATCCGGTCAGGTGTTCAACCGCTCCTGCTCGGTCTTAAGGACCCCGCCCTCCGTCACGTATACTCCTTCCGACGCCAGGTATTCATTTGCCTGGCCCGGGAGGAGGTCACAGAGGGCTCTTTCACTGTCCTCCACGAGGGCGCGGCATACCGCGCCTTCTGGACGGCGGACGGCGTGCGGTGCCACCTGTGCCGCGAGGTGGGGCATATTAGAAAAAACTGCCCCACCCAGAAGGCTGCCCAGCCCACACCAACGGCTGCGGGTGGTGCCGCCGCACCCACTCCCCCTCCCCCAAAGTCAACACCACAAGCCCCGGCACCGGGGGCTAAGCCGGAGGCTCCCAATGCCTCAGCCTCTGGCAGGGAGGGGGGTGAGCGTCCGACCGAACGGAAGGCGCTCAGGAAGACGCAACGCGTCAAGCCCGCCCACGGGGAGACCACCCTATCCCCATCCCCTTCCCCTTCCCCTCCACGTAACCCACGACCTGCCCCGCCCCGGCACGATAATGCCCCTGCGGCCGTGCCAGCATCGCCCCGGCGCGGGAACCCTGACCCCCGAACCCCCAAACACGTACCTGATCCCGGCCCCACTGACCCCGACCCCAACCCCAACCCCGACCCCGTTACAGAAACACCTGAGGCTTCAACCCCTCCTCCGGAGACCGAGCCCCGCCCCACCCAGACACCCCCTGACACTAACCTGAGGGGAACCACCGCTGCCCTACCACCTCCAGAGACTGATTCTCCTAGCCCTGGAGAGGGAACTGGGCCCCTGCCCCGCCCGCCATCACCTGATATACCAGGGGCGGGGCAGGAAGGGACATGGCTGACACTCCCCACCCTGGCCACGCCCCCTGCATTCCCCCAGCCAATCATATTCCGGGAAAGGCGGGGGGGAGGGACCTCGGGCCCCATGACCACCAAGGCGGGCGGGGAGGGGAAGACCCATAAATCCCCCCCTGTCTCTCTGGGGAAGAGGTGCCGGCCCTTGGAGGGGGGAGAAATCCCATCAGCGCGCCGGCGGCGCTGCCCCTCTCCAGGGGATGAGCCGACGGTGCCCCCCCACTGTCCTGCACCATGGCCCGACCTGCCCAAACCCCCAGGGGCGACAGCTGGGCCTTCCACCGCCATAACTCCTCCAGCCCCTGGGGAGGATTTTATTAACAACACGGGCCATGGTGCAGTCGACAGACTTTTATTCACTGCTGGGTCGTCGAGCGGTGGAGGGGAGGAAGGTGTTATCCTCGCTCCTCCCTCCCAGACTGTTTTTCCGGGGGCCTTGGCCCTGGGGGAGGACCTTTTCCCCGAGGAGCCGGGCGTCCCGGTGTCGGGAGAGGAGCGGGGCCCCGAGCCTCTGCCGCCCGGCGACCCGAACTCGGGGCGTTCCGGGAAGGGGTGCGCCGAGGAAGATACGGAAGGTGACCCTGGGGGTGGGGTCACTGGAGGTTTGAGGCCAGTTGGCGGTGCCGGACCAGCCCCCATCCTCTCGGTGGGGGAGGGGTCGGTGACCGAAGGCGACCTCCCGGAGGAGGGTTCTGGATCGGTGGCGGACACCGGGGACGACGCGGAGTCCGTCTCCAGCGACATTTTCGAGTCCCAGGTGCCCCCCACCGATCTCCCCCTCATCCCCCTCGAGGAACTCCGGGAATTTGTCGAGGAAACTCGGAGTCGCCGGGATAGAGCCCAACTGGCGCTCGACCGCTGGAGCTCCTTCGAAAGAGTCTACTGGTCGGCACACGCTGCGCGCCAGGCGCCCGGGCTTGACGTTAACGAGCGAAAGCGAGTCAGGAACTTCCTGGGAGCACTCCTGGTGAGGGCGAGGGACTTCTGTGCCCCTCTCTCGTCCTCCCAGTAAATATGTACATAGTTTTTGTTAACTGTTTACTGGTGGTGGTTGCACTATACTTTCGACATGGAGACAACTATAGCCAGCCTCAACATCAACGGCAGCAGGGAGTCACAGCGCAGATTCCAGACCCTCTCGGCCCTTCGGGACGGGAGGTATGCGGTGTGCTTCCTGCAAGAAACCCACACTACCCCGGGAGACGAAGCCACCTGGCTCCTGGAGTGGCGAGGGGGGGTCTACATGAGTCACCTCACCCGCAGATCTGGCGGGGTGGCTATCTTGTTGGCCCCGCATTTTCAGCCGGAGATCTTGGGGGTCAGGGAGCCAGTGCCAGGCCGTTTGCTTCACCTGACGGTTCGGCTGGGGGGCGCGGTGCTTCACTTGGTGAACGTCTACGCTCCCCTGGCCGGGCCGAGGCAAGCGAGCTTCTTTGAAGAAGTGTCCGCTCATCTTGCTTCCATCGACGAGAACCAGTGCGTCGTCCTCGGGGGAGATTTTAACTGCGTCCTCGAGGACAGGGACCACGGCGGTGCCCGCACGAGTTCGACGTCGGGGAGGAGGTTGGGGGACTTGGTCAAGTCCTTGGACCTGGTGGACGTCTGGCGGAATCTCCATCCTGACTCCATCGCCTTCACCTTCGTGAGGCCTGGGGTCGGAGCGTCCAGAATCGACCGCCTGTACGTTTCGCGGGCGTACGCCTCCTGCTTTCCGAAGGCCTCCACGCGGCAGGTGTCGTGCACGGACCATCACCTGGTGTGGGCGGAACTCCTTCCGTTCGGCGCCAGGTTGGGCTCCGCGTACTGGCACTTTAACAACCTGCTGCTGGAGGACGAGCGGTTCCGGGACTCGTTTCGTCGTTTCTGGGCCGGCTGGAGAAGGAAGCGGGGAAGCTTCCCCTCCCTGAGGCTATGGTGGGACGTGGGCAAGGCTCACGTCCGCGTCTTCTGTCAGGAGTATGCGAGGGGGTCGACGAAGAGGCGGAAATCCAGGATCGGGGAGTTGGAGAGGGAGATGCTCGACCTGGAGTCACGCCTCGGTCAGCCCGACGCGGACCCGGCCCTGCGCGGGGTGTACGAAGAGAAGAAGGCCGCGCTCCGGGACCTGCAGCTCGTCGGGGCTCGGGGCGCGTACGTGAGGTCGCTGCTCCAGCTCCTCCAGGACCTGGACCGCGGCTCCCCCTTCTTCTACTCGCTGGAAAAAAGGCGTGGCACCCGTCAGCAGCTCCTTGTGCTGCTGGCCGACGACGGGTCCCTCGTCTCGGATCCGGAGGGTGTCAGGGCCCACGTCCGGTCCTATTACACGGCCCTGTTCTCTCCGGATCTGTCCAGCGAGGATGCTCGCAGAGTTCTGTGGGAGGACCTGCCGCAGCGCAGCCCGGAGGACGCCGGAAGGCTCGACGCTCCCGTCACCTTAGAGGAGCTGACCGGCGCCCTCGACCGGCTCTCGAGGGGTAAATCCCCGGGGCTGGACGGGCTGACTGTGGAGTTCTTCCGGGCGTTCTGGGACGTCCTGGGGAGCGACTACGCACAGGTCCTGGGGGAGTGTCTAAATGCCGGAGAGCTGCCCCTTTCTTGGCGCAGGGCGGTCATCGTCCTGCTGCCAAAGAAGGGGGACCTTCGTTCCTTGAAGAACTGGCGTCCGGTCTCCCTCCTCAGCACGGACTACAAAATCTTTGCCAGGGTGTTGTCTTCTCGCCTGGCTTCCGTGCTGGCCCACATGATTCACCCGGACCAGTCCTACACGGTCCCGGGCTGGAGGATACAAGACAACGTCCATCTGGTCCGGGACCTGATCCATTTCTGTCGACGGGCTGGTCTGCCGAGCGCCTTCCTGTCTCTCGACCAGGAGAAGGCGTTCGACAGGGTCGATCACGAGTACCTGCTCGGGACTCTGCGGGCGTTCGGGTTCGGGACGCAGTTCGTCGCCCGGATCCGACTTTTGTACGCCGCCGCAGAGTGTCTTGTTAAAGTTAACGGGTCCCTGACGGCGCCCCTTCGCTTCGGGAGAGGAGTGCGTCAAGGCTGCCCCCTGTCCGGCCAGCTGTATTCCCTGTGCGTGGGGCCTTTCCTGCGCCTCTTGCAGAGGAGGTTGTCGGGGCTGGTTCTGCGCGGCGCGGGCGCGGGGGTGGTCCTCTCGGCCTACGCCGACGACGTGCTCCTCACTTTCACCGACCCGGCTGACCTGGGGAGGATGCGCGAGTGCCAGGCCGTGTACTCGGCGGCGTCTTCCGCCAGGATCAACTGGGCCAAATGTTCCGGGCCACTGGTGGGTCCGTGGCGGGTGGACTCCCTGCCGGAGGAGTTTCGGGGGTTCAGCTGGAGTACCACCCATCTCCTCTACCTGGGGGTCTACCTCAGCCCGACTGAGGAATCCTGGCCGGCCAACTGGCAGGAGCTGGAGGCCAAAGTCTCGGCTCGCCTAGGCCGCTGGACAGGACTGCTCCGAGTGCTATCTTACAGGAGCCGAGTGCTGGTCATAAACCAGCTGGTGGCCGCCATGCTGTGGTACCGGCTGGTCACTTTGGTCCCTCCTCCTGGCTTTGTCGCTGACATCCAGAGAACGTTGGTCGACTTCTTCTGGGACAGAAAGATGCACTGGGTCGCTGCTCAGGTTCTGAGTCTCCCCATTGAGGAGGGCGGTCAGTCGCTGGTGTGCGTCCGCACCCAGGTCGCGACCTTCCGCCTTCAGACCTTGCAGCGATACATTTACGTCGAGCCTCCTCCTAGGTGGTGCGCCCTGGTGACGTATTTTTTCCGCCAGGTGCGTAACCTCAACTACGACACACAGCTCCTGTTCGTCGACCGTGACGGTTTGGAGGTCGCCCTCAAGGTGCTGCCTGTCTTTTACCAGGACCTGATCACTGTCTGGAACATGGTCGAATCGCGTCGCGCCTACCCTCCGGCAGGAGTAGCGGCTGTCGTCAGGGAGCCGTTGCTCAGGAATCCGCACCTCCGTGCTCGCGGGTTCGAGTGGCTGTCGGAGGGGAGGGCCGTGGCGGCGAGGGTGACCAGGGTCGGGGACGTGCTGAGTGCCGGGGGCCTGGGCTGGACGTTGCCGCAAGGCATAGCAGCGGTACGTGGTCACCGGCATCCGACGCCTTAAAACGGCGGTGCTCGGACCCGACGTAGTGCACCAGTTGGAGGACGCTCAGGTGTGCGGTGGGATCCCGTCCGCGCTCACCCCTGCCCGGACGGAATTTCACATCGGCCCCAAGGTCCCGTACTTCCCGCGGGAGCCTGTGCCCCACAACCTGAGCCGCCTCCGAAATTTTAACTTTGTCCCGTTCAAGGACGTTAAAAGGTGTGTCCTATATCGACTGCTGCTGCACACCGTCCACCTCTTCTCCCTCATCCACCGCCCGGACACGCCCTGGCGTGCCCATTTGCCACCGGGCGGTGGGGATCCCCAGTGGAGGGCCCTCTACGTAGGAGTCCTCCCCCTTTCTCTCGGGGATCTGGGGTGGAGGGTGTTGCACGCAGCAGTCCCCTGCAACCGCAGATTGCGGTGGTTCACGGACTCCCAGCCCAACTGCTTGTTCTGTGGCGCTGTGGAGTCCGTGGACCATGTGTATGTTGGGTGTGGGCGTTTGCACTCCTTTTTGATTTTCTGAAAAACCTTCTCCTCTGCTTTTGGTTGCACTTCAGTCCCACGCTCCTGATCTTCGGGCACCCAGTGCGGAGGAGGGAGGGCAGGTCTGAAGACCTCCTCGTGGGTCTGCTCCTGGGCCTGGCCAAACTGGCCATAAACAGGTCCAGGCAGCGGGCCGTGGAGGGGGTCGTTAGGGCCGACTGCCTGCCCCTCTTCCGCGGTTACGTTAGGGCCCGGGTGTCCTTGGAGAAGGAGCACGCGGTGTCCACCAACACCCTGGAGTTGTTCAGGGAGAGGTGGGCGCCGCAGGGAGTGGAGTGCATCATTTCCCCCTCCAACTCTATTTTGATTTAGTCCCTGCCCTCCCCTTCACTGTTTTGATCACACAGCATTGCCCTTTGATGTGAAGGGCACTGCTCGTCACAGGCCACTCGGGTGTTTTCCTACTTTTCCTGGTGGTGGAAATTAAATAAAGATTTGTGCACTTTATGTCTCTCACTGTGTCTCACAGCTGCACACACACACCATGGGTGCTGGGGTTAAAAATAATAAGCACTACCGCAGTTAGGCGGTAGTGTGGGGGTTAATATTAAAAAAAATAAAAAAAATGCAAAGTACACAGACAGTATTGCCCTTTGATCAGAAGGGCATTGCTTGTCACTGGCCACCCGGGTGCTTTCCTATCTTCCTGCTGGTGGAAATTGAATAAAGATCCATGCACCTTGTGTCTCTCACTGTGTCTGACAACTGCACACACACACTATGGGTGCTGAGGATAAAAAATAAGCACTACCGCAGTTAGGCGGTAGTGTGGGGATTAATTAAAAATAAATTTAAAAAAGAAAAAAGAAGAAACAAAAAAGATAAACAGGAGTATTTCACTGTGTCTCACACCTGCACACACACCATGGGTGCTTGGAAAAAAAATGTAAAAATGATTTTAAAAATTAAAAAAAATCCAAAGTACACAGACAGTATTGCCCTTTGATGTGAAGGGCATTGCTTGTCACTGGCCACTCGGGTGTTTCCTTTCTTCCTAGTGGTGGAAACTGAATAAAGATTCATGCACCTTGTGTATTTCACCTTGTCTCACGCCTGCATACAGACAACATGGGTGCTGTGGAAAAAATCAGCACTACCGCAAAAGAAAAAAAAGAAATAAAAAGAAAAAACACTAGGATTTTTCACTTGCTCTCACACATGCATACACACAACATGGGTGCTGGGGAAAAAAATGTCCAAAATACACCAAGACAGAGACCCAATATTCTTTATCTTTATTTGCTTTTCCAGATTGACATTTACAGAAAACAGTCAGCAATTAACAGCCCAGATAGAGGAAGATGCACAAATTCACAGCCACATTGGAGCTTGAGGAAAACACTTGTGGAGATTTTCTCAATAACATGAGAATCCTGTCCCTTTAAACAGTGACAGAACCTTAAATTGGAACTGATGACTGAGCAGGAAGGAGATATGTTTACTGAAGCAGAGACTTCTGAGGTTCACATTGTTTTTCCACAGCTGACAGTCTTCAGCATCATCGAGAGGTTTGACTTGGCATCATAAGATAACCCTGTCCCTATCACACGCACCCAGAACCAGACAGCATACGGTTTGACACAGCATAAAGGTCTCTCTATACTATTGCAACAATCTGTCTTAACTATTGAAACTCAGACGTTGCCCCGAACAGCCCTGAGACGGAAGAGAGTTGAAATTCAGTGCTGACAATGACCTTTGTCCTGCCAGCTCGGCCCTGTTCTATTTTAAAGTTGTGTCTCCTCTGTGGACTGTCTCGAACCCTTTACACACATTCTGATCTCCTGATGCTCTTGCTGAGGGGAGAGGGGAGGGTCCCATGGGTGAGGGCACAGGAGAAGCAAGCGTTGGACTCCCAGTCAGACCCAGAGAGAGTCAGCAGGCTGCTGCCACTGTAGGAACTGCCCGATGTTCGCAGATAGTTACTGGTCTGAACCCCGTCCGAAATGACTGCACCGTCCTTCTTCCACTGCACCTCCAGCTCATTGGGACATAAGTGATTGGCAAGGCACACCAGGGTGGCAGTGCCTTTGGCATTGACCTGTTCCGGGGAGGGAGGCAGCAAGGTCAGCTTGAGCTGAGAGTTCTCATGGCCTGAAAGACAAGAGAAGCAATTTTATTCACTGCCAAACAAATGGATTTTAACTCTCAGCATGTTCACTGGTAATACAATCTTATTGAACATTTGTAGTCAATACAGAATAAAACAGACAAAAGAACAGACATTGTTCAAATTGCTTCTTGGGATTTGAGTGTCGCTGGCAGGACCAGCATTCATTGCCCATCCCTAATTGCCCCTGAGAGAGTGACGGTGACAGAGAAGGGATAGTTTTGGATCATTGTTGAGGGAATGAATGTGGGCAGTTGGAAGGGCTATCAATGGGGTAGCATTTCAGTGACAGTGGTGAGAACTCAGTGAGATTGAGAGGAGTTTTGGAAATGGCGAGCCATGGGGCAAGTGTAAAAGTTTTCATTGGTGAATGAACAATTTTAATAAACTGCGTGGTGATTTACCAAAAGTGGACTGGAACCAGTGACGCAATTGGAAATCAGTGTCAGGGCAGTGGAAGCCCTCGAAGGATGAGACAGAGATCGTTCACAGTCTGATCCCACAAGGAGTAAGGATGGGGCTCCCAAATCTAGACTCTCAGCCTGGGATGTCAAAAGGCAGCCAGAGTGGAGAAGACCAAATAGGGAAGGTGATGTTGGTTATCTGGAGTTCAAACCTGCAGAAAGCTGAATGGAGAATAGAAGATGCAGGGTTGAAATTGAACAGAATCTGAGCAAAGCAAAGAGCTGACAGAATGAGGTATGTCCAAGTGAATCAGGGTAATCCCAACGAACAAGGGGATTGTGGGTCATGTACTGTCATGGACTGGGAACTGGTTGGCAGACAGGACAGAAATGACAAGTCTTTTTCTGAATGGCAGGTCGTTACAAGTTGTCATACCACAGGTATGTCCTTGGTACCTAGTTATTCATAACATATAATAATACAGTCATAGAGTCAGAGAAAGCCAAAGCCCATCAGACCATTGTGTCCACACTGGTCAAAAACGAACAAGCCAATAATTCTCATTCATTTTTTCAGCATGGGGGAATGTGTTCAAGAAGGAATTAGATTTGGTTTAGATTAGATTACTTACAGTGTGGAAACAGGCCCTTCGGCCCAACAAGTCCACATCGACCCGCTGAAGCACGACCCACCCATACCCCTACATTTACCCAATTACTACGGGCAATTTAGCATGGCCAATTCACCCGGCCCGCACATCTTGGACTGTGGGAGGAAACCAGAGCACCCGGAGGAAACCCACGCAGACATGGGGAGAAGTGCAAACTCCACACAGTCTGTCGCCTGAGTTGGGAATTGAACCCGGGTCTCAGGCGCTGTGAGGCAGCAGTGCTAACCACTGTGCCACCGTGCCGCCGGTTCTTAGGATTAAATGGATTGAAGAATGTGGGGAGAAAGCAGGAACAGGTGACTGTGTTGGATGATCAACCATGATCATATTAATGGTGGAGCAGGTTTGAGAGGCTGAATGGCCTGTTCTTGCTACGATTTTTGATGTTTCTATCTATTGGTCAGATAATGAAGGAATGTCTCTCATCAGTTTGAAGCTGGAAGTCACATGTGTGTGGAAGTGGAAGATGTGGTCATGGTGATTAATGAATGAGGGTCAGTAAGGTGATTAAGAAGACACATGGGGTACATGTTTTATTTTTCTCCCCCTGATGGAATGAGGGCATTGCTGGATTGTAGCATTTATTGCCCATCCCTAATCACCCAGACGACAGTTTAAAGTCAACCACATTGCTGTGGGTCTGGAATCACATAGTAAGGATGGCAGTTTCCTTCCCTAAAGTACATCAGGGAATCAGTTGGCTTTTCCCTGATAATCAACAATTGTTTCATGGTCATCATCAGACTCTTAATTGCAGATTTTTTTGAAATTGAATTCAAATTCCACCATCTGCTGTGGCAGGATTCTAACCCTGGTCCCCAGAACATTAATCTCTGGATTAACAGTTCAGGCATAGTACCATTAAGTCATCACCTCCTTTATCTCATTTTTGTTTAAGAGTGAAATCAAGGAGTTTGTTTATTCTGGAACTGTATAAAACCCCAGTTACAGCACAGTGAGAGAACTGTGTACGGTTCTGGTCACCACATTACAGGAAGGATGTGATCCCACTTGAGACGGGGAAAGAGGAGGATTTTGTCATGAATGGGGAGTTTGAGGAATGATTGGTTTGGCTGGGACTGTTTCCTTTGGAACAGAGGAGGCTGAGGGGAGATTTGATCGAGATGTGTAAAATGATGAGGGGCCCGGATACAGTGGATAGGGGGACTGATTTCCATCAGCAGAGAGGGCAATAACCATGGCGAGAGATTGAAATGATTTGGGGGCAATCTTAGTGGGAAGTTGTGAATGTTTGCTTTCACCCAGAGGCTGTTGCGATTTGAGACTCTCTGTCTGAAAGAATGGGAGAGGCAGAAATCCTCATCACATTGAAAAAAAACACTTGGATGTTCACTTTAAACATTGAAACCTTCCAGAGCTATGGAGCAAGAGCTGGTAAGTGGGATGGAGCTCGATACATCGTTAACAAAACTCCGATCACCCACAGATCAGAAGATCTTTATCCGAGAACATTGGAGCAGACTTGGATCCACGCACTTCATTGGGTGTCCATGTGCAAGGTTCCAGATTACATTTCAAACCTTGCTGCACACCAATGGGCTGAGGTCAAAGGTGAGGCTACAAAGAGTTTCAATGTCCAGGGTCAGCCAAGGTCACTTCTCCGAATGACTCCATGACCCCTGGAAGGTGAAAGTGCACGGACAATGGGTGAGGGTCAGGATCAGGGGAATCCAAACTTAAAGAAAGACTTACATTTGTGTAGCACCTGTCACCAACTCAGGATGCCCCAATGGCCCTTTCCAGCAGGCTGTGCACAGCAAGATCCCAAGCACATTATGATAATTCGCAGGGAAATAGATTTTTTATTAATTTTGACTGGGGGATAAATATTGGCCAGGGACACCAGGGGGAACGGCCTGCTTTTTATCCAATAGTCCCATGGAATTACATCGTTCACAACTGAGAGACTCACAGTTCATCCAAAAACAAAAGGAATAGTTCCTTGAATGTGGAGTTGCAGGTAGATGGGGGTGGGGGGAGGGTTGGGATGAAGTCATTTGGTATGTTTCCTTTGTTGGTCAGTGAATTGAGTATTGGAGTAGGAAGCTGTTGCGGCGGTATAGGACATTGGTTAGGGCATTTTTGGAATACGGTGTGCAATTCTGGTCTCCCTGCTATAGGAAAAATATTGTGAATCTTAAAATGGTTCAGAAAAGATTTACAACGATGTTGCCATGGCTGGAGGGCTTAAGCTACCTGGAGGGGCTGAATAGGCTGAGTCTATTTTCCCTGCAACTTTGGAGGCTGAGGGGTGACCATATTGTGATTCATAAAATCATGAGGGGCATAGATAGGGTGAATAGAAAAAATCTTTTCTCCAGAGTGGGGCAGTTGAAAACTAGAAGGCATAGATTCAACGTGACAAGGGAAAGATTTGAAAGGGACCTAAGGGCCAACTTTTTCATGCTGAAGGCGATACATGTATGGAATGAGCTGCCAGAGGAAGTGGTGGAGGCTGGTGGAATTACAACATTTAAAAGGCATCTGAATGGGTATATGAATAGGAAGAGTTCAGAGGGATATGGGCCAAATGCTGGTAAATGGGACCAGATTAATTTAGGATATCTGGTCAGCATGGGCAAGTTGGATCAAAATGTCTTTCTGTGCTGTAAGTTTCCATAGATCCAATTGAAATTCAATCAAACCATTAACACCTAAGGCTCTCCCAAAGACATTTATACACAGCTTTGTTTGAAAACCAGTCACTGTTGCAATGTCAGGAATGTGGCACCCAGTTTCTACACAGCAAGATCCCACTGGAAACAATGAGATCAAAGACCACCCTTAATGATGTTGGTTCAAGGATAATTACTGCCCTGAACTGAACCCAAAGACAAAGTAGTTTGGTGCAGTTGGTTTGAAAATGAGAAAATAGAAGGTAAAGGAGAAGATACAATTGCTGATTAGTGATGGGATTGGTTGTTATCAGAAAATAAAAGGAAAGGACAGAATTTTTGAATATCAAAAGAAACACGAAAGTGCAGAGAATTCAATAGTAGAGCAAACTTAAAGACGTTGTTTGTAAATGTAAGAAGCATTCCGAGTAAGGGATACAAAATGATGCCACTAATCAAGGTCAATTGAGTTTCCAAGGAATAAAAACTAATTAAAGTGGAGGAGGGCTCAGGAGAGGTTATTCAAGTTTCCAGAAGACAGAATGGGACAGATAGTGTGGAAAGGATCAGGAATCAAAAGTCAAGCACAGCAGATAAGACGACAATGATGGGAAGGAGGGCAGTCAATGCAGGACTGAGGGTGTTGTACTTAAAAACACACAGTATACACAATGAGCTTGTAGTGCCGATTGAATCTGGCAGGTACGATGTTGTGGGTATCACAGAGACAAGGCTGTAAGGGGATCCAGGCTGGGAACCAAATATCGAAGGATACATGTCCTATCAAAAGGACAGACAGATGGACAGAGGGAGAAGAATTGCCTTGTTAGTAAGAAATGAAATTAAATCAATAGCAAGAAGGGAAATACAGTCAGAAGGTGTAGAATTTGTGTGGGTAGAGCTGAGGAACCGCAATAAATAAAGTATTTGATGCAAGTTATGTTCAGGCCTCCAAACAGTAATCAGGGTATGGGGAAGGAAATCAATCAGGACTTTATGGCAGACTTCAATGGATAGGTGGAATTGGTAGCACGTCTCAAGAAAAGGATTCCATGGAATCTCTATGAGATGATTTCTGGAGCAGCTTGTGGTTGAGCCATTATGGAACAGGCAGTGCTGGATTCAGTGATGTGTAATGAGGCAAACTTGATTCGTGAGCTTAAGGTGAAAGTATCCCTATGGATACGTGACCATAATGCGATAGATTTCCCTCTGTAGTCTGAAAGGAAGAATGAGTAAAGTTAACTCCAAATATATGAGGAAGGAGCTGGCCAGAATTGATTGGAAGGGGTGCCGAGCAGATAAGGTGGTGGAGCAGCATACAGCAGAGTTTCTGGGGATAATTCAGGAAGCAGAGTGGTAATTGATCCCAAAAAAGAAGAAACATACTTAGGGAAGGACAACACAACCATGGCTGATGAGGGAGGTCAAGGACAGCATAAAAGCAAAAGAAAATTCACACAATGTGATGAAGAATTGTGGAAAGCCAGAGGATTAGGAAATATTTCAAAGCCTGGAGAGGATAATGAGAAAAGCATTCAAGGTGGAGAAGGTGAAATGTGGGGGTAAGCTAGCCAGTAATATAAAAGAAGATTGCAAGAGTTTCTTTAGTTATATAAAAAGAAAGAGGAGGAAAATGAGGCTGGAGAAAGAATAATACAAAATGAAGCAATAGCAGAGGAATTGAATCAATACTTTGCATCAGTCTTCACAATGGAAAACACCAGCAACATACCAATGCTTCAAGACTGTCAGGGGTGAGTGTAGTGGCCATCACTAAGGAGGAGGTACTGGGAAAGCTGAAAGGTCTGGATGTGGATAACTCACCCATACTGGATGAACTACATGAGTGTGTTCTGAAGGAGATCACTGAGGAGATTGTGGAGGCATTGGTGATGAACTTTCAGGAAACTGTGGATTAGAGGGATGAACGTGGGGTGGGGACGGATTTGTTGGGGGGAAGGAACTGGAAAATGGCTCACATAACACCCCTGTTAAGAAGGAAAAGAGGGAGAAGATGGGAAATTATAGGCCAGTTAGCCTGGATTCAGTTGTTGGTAAGGTTTTAGACTTCAATTTAAGGATGAATTTGCAGAGGACTTTAAGTGCAATGGGAAAATGGGGCTGAGTCAACACAGCTTCATCAAGGGGAGGTCATGCCTGGCAAATCTGTTAGAATACTTTGAGGAGACAATGAGCCAGTCAGACAAAGGAGAGTCTGAGGAAGTAATCTATTTGGATTTCCAGAAGGCCTTTGACATAAGATAAGGGCCATAGTGTTGGGGGAAAGATCCTGGTGTGGACTGAGGACTGACAGGTTAGCATAAAGCAGTAAGTGAGGAACAATTGCAGCTGGTGACTGGTAGAGTCCTGTAGGGGTCAATGTTGGGACCATAACTATTCACATTATACATTAACAATCTGGATGAAGGAAGTGAAGACATTGTTGCTCAGTTTGCAGATCATATGAGATAGGTGGAGGGACAGGTAGTGTCGAGGAAGTGGGAAGGCTGCAAAAGGTCCTGAATAGGCTCAGAGAGGGGGCAAGCAAGTGGCAGATAGAGTGTGAGGTTATGCACTTTGGGAGGAAGAAGAGATGCAAAGACTGTTTTCTAAATGAGGAAAGCCTTTGGAAATCTAAAGCACAAACCTCATTCAGATTTCTCTTCAGGTTAACAGGCAGGTCCAGTTTGTGCTTGGGAAAGCAAATGAAAAGATAGCATTCATTTCAATAGGGCAAGAATACAAGAGCAGAGATGTTCTGCTCAAGCTATGTAAGGCTCTGCTCAGACTGTATTTGGAGTATTGTGAGTAGATTTTGGACACATATTCTGATAAATGATGTGTTGGCATTGGAGGTGTTTACAAGAATGATCCTGGGGATGAAAGGCTTGTCATATGAGGCGTGGTTGAGGACTCTGGGTCTGTACTCGATGGAGTTTAGAAGGATGAGGAGGGACCTTATTGAAATTTGCAGAATACAGATAGGCCTGGATAGAGTGGATGCAGAGAAGATGTTTCCAAAAACAGGAGAGACTCGGTAACCAAGGCACAGCCTCAGAATGAAGGGAAAACCCTTTCGAGCTGAGATATGGAGGAATTTCTTCAGCCAGAGCGTGGTGAATCTGTGGAACTCATTGCTACAGAGGGTCGTGGAGGCCAAGTCACTGAGTGTACTTAAGACAGCGATAGATAGGTTCCTGATTGTTAAGGGGATCAAACGTTCCTTTGGAGTAGGCAGGAGAATTGGGGTGAGAATCACAACTGCCAAGATCAAATGGCAGAACAAATTCAATAGGCCGAATAGCTGAGTTCTGCTCCAATTTCTTAAAGTCTTCTGGAGAGTTTCCCCAAAACCTTGGAACACTGAACCCATTGGACTTTGAGCGCTGCTGGAGCTGTTTATCATCAGAACTTTGCCAAGAGATGAACAAAGAGTGGAGAGAGTGTGCATCCATGTGGGAACTTCAGAATGCTTCCCAGATCCTAGAATACTATGAAGTACAGGAAGTGTGGTCAGTGACAGTAGTTGGAGATCAGGATTTCAGCGCTTCAGCAGCAGCTGGTGACTGTGCGGAGCATCCTTGAGGCTGAGAGCTCTGTAGAAAGCACGTTTCTAGATGTGGTCACTCTGCAGCTTCAGAGTATGCAGGGAGAGAGGGAATGGGGAAGCAGCAGACAGTCCAAAAGGACCAGGCACCTGGTACAGGAATCCCCGAGTCCATCCTACTCGCCATCCAGGATTCAGTTTGGAATCCTGATGAGAATCCATGGCACTACGGGGGGCTCAGCTGTACCGGGGGCGGGGGGGAGAGGGCACAAGGAAGACTGGAAGAGCGATAGTGAAGGGAGATTCGAGAGTGCGGACAATCGATAGGTGTTTGTGCAGCTGCAGATGGGAAGCCAGGATGTTGTGTTGTCTCCCTGGTGCCAGGGTCAAGGATGTCACTGAGCAGCTGCAGAGCACCGTGAGGGGAGAGGGGAGCAGTCAGCATCGTGGTCCAAATCGGTCCCAGTGACAGAGGGAGAAAAGAGAGGATTTAAACTAATTTAGCAGGACTGTGGGAACCAGGAGGGAATATCAGAGAGGAACACCAAGGAACACTAGAAAATGGAAGAGATACTAAATGAATATTTTACATTAGTATTTACTGAGGAAAAGGATATGGAAGTTATAAAATGTAGGGAAATAGATGGTGACACCCTGAAAAATGTCCATATTACAGAGGACGAAGTGCTGGATGGCTTGAAATGCATAAAGGTGGATAAATCCCCATGACCTGATCAGGTGTACCCGAGAACTCTGTGGGAAGCTAGAGAAGTGATTGCTGGGCATATTACTGAGATATTTGCAACACCAATAGTCACAGGTGCCGGAAGACCGCAGGTTGGCTAACGTAGGTGGTAAGGACAAGCCAGGGAACTATACACCAATGAGCTTTACGTCAGTGGTGGGCAGGTTGTTGGAGGGAATCCTGAGGGACAGGATGTACATGCATTTGGAAAGGCAAGGACTGATTCGGAATAGTCAACATGGCTTTGTGTGTGGGAAATCATGTCTCACAAAGTAACAAAGTTGAGGGTAGAGTGGTCGATGTCATCTATATGGACTTCAGTAAGGCATTCAAAAGGTTCCCCATGGGAGACTGGTGAGCAAGGTTAGATCTCACAGAATACAGGGAGAAACTAGCCATTTGGACACAGAACTGGCTCAAAGGTAGAAAACAGAGGGTAATGGTGGAGGATTGTTTTTCAGACCAGAGGCCTGTGACCAGTGGAGTGCCAAAGGATCGATACTGGGCCCTCTACATTTTATAATTTACATAAATGATTTGGATACGAGCATAAGAGATACGGTTAGAAAGTTTGCAGACCAACCAAAATTGGAGGTGCCGTGGACAGCGAAGAAGGTTCCCCAGAGTAAAACGGGATCTTGATCAAATGGGTTAATGGGCTGAGAAGTGGCACATGAATTAATTCAGATAAATGCGGGGTGCTGCATTTTGAGAAAGCAAATCTTAGCAGGACTTATCCACTTTATGGGAGTGTTGCTGAATAAAGAGACCTTGGAATGCAGGGCCATAGTTCTTTCAAAGTGGAGTCGCAGGTAGATAGGGTAGTGAAGAAGGTGTTTGGTATGCTTTCCAGTATCAGTCAGAGTATTGAGTGCAGGAGTTGGGAGGTCATGCTGTGGCTGTACAGGTAATTATTTAGGCCACTGTTGGAATATTGCGTGCAATTTTGGTCTCCTTCCTATCCGAAAGATGTTGTGAAACTTGAAAGGGTTCAGAAAAGATTTAAAGGATGTTGCCAGGGTTGGAGGATTTGAGCTACAGGAGAGGCTAAACAGGCTACCATTTCCTTTGGAGCGTAGGAGGCTGAGGGGTGACCTCATAGAGGTTTATAAAATTATGAGAGGCATGGATATGATAAATAGGCAAAGTCTTTCCCCTGGTGTCTGGGAGTCCAGAACTAGAGGGGATAGGTTTAGGGTGAGAGGGGAAAGATATAAAAGAAACCTAAGGGGCAGAAGGTGGTACATGTATGGAATGAGCTGCCAGAGGAAGTGGTGGAGGCTGGTACAATTGCAACATTGAAAAGCCATTTGGATGGGTATATGAATGGGAACGGTTTGGAGGGATTTGGGCCGGGTACTGCCAGGTGGGACGAGATTGGGTTGGGATATCTGGTCGGCATGGACGAGTTGGACCGAAGGGTCTATTTCCATGCTAGACATCTCTGACTCTATGGCTCTATGACCATAGAATCCTCAGTGCAGCCAATAAGTCACCACCCAGTGGGAAGTATGTGGAGGAATACAAATGCAAGGAATTTACAGAGACCTGCAAACATGATAGAGTAGTAATAAATTTACGGGGGTGGGTTCTTTAATTTCTGAATATAGACTGGAGTAGTGGTAGTGTAATGGGCAGAGTGGGGCTAGAGTTGTGAAAGTGTGTTCGGGTGAATTTTCAGGTGGAACCGTGGACAGTGAAGAAGGCTGTCTAAGAGTACAATGGGACCTTGACCAACTGGGCCAGTGGGCTGAGGAACGGCAGATGAATCCTTCACTCATGTATAAAGTGTCCGGTCCCCTCTCAATCTTCACTGCTCCAAGGAAAACAACCTCAACCTTTTCAATCTTTCCTTGTAGCTGACCCTCCAACCCAGGCAGCGTCCTGGTAAATCTCCCTCTCAAGTACAATAACAGCCTTCCCAGAATGTGGGGAACAGGACCTGTCTCTCTGCCTCTCTGTCTCTCTCTATCTCTCTGTCTCTCACTCTCTCTCTCTCCTCCCCCCTTTCTGACTCACATCTGCCACTCCTTTCTCTCTACTTCTATCTCTCTCTTCCACTGTTAACCTCTTTCATATTCTCTCTCTCACGCACACACTCTGTCTCATAGCCTCTCTCTCCAACTCACTCACGATTCCTCACTCCGTCTCATAATCTCTATTTTTTCCATTTCTCACTGTCTCCGTCACTCACTCCCTCTCTCGCTTCATCCGTCACTCACTCCCTCTCTTGCTTCAATTGAAAGCCTCCAACTGTCATCTCCCCCTATCCATTCTTCTCCCTCTCTCCGCATCCCAAACTACAGAATCTCTCCCTCCCTCTCTGTCATTCTATCTCTAACCATACTAATCTCTCTCTCTCTCTCTCTCTCTCTCACACACACACACACACACACACACACACACACACACACACACACACACACACACACACACACACACACACACACACACACACACACACACACACTAAACCCTGTCCGCTTTCTCCCGATGTCCTTCACACTTGGTATGACACCCATATGTCTTCTCCTGGAATAAGACCCCATTTCTCACATTGACCAGATTTTGATATCTCTCAGGAAGATGGACAAATTCTTGTCAAATGAAGGAAAGTTCTGTGTTGTTAGCCTGTTCTCACTGGCGACCGGTTTGGATACAAACCTCATTCCATGAAGGCCCAACAAGAGAGGAGATCCTCAGGTTATCAGTGTGAGGTGGAGGGACAGGACAGGCTCCGACCCACTGACCCATCATGTCCATTCACAACATTTTCCAATCTTTTCACCTCTCCTTCCCCTTCGATGATTAGTCTCTGAGCCAGGATGTTTCAATGGGATGAGGGTCAGAGCATCACACAGTTACAACAGAAGGGAACTGAACCCACCATGGTGTCCATGACGCCAACAGAGTCCAGTAAACATGGAATTCAGTTCAGAGGATGTCCTTCTCACCGAAGTCCTCAATAGAGACCAGTAAACATGAACCTCCTTCTGACTGGGATTCTTCAAGAGAGACCAGTAAACATGGGCCACCTTCAGTCTGGATCCTCCAAGAGAGACCAGTAAACATGGACCTCCTATTCACTGGAATTTCCAATGGAGATGAGCAGATGAATGAGTTTTTGAAGAAATAATCAAGAAGATAGATAAAGGTAGAGAAGTACACTCTGTCTACATGGGCTTTAGCAAGGCCTTAGACAATGTTCCCCAATTGTAGCCTGTTTATTAAGATTATATCACATAGGATTCAGGGAGAGCTCGCCAATTGGACATCAAATTGGCCTGATGATAGGAGGCAGAAACTGGTGAGAGAGGGTTGTTCTTCAGACTGGAGGACAGTGACCAACCGTCTGCCACAAGAACCGATCCTGGATCCACTGTTGTTAATCATTTATATGAACAATTTGGATGCAAAAATAGGAGGAATGGTCAGTAAGCTTGTGGCTGACATTAAATTTGTTGACATCGTGGACAGGGAAGAAGGTTATCGAAGAGTTCAATGTCATCTTGGTCAACTGGGCCAGTGGGTCAACAAATCCAGATGGAATTTAGTTTTGATAAATGCAAGGAGTTACATTTTGGTAAGACAAACAAGGGCAGGAATTACACAATTAATGTCGACCCATGAGGGGCGTTGCTGAACAGAGAGACTGAGGGGTACAGGTACATAGTTTCTTGGAAGTGGTGTCACAGGTAGACTCACCCTCACTAGTCAAAGCAGGGAGTACAGGAGCTGGAAAATCATGTTCCAGCTGTACAAGGCATTGGGAAGGCCACATTTGGACACTGTGTACATTTTGCTTGAGAAAACACTTTTCTGTAAAGTGGGTTGATTGTTTGTCCCAGTCTTTGTGTAAAAGTGAGACTAAGTGTGTGTAAGCTTTTATACAATACAGACAGAGGTCATTGGGCCTATTGAGAATCTGTTCATCAAATTAGTCCAATGAGTCCCATTTACCCAGCACTTTCTGTATAACCCTGCAATTGTTTCCTTTTCAGCTATTTCTCCATTTTGAAAGTTGCTGTTGAATCCACTTCCACTCACCTTGCAGACAGTCTTCATGAACTTGCTGGATAAAAATGTTCCTACCTTCTCTCTTGTTCTTCAGACCCTTTCTGAAAATGTGTGCCCTCTGGTTACTGACCCTCCTGCCTGGAGAAACAATTTGTCCTGTATTTACTGCATTCAAACTCTCTAATTGTGAACCCCTCATTGACTGAGACCTATTTCCAGCACAGAGGGAGAACATTCAGCCTGTCAGCGAAATGCTGTCATTTCATGGAGCAATCCAGTCAGTCCCACCCCCTGCCCTACTCGACCCCCAGAGCCTTGCAGGTTTATTTCCATCAAGAGCCCATCCAATCTGCCATTGCAATCACTGAGTGTCTTCACCTGCCTCACTTGAATGGACATTAATTTCCAATATATTACCAATTGCTGCAAAAAACAAAGTTCTTCCTGATGTCCCATATCTCTTGCCCAACAAAATGTCAGGTATTTTCAATGTGAAGTTGGGATTTTGCCTCCACACGGACTGTGCGGTGGTCACTTTTACTGATACTGTCATGAACTGATACACCAGCGGCAGATAGATGTGTGAGAGGGTGATAGTGAATCTGCTTTTCCGCTTGTTGCTTCCCTCACCATCTACCACAGGTCCACTCTAGCAGCTGAGTCAGGTGGCACGTGACCAGCTTGCTCAGTAGTGATGCTTCCTAGCAGCTCTTAATGGTAGACTTTGAAGTCCCTCACTCAGGGTATATCCTGCATCCTTCCCACCCCAGTGCTCCTTCCAAGTGTTGTTCAGCATGGAGGAGGACTGACTGCTCAGTTGAGGTTGGAGGGGAGGGCTGTGCTATGTGGTAATCAGCAGGAGGTTTCCATCCTCATATTTGACCTGCTGTCGTGAGGCTTCAAGGGTTCCATACTTAATGGTGAGGACTCCAAGGGCAACTCCCTTCCAACTCTACACACCACTGCGTTGCTTGCCCTGCTTGGTCTATCTTGCCAGTTAAAAACTGAATGAAGGAACAATTCTGTGCAGATTTCACAGCTTGGAGACAGAGCTGCTGCTGGATTCTGTTTCTAGTCTCCGAATGCAGGCGTGTGTGTTTGTGAGAGAGTGACTGACACTTTTTCCATCACTGTGCTGTTTCTGCAAAAATTACATCCCAGAACCAGCCTCCTGCGCTGTCAGATTCCAGGGAATGCAGAGAGTTCACAGTTTTCTCCCGTCTCAGTAACAAATGTCCATCTGCTCCGAGCTCTTTCTTTCACTTCCTCTCTTGCTGAAGTTTCAACTTTGCGATCTGACAGTCTTTGCAGTTATTTTTTTACACTGAGGCTTTCTGCTGTGGTCGGAATCACTAATAATAAGTGTCCAATCAGCGACAATCACAGCAGCTAAGAGCAGTCAGGACTGAGGAGCCAGGCTCACTGGGAAACACATTGGGAAGATCAAAGCCATCCTCTCCATCTCCTTCCAAACTCCATCCCTGGGAGTTTGCTGCTCAAACAGACTCTTTACAAATGTGGCCACATCTCTGAGAATGATCTGACTCCCACTTCCTCCATATTACACAGACCAGCCATTGAAAATCTCAGTCATGCCTGTGGTACTCCATTCCAATGTTGTTCCAGCACACATCACAGCAATCGCCCTTCAGTTCATCCCAAACTCTGATGCCGGTGTCCAAACTTGCATCCATTCCTGTTCCCTCAACCACCTGCACAATGTGTCCGCATTGGCTCCAGGTCCAGTAACACCTTGACTTTCAAGTTCTTATCCTTGTTCGCAACTCCCTCCCTGACCTCTACCCTCCCTATCATTGTAACCTCCTCCAAGCTGCCTCAGTCAGTGTGATCAGCAATCTTGGATGTATGGCTCTCCGTTTCTTCATCCAAGTCATTGAGAAATATCATGAAAAGCTGAGCTCCCAGCACAGATCCCTGGGGATAAACCCAATCACATCTTGCTCATTGGAGAATGCTCACACTATCCCTCCTCTCGGCCTCCTACCTCCAAACTAATTCCTGACCAAAGACAAATAATTTTATCTAATTGGCTTGAGGTAGGAAGCAGTGGGTAACAGTGGAAAGATGCTTGTCAGACTAGAGGCCTGTGTCACGTGGAGTGCCTCGGGGCTCGATGCTGGGTCCATTACTCTTTGTTATCGATATCAATAACTTGGATGAGAATCTGCAAAGCATGATTGAGAATTATGCAGATGACATTACAATAGACATTGAAGAAGGTTATCAGAAATTGCAGCAGGACCTTGATCAGCTGGAGAAATAGGCAGAGAAATGGCAAAATGTGTTCAGAGAAATAATTGTGAGATCTTGCAGTTTAGGAAGTTTAATCTAGATGGGATTACCATGGTGAATGCTAAGGGCTTAAGGACTGAGGTGAAACAGAGAGATCTTGGAGTTCAGGTTCACGTTTCTCTGAAAGTTGAGTCACAATTCGACAGGGCAGCCGGGAAGGCTTTTGGCACATTGGCCTTCATCAGTCAGAGCATTGAGTATAGAATTTGGGAAGTTATGTTGCAATTGTACAGAACATTTGTGAGGTCGCACTTGGAGTATTTGGTCACCTTGTTATAGGAAGGACATTATTAAACTGGAACGAGTTCAGAGAAAATGTACAAGCATGTTGCCATGACTCAAAAGTCTGAGCTTTTGTGAGAAGTTGAACAAGCTAGGACTTTTTTTTCTGAGAGTGTAGGAGACTGAGGGGTTTTTTTTTAAAGTGCATAAGACCTTGCGAGACATGGATAGGATGAGTGCATTCAGTCGTTTTCCCAGGATTGATGAATTGAGGATGAGAGAGCATCAGTTTTAGGTTAGAGAGGAAAGAATAAAAGGGAACCTGAGGGGTAACTTTTTCAGACAGAGGGAGCCGCACATATGGAATAAGCTGTCAGTGGAAGTGATTGAGGCGGGTATATTAACAACTTTTAAAAAGGCATTTGGACAATTACATGGGTAGGAAAGGCTCCGAAGGATATGGGCCAAGTGCAGGGAAATGGGGTTAGTGTGGATGGTCATTCTGTTCTGCATGGACAAGTGTGGACCAAAAAGCCTGTCTCTGTGCTGTAAGACTCGATGACACTTTGACTCTATAATTCGACTCTATGTTAACGAACAGTCTCTCAAACACAGACACAAAGGAACTAGCAGCAGGAGTAGGCCATTCAGTCCTTGGAGTTGGCTCTGCCATTTAACATGACCATGGCTGATCATCCAAATTAGTCGCTGTTCCCACGTTTTCCCCATAACCTTAATCCCTTTAGTCCAAAGAACTATACTTATCTCCTTCTTGAACGCATTGAGTGTTTTGGTCTCAACCGCTTTCTGTGATAGAATATCTCACAAGCTTCCCACTCTCTGTCTAAAGAAATGTCTCCTCATCTCAGTCTGAAATGGCCTATCCCTTTTCTTTAAACTGTAATTCCTGGTTCAGGATTCTCCAGTCACCAGGAACATCCTTCCACCCGTCTTTTCCCGTTAGGATTTCAACAGTTCCAATGTGATTCATCTAAATCTTCAGAACCTCAGTGAATATAATCATAACCAATCCAGTTTCGCAAGAGATCTAAGTGCTGTCCTCCCAGGAATCAGTCTGGTAAACCTTCGCTGCCCTCCCCCCACAGCCGGAACATCCTTCCTCAGATAAGGAAATCAAAACTGCACACAATACAATCATTAAATCACACAGTACAGAAGAGGCCCTTCAGCCCATTGACTGTGTACCAGCCAAACTACACTAAACCTACACCAGTCCCACTTTCCAACACAAGGCCCATAGTTTGAATGTTATGACATTTCAACTGCTCACCCAAGTAGTTTTTAAAGTTTGTAACGTTTCCCACATCAACTACCCTCCCAGGCTGTGCATTCCAGACCCCCACCACCCTTTAGGTAAAAAAAACACTTTCCTCAAAACATCTTGAAACCTCCTATCTTTCAGACTGCGTGTGAACCAACTTGTTATTGACCCTCCCACAAAGGAGAACAGCTGTTTTCTATCCACCCTGTCCATTCCCCTCATAACCTTGTACACCTCTATCGGGTCTCCGCTTCACCTTCTCTGCTCTGAAGTAAACAACACGAGCTGATCTAATCTCTTCATCAATGAGAGGTTCAATCCCACACAACATCCTGGTGATTCCCCTCTGCACCCCATCCAGTGCAATCACATCCTTCCTACAGTGTTGTGACCTGAACTGCACACAGTACTCCAGCTGTTGCCTAACCAATGTCCTGCTTCCTCCTGCTTTTATAGCCAATACCTGAAATGACCAAGGCAAGTGTCCCCTGTGCCTTCATAACTGCTCTGTTAACCTGCCTATCCACATTCAGGTCAGTGGACAAGCACCCAAGATTACACTGTTCCTTTGAGCTTTCTCAGGACCAAGAACAAGGGACAAAGAAAATTACAAAACAGGAACAGGCCCTTCAGCCCTCCAAGCCTGCACTGATCCATAGCTTCACTCTCGACCTATCATCAATTTTCCAAGGATCTGTATCCCTCTGTTCCCTGCCCATTCATGCATCTATCTCGATATATCTTTAATGATGCTATCATGCCCGCCTCTATCACTTCCGATAGCAATGTGTTCCAGGTACCAACCACACTCTGTGTAAAGAACTTTCCACGCATATCTCCTTGAAACATTTCTCCTCTCACCTTGAGCCCATGATCCCTAGTAATTGAGCCCCTCACTCTGGGAAAATTCCTCTTGCTATCCACCCTGTTCTTAGCTCTCATGGTTTTGTAGATCTCGAGCAGGTCCTCCCTCAATCTTCAACTTTCTATTGAAAATAAGGCTAATCTACTCAACCTCTCTTCAGAGCTCATGCCCTCCCGATGAGACAATCCTGGTTAAGCTCCTCTGCACCGTCACTGAAGCATCCACATCCTTCTGGTAATGTGGCGATCAGAACTGCATGCAGTATTCCAAATGTGGTGAAGCCAAATTCCGATACAATTCTAACATGACCTGCCTACTCTTGTGCCCCAACCGATGAAGGAAAGCCTGCCATCTTCCTTCTTGACCACTCTATCAATCTGCATTACCACCTTCAGTGTACAATGGACCCGAACATCCAGATCTCTCTGTGCATCAATTTTCCGCAGGGCTTTCCATTCACCATATAGTTTACTCCAGAATTGGATCTCCCAAAATTCATCAGATCACATTAACCCAGATTGAACTCCATATGTCCGTTTCTCAGCCAAGTTCTCAAACTATCTATATTCTGCTGCATTCTCTGACAGTCCCCTTCACTATCTGCTACTCCACCAATCTGAGTGTCATCTGCAAACTTGTTAATCATTGCAAAATTGACTGGTTTTCAAACAAAATGTAAATGTTTTGGGAGAGCCTGGGGTGCTGAGGGCTTGATTGAAACACAATTAGAGTCAGAGAGATGTAAAGCACAGAAACACACTCTTCGATCTGACTCATCCATGCCAA
The DNA here is from genome assembly GCF_020745735.1 of Hemiscyllium ocellatum. Lineage (NCBI taxonomy): Eukaryota > Metazoa > Chordata > Chondrichthyes > Orectolobiformes > Hemiscylliidae > Hemiscyllium > Hemiscyllium ocellatum. The sequence goes on from NC_083409.1 coordinate 9,198,155, forward strand.
CCACAGAGACATATAGTCATAGAATCAGAGAGATGTACAGCACAGAAACAGACCCTTCTGTTCAACTCATCCATGCCGACCAGATAACCTAAATTCATCTAGTCACATTTGTCAGCATTTGGCCCATATCCTTCTAAACCCTTCCTTTTCATATACCTATCTAAATGTCTTTTAAATGTTATCATACCAACCTCTACCACTTTCTCTGGCAGTTCATTCCAAAAATGAACCAACCTCGGCAGATCATTTACATCTATTGCAAGCAAGAAACATCTCGGCAGGAATAAGTTATGCCTTAGTTCCCATTTAAATCGTTTTCCTGATACTTTCCACCTATGCCCTCTAGTTCTGGACTCCTTCACTTTAACCAAAATATCTTCTTGTTTCACTTGATCAATGCCTCTCATGATGTTAGAAACCTCGATATGGTCATCCCTCAGCTTCCAGTGATCCAGGGAAAATAGCCACAGCCTATTCAGCCTCTCCCGATGGCTCCAACCCTCCAACTTGGCAACATCCTTGGAAAACTTTTCTGAACCATTTTAATGTTCCCAACAGTTTTCCTACAGCAGGGAGGCCAGAATTCCACACAGTATTCCAAAAGGGGTCAAACTAATGACCTATACAGGTACATCAGCTCCCAACTCCAATACTCAATGCATTGCCCAATAAAGGAAAGCATGGCAAATGACCTCGTCACCCCCATACCTACTTGCAACTCCACTTTGAAGGAACTAATCTTTTTTGAGATGAACGGGGAGACTTTTAGTTGTGCTTTTTCTAATCATCCTGCTCTGAAACAAACTTCTTGCTTTCACTCTCAACTAAAAATAAGATAAATGAGGTGATGATTTAATGATCCTATTGCTGAGCTCTTCATCCAGAGATCCAGATTAATGTTCTGGGTGCCAGGGGTAGAATCCTATCACAGCAGATGGTGGAATGTGAATTCAATAATGAAATCTGCAATTAAGTGTATAATGATGACCATGAAACAATTATTGATTGTCAGGAAAAAGCTATTTGATTCCCTGACGTCCTTTAGGGAAGGAAACTGCCATCCTTACCATGTGACTCCAGACCCACAGCAATGTGGTTGACTCTAAACTGCCCTCTGGGTGGTTAGGGATGGGCAATAAATGCTGTTCCTATCAATGACACTCACATCCCAAGGAGCAATTTGAACAATGCCTGTTCTTTTCTGGGGTTTGTTAGGTATTGGCTACAAATGTTCAAACGGATTGTTTTGCCAGTGAGTTAAAATCCCTTTGAATGTCAGGGATTAAAATTGTTTCTCTTGTCTTTCAGGCCGTGAGAACTCTCAGCCCAAGCTGACCCTGCTGCCGCCCTCCCTGGAGCAGGTCAATGCCAAGGGCACTGCAACCCTGGTGTGCCTTGCCAATCACTTCTATCCCGATGAGCTGGAGGTGCAGTGGAAGAAGGATGGTGCAGTCATTTCGGACGGGGTTCAGACCAGCAACTACCTGCAGCTTCGGACAGCACCTACAGTGTCAGCAGCCTGCTGACCCTCTCTGGGTCTGACTGGGAGTCCAACGCTCGCTTTTCCTGTGCCCTCACCCACATGACCCTCCCCTCTCCCCACAGCAAGAGCATCAGGAGATCGGAATGTGCGTAGAGTGTGTGAGACAGTCCACAGAGGAGACAAACTTTAAATAGAACAGGGCTGATCTGGCAGGACAAAGGTCATTGTCAGCACTGAATTTCAACTCTCTTCCTTCTCAGGACTGGCTCAGAGCCACATCTGAATTTCAGGGGTTAAGGCAGTTCATTGGGACAGTGCAGATTGAGCTTTACGCTGTGTCAAACCCCATGCTGTCCCTGTTCTGGGAGTGTTTGATGGGGATAGAATTGAATTGGCATGCCAAGTAAAATCTCTTGAAGTTGCTGAAGACTGTCAGATGTACAAAACAATGTGAACCTCAGAAGTCTCTGCTTCAGTAAACCAGATCCCCTTCCTGCTCAGCCGTCAGTTCCAATTTAGGGTTTCATCACTGTTTGAAGGGACAGGATTCTCATGTTATTGAGAAAACCTCGACAAGTGTTTTCCTCAAGCTCCAATGTGATTGTGAATTTGAGCAGCTTCCTCTGTCTGGGCTGTTAACTGCCGTCTGTTTTCTGTCAATGTCAATCTGGAAAAGGGAATAAAGATGAAGAAGATTCAGTCTCTGTGTCTGTGTGCTTTGGAGATTGACCATTCCATTTAGCTGATTGGCTGAATTTCAGCATGGCATTGTCACAATTGGCTAATTGGCCTGTCAATCAATGGCACATCCATTGTAGAGGATACTGACAGCCAATCATCAATCACATTCAAATGAGCCCTTTGATCTGGAATCATTGGAGGTTACAAGATTCGAAACAGATCTCCATTAATGACCACCTGGACCATCTCTGACACCTCCCTCCCCTTCCTGGACCATCTCCATTAATGATGACCGACTTGACACTGACATTTTTTACAAACCTCCCGACGCCAAGGATTCCACCTCTTCCCAACCTACATCTTGCAAAAATGCCATCCCGTAATCCCAATTCCTCCGCCTCCGCCATATTTGCTCCCAGTAGGACCTGTTCGTCCACAGAACACACTAGATGGCCTCCTTCTTTAGAGACACTAATTTCCCTCCCCACGTGGTCAAAGATGCGCTCCACCGCATCTCGTCCACATCCCACCCCTCTGCCCTCAAACCCCACGCCTCCAACCATAACGAGGACAGAACCCCGCTGGTGCTCACCTTTCACCCTTCCAACCTTCGCATAAACCACATCATCTGACGACATTTCCGCCACCTCCAAACGGACTCCACTACCAGGGATATATTTCCCTCCCCACCCATTCCTGCTTTCCACAAAGACTGTTCCCTCCATGACTACCTGGTCAGGTCCACGTCCCCCAACATCCCACCTTGTCTTCCTGGCACCCTCCCCTGCCACCGCAGGAATTGCAAAACCTCCATCCACACCTCCTCCCTCACTTCCATCTAAGGCCACAAAAGAGCCTTCCATATCCATCAAATTTTTACCAGCACATCCACCAATATTTATTGTATCCGTTGCACCCAATGTTGTCTCCTCTACATTGGGGAGACTGGACGCCTCCTTGCAGAGCGCTTCAGGGAGCATCTCCGGGACAACCACACCAGTTAACCCCACTGCCCTGTGGCACAACATTTCAACTCCTCCTCCCACTCTGCCAAGGGCATGCGGGTCCTAGGCCTCCTCCACCACCGCTCCTTCACCACCCGACGCCTGGAGAAAGAACGCCTCATCTTCCGCCTCGGAACACGTCACTCCCATGGCATCAATGTGGATTTCACTAGCTTCCTCATTTCCCCTTCCCCCACCTTGCCCCAGCTCCAACCTTCCAGCCTCAGCACCATCCTCATGACCTGTCCTACCTGCTTATCTTCATTTCCATCTACCCACTCCACGCTTCTCTCTGACCTATCACCTCTATCCCCACCTGCACTCACTTATTGTACTCTTTGCTACCTTTCCCCACCCTCCTCTCTGACCTATCACCTCCATCCCCACCCCCAATTCACCGATTGTACTCTATGCTACTTTGTCCCCAACCCCCTCACGTTTATCTCTCCATTCTGCAGGCACCCTGCTTCTATTCTTGATGAAGGGCTTTTGCCCGAAACGTTGATTTTCCTGCTCCTCAGATATTACCTGACCTGCTGTGCTTTTCCAGCACCACTCTGATCTTGCCTCTGGTTTCCAGCATCTGCAGTCCTTGTTTTTACCTAGAAACAGAAAGCTGTTAGGACTCAATAATTACAATCTAAGGCACTCCCTCTTTACTCTGTCGTCCAGGCTCAGGTGCTGGGATTGCACTCTACACCCTTTGCTGCATGCTGTGTTGTACATGAAGTGATCTTCGGCCAATTACTGACAATGCAGGCTGCATGTCCCTCTGAGTGCGAGTATACTACATAGTGCTGCCTGTAGTTGTCACTCTGAGTGTGGATGTGTTATTCAGAGAGTCATCTACAGTGAGCCTGCAGTGTGAGCATGTTACTCAATGCTGATTGACTCTCTGAGTACGTGTGTTACTCAGTGTTGCCTGTTGGTGTTTGTGTGTGTGTGTGTTATTCTGCACTGGCTGTCGGCAGTGCAATGATTTGGAGATGCCGATTTTTGACTGGGGTGTACAAAGTTAAAAATCACACAACACCAGGTTATAGTCCAACAGGTTTAATTGGAAGCACGCTAGCTTTCGGAGCGCCGCTCCTTCATCAAGGGAGTGTCCTCCACAACCACCTGATGATGGAGTGGCGCTCCGAAAGCTAGTGTGCTTCCAATTAAACCTGTTGGACTATATCTCAATGAGTGGGAGTGTGTTACTCTGTGCTGCCTGTCGGTGTCTCTGAGGTATTTGACTCTGAGTGATGGGGACAGAATGGGCTTTATGATGGGGATTGAAGATTAGGCTTTAATGTTGTTAAATTTTTGCATGAAAAACAATTCAGTCTGAGATGGCAGCTCATTGAGGTGGCCAAAGTTAAAAATCACACAACACCAGGTTATAGTCCAACAGGTTTCTTTGGAAGTACAAGCTTTCGGAGCACTGCTCTTTCATCAGGCAGCAAGTGGGGCAGGATCATAGATCACAAAATTTTCAGTGAAATTGAGATAGCAGCCGAGAAAGGTGAACACTGAGAATGCATTCTCAGTAAGGGAGGGATTTCAGAGGCAGTGCACACTGTGCTCCCTAATGTGCTCCCCAATTACAGGGGATTTTCTGGAGCTGGGATCCCAAAAGCAGCAACATGTTGGATTAAAGGGGCATCAAGAGTAAGCATGGGGAGTTTGAGGGTGACAGAAGGAGGGGGTTGGTTGGCAGGTTGTTATTCAGAGTCAGATATCAGAGTATTAGTCCTTCTGACACTCCCCTTTTTATCTGTCAGCCGGGGCTCCCTGATTGGGCAGGGTTAACAGCCCATCAAGGAACTCATATTTTATTTGGAAAAAAAAACATTTATCGAACAACGAGCACAAGATCTAAACGAGACAAGATAAAATTATTGGTTTCATTACCAACATCACAACTGAGATTTGGGAAATAAGATTTTCATTCTGGGTGATGGGAATCTGGAATGGACTGTCACAGACTCCACAGTGTGGAAACAGGCCATTTGGCCCAACAAACCAACACCAACCCTCTGAAGACAGACTCCCTGAGACACATTCTCCTACCCTTTTAATCAACATTTCCCGTGACTGACAGATTCTTGGTCATTGTGGCACTTTTAGAATGGCCAATTCATCTAACCTGCACATCTTTGGATTGTGGGAGGAAACCACAGGGAGTTGTGCAAACTCCACAAAGACATTCACCTCGGACTGGAATTGAACCCAGGTCCCTGGTGCTGTAAGGCGCAGTGCTAACCACTGAGCCACCATACTGCACATTAAAGAACAGGAGCTTTTGTTAAACTCCTTTTGTGAGCCTGACGTGAAATGTATTATAAACACAAAACCCTCTGTCAGGGAAGGTAGTGGAGGCTGGAAAACATACAACATTCAAATATCATAACATGCAAGGATTTGGGATAAGTGTAGGAAATTGGGATTGGAGTGCCTTTAACAGTACTTATGTCAGTGCAGACTCAATGGACCAAAGGGCCTTTTCTGTGCTGTATCAATCTACGCTCCATGCTGAGAGGGCAGTATAGGTTAATGGTGACTAGGTTAGACAGTTCCAAGATGGCAAATCAATGATCAAGGATCAGAGGAAATGGCTCAAGCTTCAGTGAAGGCCCAAGTAAGTGCGTTGGAGGAGGGCCAAGGCTAATGGAGACAAGGTCAATGGAGACTGAGTGAGCGCACAGGCCGCTGCCTGGCATCTCCAAGGGTTGTAGTGAGGCATGTGGGGACAAGAGCGGAGTATGCAAGGAGGAAGTGCAGTTCCAGTTGAAATGCGACCTTTGCCGGCAACAGCATGACCTTCAGCACCATGAGGTGTCTCTGACTGTGTCAGGCTCACTGGCTGCTCTTTGTGTGATTCCACACAGCCACCCATGTGGTCACCTCGCAAGATCTTGCTCTTGTCTACACTATTGTCTACACCACCATCTGCAACTACCGTCTGGACCTTCTGTCTACAACACCATCTGCTCCCACCGACTGCACCCTCGGTCTGCACCACCGAGTGTACCCACTGTCTGCACCCAGCATCCACAGCTACTGTCTAGTCCCTCTGTTTGCACCCACCATCTACACCCACTGTCTACACCGCTGTCTGCACCCTCCATCTACACCTCCCATCTTTCTGCTGCTGTAAGATAGTATCCAATGATTCCATTGAGATTGCTGCACCCGAAGCCTTACTTTTAGAACCGGCAATGATTGTCTTCTAACTTTGACCTGCAACGTCTGCGTTCCATGTAATGGAAAATTAACAAAATTAACATTTACTCTGAAATCCATTTACTCTGAAACCTGAAAGACAGTGCTTGACTAAAATTAAAACTTTCTGAAACTTTGCTGAAGTATGCAGTCGAGGGACAGCTTCTCCCTGAGGAACTTTGTAAACACTCAACAAGAGAAAAATATAAGAACAGTCTGTCCACAACAAGGGAATGAAAAGAATAACAACTCAAATCTTCACAGTCTTTGTCCTTGAGAGTGTGATAAGAAACAGGATAAGGCAAATATCTGAATTATGCTGAGGAACCTTGCACAAGACATTTTTGTCAAGTACATGTGGTCCCCCTGCAATGCAGAGGTTAAAAAAAATTAATAAAACTCTTTTTGGTTGGTCTTGCTAATAGTTGAGTCGAGTCAATTTAATTTCCACAACATTCCACAATGGGCTGAGTAATATTAATGACTGAATGCTATTTGATTTCTGTGATGGCAGGACTGATGTATAAGGAGAGGTTGAGTTGGTGAGGATTGTGTTCACTGGAGTTTAAAACAGTTAAGGAAGGGAACCTTGGAGAAAGCTGTAAAATTGGAACAGGATGAGACAAGTCAAATGGAGTAAGGATGTTCCCAATGGTGGGGGAGTCCAGAACCAGGGTCATAGTTTAAGGTTAAGGGGTAAACTCTATAGGACAGAGATGAGGAAAATGTCTTCACCCAGAGAGTGGTGAGCCTGTGGAATTCTCTGTCACAGAAAGTGGTTGAGGCCAAAACATTATGTTTTCAAGAAGGAGGTAGAGATAGCTCTTGTGGCGAAGGAACCAAGGCATATGGGGTAGGGAGGGATTACAGTAATGTGCTCCATGATCAGCCACAATCATATTGAGTGGCAGAGCAGGCTGGAGGGGCCGATGGCCTACTCCTGCTCCTATCCTCTATGTTTCTACATTGCATAAAATAGATTGCCAGGTGGAGGGCACTCTGTCTGATGGGTAAGTATCCATTCACAGATTCCCCTCACACCACTCCCCTTCCATTTTAATTGGGTCCACTCCCTCTCTTCCTATGTCTTTGTTATCTGACCAGTGACCACACCTTCCCTTCACCACCCCAGCAGGGAGCTGTGCTTATAACCCATCGTTTGTTTTAATTTGCTAACTGGGTGATGTGGCGGTGGGGCTTTCAAAAACAGGAAGTGCTGAATTCTTATCATCCCTTGAGCTGATTTTGTTGTGTGCCTCCCTCAATATGGGCGACACAGCACTGCTGCCTCACAGAGCCAGGGAGCCAGGTTCGAGAGTCACACAGCCCAGAAATAGGCCCTTCAGCCCACCAAGTCTATGCCAACCACCACACACTAAACTACACTAATCCCATTAACCCGCAGTTGTCTGGAGCCGACTGTCTCCTGGAAATAAAAGTGCTCATCCAAATGTATTTTAAAGGTTGTGAGATTTTCAGCCTGCACCACCCTCTCAGGCAGCATGTTCCACATAGCTACCACACACTGGGTCAAAAAATACTTTTACCTTAATCTTATGACCCCTGGTCTTAAACAGGCCTGGGTGAGGAGCGGAGGCTGCAGAACAGTGTGAGAGGTCAGGAGTGGAGAGAGGGAGAACAGTGTGAGGGTGAGGAATGGAGGCTGGAGCAGGAAGATGCTTGTGTTCTGGAAAGCAGCACAAATAGGGAAGAGATCCAAGAGCTGGTAGGAATAGTCTCCATGCTTCCTAACAGTAGCTTTATGGCGGGAAAGAGAATAAATCAGGAGATAATGAGGGCCTGTAACAAAGGCTGCTCATTCATTACAAATGACTTTAATACTCGTCGATTATTATAGTCAGATTTTTCTTTTTCATTCATTGACTGGATGAGGGTGTCACTGACTAGGACAGCATTTATTACCCACCACTAATTGCCCCAGAGGGCAGTTAGTGTCATCCACATTGCTGTGGGATTGGATTCCCATGTAGGCCAGACCAGGGAAGGATGGCAGTTCCTTCCCTAAAGGACGTTAGTGAACCAGATGGGTTTTCCTGACAATCAACATGGATTCATGGTCATTGTTAGACTCTTAATTGCAGACTTTTTAATTGAATTTAAATTCCCCCATCTGCCACGGTGGGATTTGAGCCTGTGTCCCCAGAAACATGTCTGGGTCTCTGTGCATTAATCACAGAAGGTTAGTGCGTAGGTACAGCAAGTCATCAGGAAAGCTCATAGAACATTATGGTGTATTGTGAGGGGAAACTAAATGCAAGGCTTCATTGAAACAAGCAAGATCCTGAGGGACCTTGACCGGGTGGATGTGGAAAGGATGTTTCCTCTTGTGGGAGAATCCAGAACTAGGGATCACAGTTTAAAATTAAGGGAGAGTCCAATCAAAACAGAGATTCAGAAACATGCTTTTCCTCTCAGAGTTGTCAGTCTTTGGAATTCCCTTCCTTAAAAGGCAGTGGATGCAGAATTGAGAACCCATCCAGTGTGGAAACAGGCCCTTCAGCCCAACAAGTCCACACAAACCCTCCGAAGAGTAACTAATCCAGACCCATTTCCCGACCCTATATTTACCCTAGGAAGAGGTAGATAGATTATTGATGACTGAAGGGATGGAACATTATCAGAGAATGTAGAGTTGAGGTTAAAACCAGATCAACCACAATCTTATTGAATAGGGGAGCAGGTTCAAAGGGCCGAGTGGCCTACTTTTGTTCCTTGCCCATATGTTGCCTCACACACCTTCACACAAGCAAAGACTGCCACTCGTATTTTCTACCTGCAGATTAAGCTGCTTGTGCAATAGGCCTCATCTGCACAGTGTTTGCTCCAGCCTTTCACTGTGAGGTTAAAGATAATGGTCCCATAATCAATCCATGAATTCTGTGAGTTGGTTTATTTAAAACAATAAAATAAATTACAGCAAGCAATAATAGGCAGCGCGATGGCTCAGTAGTTAGCACTGCTGCCTCACCGTGCCATGGAACCGCCTCAGGTGGGTTTGTGTGGAGTCTGCACATTCTCCCTGTGTCTGCGTGGACTTTGCCTGGGTGCTCTGGTTACCTCCTTCAGTCTAAAGATCTGCAGAGTCGATAAATTGGCATGCTAAATTGCCCAGAGTGTACAGCAATGTGCAGGCTTGGTGGAGTAGCCATTGGAACATACAGAGATAGGATAGGGGTCGAGATAGAATGATCTTCGGAGGGGCGGTATGGAGTCAATGGGCTGAATGGCCGACTTCCACACTATAGGGATTCTGTGTTACAAATGCAAGTTGCTTCTTTCCATTTTGGCCCTGAAGCATGCATGTGGTTCTGTCTCATATCCACTCAAGAGATGGCAACCCTTTGAAGACAGGAGCAGCCTCTATTTTTTTTGGAAAGTACTTCTTCCACTCTGTGTCCTTCACAGCCTTGTAGACAGCAACAATGAGATCGGGAATTAACCCAAAGCTATAATCTTCTGGACTCTTCATTAAACTGTGGAACCTGAAAAGTATAATTAATGTCCAAGTCAATGAAGATATTTCTCAGCAATCCCTAAATGCTGAGGTTTAGTACTCAGCAGGCCCCAGGAGTCAAAATAACTGAGTACATCATTGCTCTGAATTGCTCATAAATTTCCCCTTCACATTTCTGGAGGCTTTGATCAGAAAGATTGCTTACTCCTCTCCAATATACAGCTTAAAATCAGCTCCAACTCCCAACCATCCAGCTGAGAGCAGAGCCCTGCACAAACTGGAACCTGGTCAGTGGGAGCACTGTCATTGCTGTCTCAGAAGCTTTGGGGAGTCTATTTTGATCATAGAGTCCTTCAGCACTGGAGGCTGTTCAGAGGATGTTCCCCAGACTGATCCCAGGGATGAAAGGGCTGTCCCATGAGGTGCAGTTAAAGAGCTTGGGCTTGGACTCACTGGAGTTCAAAAGAATGAGGAGGGATCTGGTAGAGGGATAGAAAATGTGAAAGAGGATTGATAAGGAGGACGTTGAATAGATGCTTCCCCTTGTGGGACAGTCTGGAACAAGAGGGGATCGATATCAAGTGAGAGGAGGTCAGTTCAAAAGTGAGATGAGGAGAAACTACTTCTCCCAGAGGGTTGTGAATCTGTGAAACTCAATGCCCCAGAGTGCAGTGGAGGCAGAATCAATCAACAGGCTCAAGAACGATGTGTTCGTGATGAAAAGTGAGATAAAGAGCGATGGGGAGCAGGCAGGAGAGTGGAGTTGAGACCAGGATAAGATCAGCCACAGTCATGTTAAATGGCGGAGTGGAGTCGAAGGGCTGAATTGCCTCCTCCCGCTCCTAATTCCTATGTTGAGCACACAGTCAAGACTGACACTGCAAACTGGGGGAGCTGTTGTCTTTCAGTGAGATACAAAACAGAGGTCCTGCCACAATCTATCGAACTGTACTATCTCCCCCAGTGACAAATGCTGGAATTTGAATTCAAATCACAAAGCAAGCCTCATTAATGGTGACCACGATAATGATCCCTGAATGCTGTCCAGCCTCAGCCTTCCCCAGTCTGGACCTCATGTGACTCCAGCCCCACAGCAATCTGGTTAACTCTAAGGTGCCTTCTGAGAGGCCACAGCAAGGCCAGCAGTTCAAGGGCAATCAGTCTTGGGTAACAAATGCTGATCGATGCCAGTGACACCCACCTCCCAGAAAACAGAATGCAACAGAGATTTGTGTCAGCCACAATTGTCAGATCAGACTCCCAATGAGATGGGGAGATGGTTAACAATGTATTCAGCTCAGTATGGAACAGGTCCCCACTTGTTAACACATCGTCGCTGATAAAATAAGTGAGAGAAAACAGAAAACGAAAGGTGAGAGCACTCAAATGTGGAATATCAGTGAGAATTCAGGCAACTGAAGGAAGATATGAAGAACTGCAAAGGAAGACAAAAAGGAAGCAAGAGTTACAGAAAAGTGATTGAGAAAGAGACCTGCAAGGTGTCACAACAATAACACAAATGCTTTACATGATAATTAGAAAACCAAGGAGGCTCCAGTGCAATGTGAGCCCTTTAAAAACAAACTGGGAATTCCATGAATGAGACAAAGGGAATGGCTGATATGTACAATAATTAGTTATGTCAGTCTTCACAGTCAAGGAACAGGATAATGCAGCTTCCTTGCCAGGGAGGTCCTGCCACAATTGAAGACTGGAATTTGCAAAACTTGATACATGCCAGAAAACAGCATTGGAAAGCGAGCAGCTCTAAAGGCTGACAGATCTTCACGACCTCAGGGGTTTAAAGGGAGGGGGAGGGGGGAGAAGTTTCAGAGGCTTTTCCCATTAGGTTCCAAAGCAGCAACCATTCCTTTAATTTGGAAAATGTCTTTCTGTAACTCCACGGGTTCAAGAAAGATGAGAGCGGGAACCAAGGAAATTATATCCTGGTCAATCTAACATCTCTTTTGAGGGTTTCATTGGAACCTATAATTAACAGCCGAGAGAATGAACATGTAGAGAATTGGAAATAGCCCACATAGATTTGTGATGGGTAAGTTCTGACTAATGAACCAAATGCATAAACTAAATAGTCGATAGGCCAGCAAGTTCAGAAGTACTCGATAATTTCCCGCAAAACAGTCTGCTGATCAAAATTAAAACCCATGGGATTGAAGATGAATGTTTGACTTGGTTTGGAGGCTGTTTTAGTGACAGACAACAGAGAAAGAAAGTGACATGTGGTGTTCCACAAGGATTCTGTGGTGAGGCCTTAACTACTTACTGTATGTAATAATGAGAATCACAGTTCCACATTGACACAAAGACTGATGGAATAGTAAGCAGTGCAGATGGTCTTTTTGTTTAAAACTCACTCTGAGGACATGGGTGTTGCTATCTGGGCCAGCGTTTATTACACATTCTGTGTGGTCCTTGTGAATCATGGAATCATCATACAGTGTAGAAGTTGGTCATTCAGCGCATCAAATCTACACCAACCCACCAAACAGCATCCCATCTGGACTGACTCCATTCCTGTACTGCAGCATTTCCTATGGCCAACCCACCCAGCCAACACACCCCTCGACACTATGTGCAATTTGGCATGGCTAATCCACCTAACCAACATATCTATGGACTGTGTGGAAGAAACCCTCACAGGCATGGTGAAAATGTGCAACCTCCACACAGACAGTCATCCCAGGGTGAAATTGAACCCAAGTCCCTGGTGCTGTGAGGTAGCAGCACTGACCACTGAGCTACAATCCTGCCCTTTGCAAGGTGGTGGTGAGCTGCCTTCTTGAACCACTGCAGACCATGTGCTGTAGATAAACCCACAATGCTCTTCGTGAAGGAATTTCAGGATTTTAATCCAGCGACACTGGAGGAACAGTAATACATTTTCAAATCAAGATTCTATGTGGATTGGAGGGGAACTTGTTTTTGGTCGTGTTTTGGGTCCTTCTACATGGAAATGATGTGAGTTTGGAAAGTGCTGTCTCAAGAGACTTGGTGTGAATTCCTGCAGTGCATCTTGTAGATGGTGCACACTGCTGTTACTGAGCATCAGTGGTGGAGGGAGTTTATGTTTATTGATGTGGTGCCAATCAAGCAGGCTGCTTTGTACTGGAAGGTATCAAGCTTCTTGATCATTTTTGGAGCAGCACCCATCCAGGCAAGTGGGGAGTAACCCATCACAGTCCTATCCAGAACTTGACTGATCTTTTCTTAATTCATTTACTGGATTGGGCGTCACTTGCTATGTCAGCATTTATTGCCCAGAATCAAGTGGGGTGGCACAGCTTTCATAGTACAGGAACTATGAAAGCAACCACCCCAACACACACAAACGAAGTTGCATCAGGACATTATTCAAAAGGGCCACAACACACTGCAGCACACCAGAACTACAAAAAGAGGAAGAAGAACACCCATACAAGGTATTCACCAAAAACGGATACCTGCGCAATTTCATCAACAGATGCCTAAGGGAAAGACAACGAAATGAGGACATGCCACAACCCAAAGGACTGGCTACACTCCCATGCATCAGGAGCATGTCTGAACTGACAGCCAGACTGCTGCGACCACTAGGACTCAAAAGAGCACACAAACCAACAGCCACTCTCAGACAACAACTCACCAGGACAAAGGACCCGATACCCAGCATGAGCAAAACCAACGTAGTGTACAAAATCCCATGCAAGGACTGCACAAAACACTACATAGGACAAACAAGAAGACAGCTAACAACCCGCATTCATGAACACCAACTAGCCACGAAACGACACGACCAGCTATCCCTAGTAGCCATACACTCAGATGACAAACAACATGAATTTGATTGGGACAACACCACTATTATAGGGCAGGCCAAACAGAGAACAGCCAGGGAATTCCTAGAGGCATGGCACTCATCCACAAATTCTATCAACAGACACATCGACCTCAACCCTATATACCGGCCACTGCAGCGAACAGCAACTGACAACCAGAAGCGGCAGATTCAAACCAGTATAAATGCCGGAGGAATCAGCACAGAAGTGCTTCACAGGAGGCTCCCAAGCACTGAAGATGTCGCCTAGAAAGGGGATGAAACGTTTGCAACAAAAACTCCCAGCTCGGCGAACAGAACCACAACAACGAGCACCCGAGCTACAAATCTTCTCACAAACTTTGAACTAGATTCTTAATCACAAGAGCCAAGTAATGTTCTGGGGGATCTGGGATCACCGTGGGGCAGCATGGTGGTACAGTGGTTAGCACTGCTGCCTCACAGCACCAGAATCCCAGGTTCGACTTTAGCGTCGGGTGACTGCCTTTTATGGAGTTTGCACATTCTCCCCGTGTCTGCATGGGTTTCCTCCGGGTGTTCCGGTTTCCTCCCACAGTCCAAAGATGTGCAGGTTAGGTGAATTGGTCACGCTAAATTGCCCATAGTCAGGGGTAAATATGGGGAATGAGTCTGGGTGGGTTGCTCTTCGGAGGGTCGGTGTGGACTTGTTCAACGGAAGGGCCTGTTTCCATTCTACAGGGAATCTAATCTAAATCCTGGCAATGTATGGAGTGGAATTTTAAATCCAAAAAGACTCTGGAGTTAAGAGTCTAATGACGACCATTGTTGGGGGAGAACCCCATCGGGCCCACTAATATCCATCAGATTGCTGTCCTTGCCCATCCTGACTGACATATGACTCCAGACCCACAGCAATGTAGAATCACAGAATCCCTCCTGTGTGGAAGAAGGCCATTCAGCCCATCAAGTGCAAGCAGCATTTCACCCAGAACCAGCCCCCTCTCCTAACCTTACACTTCCATGGTCAATCCAACTAACCTGCACATCTCTGGACTGAGAGAGGAAACTGATGCACCCGGAGGAAACCCATTCAGACACAGGGAGAACATACACATTCAACACAGACAGTTGTCTGAAGGTGGAATCAAACCCAGGACCCTGGCGCTGTGAGGTAGTGACGCTGTACATAATGCAAATGCGGCAATTGATCCTTCTGATTTTTCCCAACCTCACCAGGTCTCCACAATCATTGAGATTCGTTAAATGCAACCTTTGCCAATGAAAGACCCTGACTGATGGGAAACAGACTGAAATTGGTAAATAATACAGTATTGGGGAGTTACAGACACAGATTGCCAAGTGGGAATCAGATGCTGTGGCTCTAACAGAGATCGTGCGGGACTGGGGATTCCTGGATACAAGGTGTTCAGTAAAGATAGGAAAGAAGGAAAACTGCGGGAAGTGGTGGGATTGTTCTGGAGCCAGACAGTGCTGACCAACCTTAGGCCCTGAGATATGATGGAGATGAAGGGTGAACTGAGCCGGGCTTTAACTCACTGTTACCAGGGTAAAACAGGAATTATCCATTTCACAAGAGAGTGAATGGAACTAACATACCAGGTGCATGTGAAACACCCAGCCCGTCCCTGAGAGAGGAGGGGGAGGCGGGGGGGGACAAGAACAGGGACATTCTCAGACAGAAAGGATGCTACAAATGGTATCAACCCGATAGTGAATGGTGGGGTGGGGATAGTGACAGCGACTCCCCTCAGAGAGTGGGGAAAGTAACACTGACACATTTAAAACTGTATTATCACAAGCGAGAATTCAAACAGCCGCCCACTCTATCACACGGTATTGAAGGTGCACTGTCCTCATCAAAACATGTTTGCAAACCTCTTCATAACACGTAAGGGGAGAGAAACATTGAAAACTGTATTATCACGAGTGAGGGTCCATTTAAAACTAGGTCCATGATGTTGAATGTTCTGAGCCGGAAACAACACTGGTATATTGATGTCATTATCTTATTAAACAATATTAAAACCTGGGCCAAATATTTTACTGCAGACAGTACATTTAAAATATCAAGAGGCTTTCCGCATTGTTGGTTTGATCAGTGACGTAGCAAGGAAGCAGCAGCTGCCCCATGAACTCCAATAAAAGAATGAGAACAGGCTCTTCATACGGAGCTGGCTCCCGAGAATCCAATTCAACAGCAGGGACCAAAGAACAAGGAACAATAGATGTGTGAGGCAATAGATAAAAGAGATGTGCGAGGCAAATATTTCACACAAAGGGAGTTGAGTACCTGGAACACACTGTCAGACGAAGGGGTGGAAGCAGACACAATAGAAGTATTCAAGAAATACCTACTCTAATGCATGAATAGGAAGGGAATAGAGGAATATGAATCCTATAGGTGAAGACAGTTTAAGTATGGAAGGGCAAAATGTGTCAGCACAGGCTTGGAGGCCCGAAGGGCCTGTTCCTGTGCTGTATTAAATTCCCCCGCCCCTTGAATCTCTGTTCCCCAATAATTGACGCATCCACCCTGCGGGAAAAAAAGCCTCATATTCTCCACTCTACATATCCCATTCACAACTTTATAAACTTCGATCAGGACATAGAACATAGAACAATACAGCACAGAATAGGCCCTTCGGCCCACCATGTTGTGCCAAACATTTGTCCTAGCTTAAGCACCTATCCATGTACCTATCCAATTGTCGCTTAAAGGTCACCAATGATTCTGACTCTGCCACTCCCACAGAGAGCGCATTCCATGCCCTCACCATTCTCTGGGTAAATAATCTACCCCTGACATCCCCCCATACATTCCACCCTTCACCTTAAATTTATGTCCTCTTGTAACAATCTATTGTACCTGGGGAAAAAGTCTCTGACTGTCTACTCTATCTATTCCATAATCATCTTATAAACCTCTATCAAGTCATCCCCATCCTTCACCGTTCCAATGAGAAAAGGCCTAGCATTCTCAACCTTTCCTCGTACGACCTATTCTCCATTCCAGGCAACATCCTGGTAAATCTCCTTTGCACCTTCTCCAAAGCTTCCACATCTTTCTTCAAGTGAGGCGAGCAGAACTGCACACAGTACTCCAAATGTGGCCTTACCAAGGTCCTGTACAGCTGCAACATCACCTCACGACTCTTGAATTCAATCCCTCTGCTAATGAACGCGAATACAACATAGGCCTTCTTACAAGCTCTAGCCACCTGAGTGGCAACATTCAAAGAGCTATGAACATAGACATCAAGATCCCTCTGCTCCTCCACCTTACTAAGAAACCTACTGTTAACCCTGTATTCAGCATTCTTATTTGTTTTTCCAAAATGGACAACCTCACACTTGACAGGGTTGAATTCCATCTTCCACTCCTCAGCCCAGCTCTGCATCATATCTAAGTCCCTTTGCAGCTGACAACAGCCCTCCTCACTATCCAAAACTCCACCATTCTTCGTATCATCTACAAATTTACTGACCGCCCTTCAACTCCCTCTTCCAAATCACTAATAAAAATTACAAACAGCAGAAGACACACCTCATTTTTCCGCATTCCAGTGAAAACAAACCCAGTCTATCCAACCTTTCTTCAGGACTACTATTCACCATACTAGACAACATCCTGATAAACATTTTCTGCATCGTCTTCAAAACATCCACATCCTTCTGGTAGTGTGGTGACCAGAACTGTATGCAATATTCCAAGTGTGGCCGAACTAATGTTCAATAAAGCTGCAGCATAACTTGTCTATCCTTATACTCAATGCCCCTTCCAATGAAGGCAAGATGGCCATAAGCCTTTTTTACTACCTTACCTCCCCATGCTGCCACCTTCAGTGATCTGTGAACATATACACCCAGATCCCTCTGCATATCAATACTCCAAAGGATTCTGCCATTCACTGTATAATTCCCACCTGGACATCACCTTTAAAAATGCATCACCTCACATTTGTCTGGATTAAACTACACCTGCCATTTTTCTGTCCATGGATCTAACTGATCTAATATCCTGCTGTATTCTCTGACAATCCTTCTCATTATCTGCAACTCTACCAATCTTTGTATCAACCATAAGCTTACTAATTAGACCAGCTACGCTTTGCTCCAAATCATTTATGGAGATCATGAACAGGAGAGTTCCCACCGCTGATCCCCGTGGAATATCACTAGTCACAGCCCTCCATTCTGAAAACCGTTCTTCCATTGCTACCCCTTGTCTCCTGTGACTAATCTAGTTCTGTGTCCAATGCTGGGGACATTTTTGACAAGACACCTTGTTGCCAGATCGTTACTGCAACTTGATCCAGTTCATTCAGAAAGACAAAAAGGACAATGTGCAGATTGTTGAACAGGCCCCTACACCTGGGCCTGAGGCAGGAGCCCAAGCTCCAACACACTGGCCTCACTTGACACCAACCTTCACACAGTGCGGGGTCATGAACTCCGGCCATCAATTCCTCTGGGACCGGGGCGGAGTGAGGGACCAGGGACAATTGTAGAAGAGGCAATAAGGAGTAAAGCAAGATGGACAGGGTGTTTTGGAAAGTGTTTAATGGAGGAAATATACTTTGTGATACCTACGTGTAGGGGGAGAAAGTGAAGACTGCAGATGCTGGAGATCAGAACTGAAAATGTGTTGCTGGAAAAGTGCAGCAGGTCAGGCAGCACCCAAGGAGCAGGAGAATCGACGTTTCGGGCATGAGCCATTCTTCAGGAATCTACGTGTATCACAGACTGAATAAAAAGCACAATCTGAAGACAATCTAAAGTCACATCAATGTATTTCTTTTTGATATATCATAGCATGCAGGGCATTTTCATTGTGGCATCCTGAGCTGTACTCTCTCAGATTGAGCCGGTTGGATCCTCGCAGACCCCCAGTTATTTGGACTGTTCAGTATTGTGGGGATACTGATGGTGGATTGGGGTACACCTGACGAAGGAGCAATGCTTCGAAAACTTGTGATTTCAAATGAACCTCTTGAGCTGGAGCCTGGTGTTGTGTGTCTTCTGACTTTGTATTGTGCGTGCAGTGAAACAGCTGCCTTCTCGTAACTATAGAGTACTAGCAATACAGCTGAGGAGTCTGGGTAACGACTCCTTCCATTAGCTGCGAACAAACCCGCAGTCATTCCAGTGGATTCCAGTGGGAATGACCTGTCAGTTGCTTCCCAGATATTACATGGTTCACCATCTCCATCTCCAGGATAATTCAGGAAGGGCAACAAATAACCAACACGTCAACGCCCGCCCCATCCGAGGAGAAATCAAAATAAATGGCATACAATTCAAATGATCAAACTGGTGAGGCTTGATTTCATCTCTTTGAAAGACTGGAGCCTTGCCCAGAAACAAAGCCTTGAAGTGGGTGAACCTGGTTTGTCAGACTGAAGGGTGGAGTGTCCTTCGGATTAGCAGTGGGATCAGCAAAAAAAATTATACGCAAAAATCTAACAAACAGCCATCAAAGCGTGCCCCCAAGTGCAAAGACCAGGCTTTCAGAGCCACACAGTTTACATTGTTACTGACCGTGGCTCCATGGGCAATGTTCCTGCCTCATCGTCAAAATGGTCATCGGATTGACAGCCACCTCAGAAATTAGAACACAGAATCCAGGCTGAGACTGTGGTACACTGCTGAAAGTTGCACAGTCTCTGGCACCATCATTTGAGGCTCCACCACCACCACACCCCGACCATCCCCACCCCCACCTCAGGGGGCTCAACAAGATCCCATTCTGAAGAGATTCACTCGGGTGTCCTGCTCACTATTCAACTCGTGCCACCAAAACAGATTTGTTTTGTCATTCATTTACTGCCTGTGGGACCTCACCATCTTGTCCGTGAATGTGACTGCTCTATGCTCACATCTTTGAATATCCTGAGATGATTAAAAAAAACTGCACCAACAAGAGTTCTTTCCTCATTATCATGTAAACGGAGAGCAATTAGCAAGGGAAAATGCACACTGAGTGTAAACACTGAAGCTTCAGCTGAAAGGCTTTTCACACCATGTTAACCTGCTCCTTGGGCATTTCCTTCCAATGTCCGAGATGGTTATCAGGCTGGGATGGAGACTGACAGATCACATGGAATCCTTCAGGCAAGGTGCACAAGGGCACAGTCCAGGCTTGCTGCAAACCTTGAAGGGCTGGGAGATTCTCTGTGGCAGTTTCTCGTGCACATCCTCCATGGAATTCTCACAGACTTTACTGAAATGGAATTAACTCAGAGAGGGGAAGGAAATGTGAAGAATTAACCAGAGAAGGGTGAGCATCAAGAGAGGTGGGAGTGTATGGAAAATTCAGTGCCATTAAAATTTCCAACTGGGTTTCACAAGGAAAACTCAAATCGTTACCAGGATAGTACAGGGAGAATCCTCACTGACATAAACAGGCCGAGTATCAGAGACCCTGAGCCTTCGGTGCCTGACCCTCTCTGAGGCATTACAGTCAAGGACTGTTCATGTGTTAATAAGGGAGACTTGCGGACATGGGGTTGCGTCATGATTAATGATCGGAGAGGTACAGATTAAAGATAAATGGCCGAAGGTTAAGAGGGAACATAAGGGAACACATTTTCACCCAGAGGGTGGTGGCAGTCTGGGACTCACTCCCTGTAAGGGTGGTTGAGGCAGAAGCTCTCCCATAACATTGAAGTGTTTTAATGTGCAGCTGTGATGCCAAGGCGTACAGGGCTATGGGCCAAGTGCTGGAACATGGAATTAGAATAGTGAGGTGGATGTTTGACTGGCTTTGGCTCATTGGGCCGAAGGTCCTTGTTCTTGTAGACCTGTTGTAGATGTCTGACTCTGCCAGGACTCCAGCAATGTGGCTGACCCTTACCTGCCATTTGAAAGGCCGAGCAAGCCACTCAGTTTCAGGGCAGTTAGGGATGGAGAACAAATGCTGGTCTTGCCAGTGACACCCACATCCCAGGAAAGAATAGACAGCCTCAGTGATAACACCATCACCTGAACCTGCAGGTTTCAAGTCCCACTCCAGAGACTGGAGCACTATCCTGAGGCTGGCAAAGGCAAAGATGCCATCTGCTGGATGATCGGTTAAACTACTGCCCTCTCGGGTCAATGTGAAAGTAAGGGTTTTCTGATCATCTCAGACGAAATCTGTGTGTACTATTTACAAGATGCGCTCCAATAAAATCATCAAAAGTCCTGAGGCAACACCTTCCAAACCCATGATTACTTGAATCAAGATGGACAAGGGCAGAAGATACAATGGGAACATCACCCCAGCCAGTTCCCTCTAAGCTATTCACCAGTTTAACTTGGAAATATCATCACTGGGTCAGAATTCTGGAATTCCCTTCCTCAGGACATTGTGGATCTACCTACAGCACAGGACAAGTAAAGATGGACAGTAAAAAAGCTGGTAAAAGTAACAGTAGGTGTGATTTGGGACGCAGAAAGTGAGACTGTGCTGTTTCAGTTATTCCTGGACATTGGTGTGACCACATCTCAAATACTGAGGGTACTTTTGGTCTCCTTATTGAAGGAAGAATATAAATGCATTGGAGGTGGTTCAGAGGAGATTTACCCAGTTGATCCCTGGAATGATTGGGCTGTGTGATGAGGAAGGATTGGAAAAGCTTGCCTTGTTCTCAGTGGGGTTTAAAGAGTGAGGGGTTTTCCTGTCCCACGGTATTCTCCAACCCCCTATCTGCCTCCCTCTTGTGTCATACCCTCCTGCGCCTTACTACACGAGGAATTGAACTGTTTAGTCTTGAGGCCTATAACTTCCTTCTGGAACTAATCCACCAGGTATCTCCGGCACTCCCTGATGTATCACTGCTTTTTCAATTCAGCCTTCATTCCAAACTCCCTGAGTGGGAGTTCCTGTAGTTTTATACATTCGCTGCAGATGTATTTACCCTGAATCATTTCAATGCAATAAAGAAATGTTGATCTCACTTACAAATGAAAAATATCCATTCCTTCATTACAGCAGTAATTGTCTTTGGTCTGTTTTGAAGTTTCAGTACTTTCCATTTATTAAACTTCTCTAATGGACATGTAATGAAGCAATCTATTTATACAGCCCCTCCAACTGAACAAATCCCAGATTCCTATTTTCTTGTTTATCATTTTGTTTCATTCAAACCAAGTGCATGTGCAGGCTCCCATCAGCTGAAGTGACAGTTCCAAATCAGTTTGGAAAAGCAAAGGTAGACTCCTTCTCTGAGTTCACCAAACTCCCACACTGACCAAACGTCCCAGCATTACCCTCTGTGCTGGCTGCACTCAGTGCGAGCTGCAGTATAGAGGCTGCCCTGTATTTATGCTGTTTCTGATTTATATCGCTCCATTCTGTTGTCCTGTTGTTCAGGATATGGGTTAAGCTCACTCATTTCTCAATCGAAAGCTTCCTTCTTTCAGCCTGAGAGAGACTTTACATTTGCAAACAGGAAATATGACTTCAATGCTGGAATCTGTTCTCAGGATTGATGGACTCGATGATTTGATTCAGTGAAATAACCTCGTCTAATCTCTTCAGGGGCCGACATTTCAGGTATAACTCTTCTTCAGGAAGTGGGGATAGGTGTTAGGGGAGCTGCAGATAAAGGGATGGGTTGGAGCGAGGTGGTGAGGTGGGGATAGGTTGAGAAAGATAGAGAGTATGATCTGATTGGTCGATGGGAGAGATGAATCCAGAATCATCCCACCCCTCGACCAACCAGGTCCTATCCTCTACCTGTCTCCACCTATCCCCACCTAACCAAACTGGCCCCACTACTCCCTTTATATGCAACTCCCTCACTACCCATCCACCCCACTTCCTGAAGAAAGGTTACAGCCAAAACGTCGACATCTCCACCTCCTGATGCTGCCTGGCTTGCTGTGTTCTCCCAGCCTCCTGCTTGTCAACCTTGGATTCCAGCATTTGCAGTTTTTTTGTCTCTAATCTCTTCAGGGGCCAGGATGGGTGTGAGGAGATTGGGCTTTGATGGAACTACCCACAGAATGAAGTCAAAAGAAGCAAAGCAAGAAAGGCAAGTGGATCGAATACAAGAGAGCAAATTGTGAGGGAAAACCAATTATTCCCAGTTTAGCAATTACAAAGGAGAGAGTGACAACATTGAATTGCTTCTGGTGTCATCCTCTGTGCCCTAACATTTCACAGTGCCAGTTCCACGTCCATCCATTGGCTTTGTCATTGAGAATCAACAGTTCCCTTCCCACAGCCCTTTTTAAAAAGTCCTGTATCAGAGAAGCAGAGAATATTTCACCATTTCTGGGAAAGATAGAGGAATATAGGATGTCAAGGAGCAGTTTCTCTGTCTGACAGAAGGATGTGTGTAGTCTGTTGATTCTGGAGACGGATCACTGATTCCTCACTCCCATCAACACCTGACTTTATTCTAACAACAGTTTCTATTATTCATTATAAAGTACCCCCACCAGTTTCAGACTAGACATTTCACACCCAGCCCCCATTTCCTCACATTGGAATCAAGAACCAAACTTGCCCCATCTCAGGATTGCCCTCTGAATGTGGTGTCAGTGTGCTAATGCTGTGTTTGATGAACGAGCCATGGTGGAATCTGGGACTGAATCCAAGGGGTTTCTGAGCCAGCCAGCAGCCTCCCCACTGTGTGAGGGTCTGTTTGGATGAGATTTCAGCCCCATGGTTCCCACTGATACTAGAGCCATGGAGCGAGATTGCTGGAGCCACATGTGGACTGAGGAACACAACAGTCAGGACAATGAGCTGCTCTGGAATCCACCCTGAGCCCTGGGTGATCCTCACTGAGATGCCCAGGAGCTACAGAATATGACAGCAGAAGGTTTATCATTGATGGTCCTCCCCAGCCGTGACTCCCAGATGCCCCCGGATTGGACATTCTCAATCTGACCCCATGGACCCACGGGGCAATTCCATCCCATTTGAAGAGGAAAGAAAACCCTGGTCTAATTTATGGAATATTTATTTCTCAAACCCTGTAGAATTGTTATTCTGAGAAACAAGATCCTGCTGATCATATTCATAAATACAGAATTCCCAATGGCTCTGGCTCACAAACAGTTGAGTTGAATTTCTTGGCCTGGGATCTTGCTGTGACTAAGAGATGGGTGAAGGAATTTCCATCAGATTATTGTGTTTCCCAGTGTCCCTTCCTATTTTTCTCCATTTATTGGGAAATAATTCCTTGGGGCCCTGCATTCCTTCTGAAAGAACCCCTTCTGGACGCAGTTGTAGAATTGCCCTCCTACTCCAGGGACCTCATTACCCCCTCGATTCTCCCCCTCTTGTTCCAGGCCTTGAAGTTGGAGGTTAACACTTCACACACCTTTCCCTGAGGTTTCAGCTCTGGCCATTTCCAAAGCACACACAGAGACAGAGACTGAATCTTCTTCATCTTTATTCCCTTTTCCAGATTGACATTGACAGAAAACCGTCAGCAATTAACAGCCCAGACAGAGGAAGCTGCACAAATTCACAGCCACAATGGAGCTTGAGGAAAACACTTGTGGAGTTTTTCTCAATAACATGGGAATCCTGTCCCTTTAAACAGTGACAAAACCTTAAACTGGAACTGGCGGCTGAGCAGGAAGGAGATCTGGTTTACTGAAGCAGAGACTTCTGAGGTTCACGTTGTTTTTGTACAGCTGACAGTCTTCAGCATCTTCGAGAGGTTTTATTTGGCATCACTAGCCTTCACTGTCCAATCAAACACTCCTAGAACAGGGTCAGCATGGGGTTTGATACAGAGTAAAGATTGTTTTTGATGATCCCAAAGACCTGCCATAACCCTTGAAACTCAGACGTATCTCTGAGCCAATCCCAAGAAGGAAGAGAGTTGAAATTCAGTTCTGACAATGACCTTTGTCCTGCCAGCTCAGCCCTGTTCTATTTAAAGTTGTGTCTCCTCTGTGGACTGTCTCGAACACTCTACACACATTCTGATCTCTTGATGCTCTTGCTGAGGGGAGAGGGGAGGGTCACATGGGTGAGGGCACAGGAGAAGCGAGCATCGGACTCCCAGTCAGACCCAGAGAGGGTCAGCAGGCTGCTGACACTGTAGGTGCTGTCCGAAGCTCGCAGGTAGTTGCTGGTCTGAACCCCGTCCGAAATGACTGCACCGTCCTTCTTCCACTGCACCTCCAGCTCATCGGGATAGAAGTGATTGGCAAGGCACACCAGGGTGGCAGTGCCCTTGGTATTGATCTGCTCCAGGGAGGGGGGCAGCAGGGTCAGCTTGGGCTGAGAGTTCTCACGGCCTGAAAGACAAAAAAAAACAATTTTAATCCCTGTCATTCAAAGGGATTTCAACTCTGAAGATTCACTGGCAAAACAATCCATTTGAACATTTGTATTCAATACCTTACAAGCCCCATAAAAGGACAGGGCCTTTTAAAATTGATTCTTGGGATGTGAGTGTCACTGGCAGAACCAGTATTTATTGCCCATCCCTAATTGCCGCTGAGAAAGTGATAGTGAAAGAGAAGGGACAGTTTTGGACCATCATTTATGGAATGTATGTGGGCAGCTGGAAGGGCTATCAATGGGGGAGCATTTCAGTGACAGTCATCAGAACTCAGTGAGATTGAGAGTAGGGATGGAAATGGAGAACCACGGAACAATTGTAAAAGTTTTTATTTGGGAACAAACCATTTTACTAAACAGGTCAGGGATTGGGTAAAAGTGGCTGAAAGACAAAATGCAGGGGTGAGATTTACCAAGACCTGAGGAAAGCAAAGAGCTGACAGGATGAGATGTGTCCAAATGAAGTGAAGGAAATCCCCGTGATGTTTTATAATCACAGAAAGAACAAGAGAATATAGGAATGTATGAGGCCCATTCAAGAGCAGGAAGGGAACTTGTGTGTGGGGGTGGAAGATGGAGTCATGGTTCCTCAGTTTGTTTTCACAAAAAAGAGGGACAAAGCAGGAACTTTGTCAGGAGGAGGACTGTACAATATTGGAACAGCATCTTTCACATCTGAAAGACTCCCAGTTCCTCCAAAGAAAAGAAAGATTCATGCTGTCCCCAAGACATTTGCAGACAGTGTGGGACTTGTTTGAAATGTGCTCACTGTAGGAATGTAGGAAACGTGGAAGCCAGATTGTACACAGCAAGATCCCACAAGCATCAACGAACCAAGGAACATTTTGAGTGATGTTTGTTCAGGGATAAATATCAGCCTGAATATGATTCAAAGAGAAAGTAACTGGAACAGTTGGATGGAAAATGAGAAAAATGAAAGTTAAAGGAGAAGGGAGGATTGCTGGTTAGTTGTGGGATTCATTGTTACCAGGAAATAAAAGGAAAGGGACAGAGTATTATGAATGTCATATTGTACCGAGGAAACTTAAAAGTGCAGGGAAGCTCACTATAGAACAAGCTTAAAGGCTTTTTCTCTTAATGCATGACCCATTTGGAATATGATAGACAAAATGGTACCACACAAATCAAGGTAAATCAAGTTTCAAGGATTTTAAACTAATTAAAGAAGGTAGGGGCTCAGGACACTTTATTAAAGTATCCAGACCAAGTACTAGGATAGAGAGTATGGAAAGGATGAGGAATTGAACTTGAGGCCCCGCAGGGTGGAATGGTGGATCAGTGGTTAGCACTGCTGTCTCACAGCTCCGGAGACACAGACTCAATTCCAACTGACTGTCTGTGTGGAGTTTACACATTCTCCCAGTGTCTACTTGGGTTTCCTCCCATTGTCACAAAGATGTGTAGGATAGGAGGATTATCCGTGGGAATTGTAGGGTGGTTGGGATGCTTTTTGGAGGGTCAATCTGGGCTGAATGGCCTGCCTCCACACTGTAGGGTGTCTATGAATTCTAAAGGAGATAACTATGAGAAGGAGATAGTCAATGCACAACTGAGGGTGTTGTACTTCAATGCATCGAGTATATGAAACAAGGTAAATGAGCCTGTAGCGCAGGGACATGGCTGCAAGGCGATCAGGGCTGGGAACTAAATATCCAAGGATACACATCCTATTGAAAGGAAATGCAAGGGGATAGAGGGTCAAGTGTGAAAGAGGCACTGAAGGTTGTCCTTGTTAGTCAGGAAATGGTCTTGGAGAAGCTGATGCTGTCAAAACTTGATAAGTCCCCAGGGCCTGATGATCTGCAACTCAGAATCCTTAAGAAAATGGGTGTAGAAATAATGGACACATTGTTGATCATTTTCCAGAATTCTGTCGACTCTGACAGAGTTCCAATGGTCTGGACAGTATCCAATGAAACCCCACTTTTTAGTAAAAGGAGGGAGAGTGAAAAGGAGGAATTATACACGAGGAAAATGCTAGAATCAGTTATTAAAGATACAATAACTGAGCATTTGGAAAGTTTTGACAGGATCGGTCCAAGTCAGCATGGATTTACTAAAGGGAAATCAGGCCTGACACATCTCCTGGAAGTTTTTGAGGATGTGATCAGTAGAGAGTGGACAAGGCTGAATCAGTGGATAACAAAAACAAAAATTGATGAAAAAGTTCAGCAGGTCTGGAAGCATCTGTGGAGACCAATCGAAGTTAGTGTTTTGAATTGTGTGACCCTACCTCAGAACTCAGTGGACAGTGTGTATATGGACTTTCAAAAGGCTTTTGACAAGGTCCCATAAAAGAGATTAGTGAGTTACATTAAACCTCATGGTATTGGATGTACTGTATTAACATGGAGAGAGATCTCGTTTGCTGATAGAAAGCAGAGAGTTGGAATAAATGGGTCCCTTTCAGAGTGGCAGGCAGTGATGAGTCGGGTACCACAGGGTTCAGTGCTGGGACCCCAGCTGTTCACAATATACATAAATGATATGGACAAAGGAATTGAATGCAATCCCTACAAACTTGCAGATGACATGAAGCTGGGTGGCAATGTATGTTGTGAGGAGGATGCTAAGAGGCTGCAGGGTGACTTGGACAGGCTGGCTGAGTGGGCATATACTTGGCAAGTGCAACATAATATGGATAAATGTGGGATGATCCACTCTCATGGTAAACAGATTATGAATGAATGGTGGACGTTTAGGAAAAGGTGAGGTGCAATGAGAGCTGGGTGTCATTGAAAGGGGGCATGCAGGTGCAGCAGGCAGTGAGGAAAGCTAATGGCATGTTGGCCTTCACAGTGAGAGGATTTGTGTATTGGAGTAAGGATGTCTTGCAGATTTATACAGGGCCTTGGTAAGGTCTCGCCTTGAGTAGTGTGTGCAGTTTTGGTCTCCTAGTCTGAGGAAGAACATTCTTGCTATTGAGGGAATCCAGCGAAGGTTCACCAGACTGATTCCCGGGATGGCAGGACTGACATATGAGGAAAGACTGGATTGACTGGGCTTGTACTCACTGGGATTTAGAAGAATGAGAGGAATCTCACAGAAATATATAAAATCCTAATGGGATTTGACAGGGTCGATGCTGGAAGAATGTTCCCAACATTAGGAAAGTTCAGAACTAGGGGCCACTGTCTAAGATTAAGGATTAAGTTATTCAGATGTTGTGAACCCGTGGAATTCTCTACCACAGAAAGCTGATGGGGCCAGTTTGTTAGATATATATCAAGAGGGACGTGGTCCTTGAGGATGAAGGGATTTATGGGTATGGGGGAGAGTGGGAATGGAAAACTGAGATGGCATATTGAACGATGGTGCAGGCTCGAAAGGCTGAATAGCCTGTTCCTGCAGCTATTTTCTATGTTTCTATGTTTCTAATGATAGATAGATAGATGTGGGAGGAGAAGGTTTACCCTGTTAGGAAGAACTGAAATTACATCGACAGAAAGAGGAAATATTGAGTGGGAATGCATAGAATCTGTGTGAGTCAACTTAAGAAACCACAAATGAACAAAGCCCCTGATGGGAGTGATGTACCAGCCTCAGCGCAGTCGTCAGGATGTGGGTCAGAAAATAAATCAGGAGATAGAAGAGGCATGTAAGAAAGGGATTATAACAATAATCATGGGGACTGCAATATACAGGTGGACTGGGAAAGTCAGGTTGGGAATGGATCTCAAGGAAAGGAATTCATGGAATGTCTGCGAGAAGCTTTTTTTTGGAGCAGCTTGTGGTAGAGCCACTAGGAAACAGGTAATTCTGGATTTGTTAATGTGCAATGAGGTATCTCTGATTGGGGAGCTGAAGGTGAGAGAACCCTGAGGGGGTAGTGACAACGATATGATAGAATTCACCCTGCAGTCTGAGAGGGAGAAACTCGAATTTTATGTAATAAGAGGAGTTAATGAGCAAGTTAGACAAAGGAGAGCAAATGGTCATGATGTATTTGGATTTCCAGAAGGCCTTTGACCGGTTGCTGCACAGGAGGCTGCTAAATAACATAAGAGCCCATGGGGTTTGGGGACTGGTACTGACATGGATAGAGTGTGGAAATAAATGGGTCTTTTGCAGGATGGCAGCTGGTGCCTCATGCAGTTCAGCAGGAGGCAGTGTTGGGACCTCAGCTATTCATGTAACAATTAATTATATTTTAACGATCTGGGAAAAGGTACTGAGGGCATTGTTCCTAAATTTGCTGATAACACAAAGATGAGGGGAGGGACAGGGAGAGTTGAGGAAGCAGGGAGGCTGCAGAAGGACTTGGAAAGGCTCAGAGAATGGGCAAAGGAGTGGCAGATGGAATACAATATGGGAATGTGTGAGGTTATGCAACTTGGTTGGAAGAATAGAGGCTTAAACTGTTTCCTAAATGGGGAAATTTGGAATTCTGAAACACAAAGTGGCTTAGGAGTCATCTTTCAGGTTTCTCTTAGGGATAATATATAGGTTCAGTTGGTAATTAGGAAGACAAATGCAATGTTAGCATTCATTTCAACTGAGTTAGAATACAAGAACAGGTATGTTCTGCTGAGGCTGTATGAGACTCTGGTCAGACTGCATTTGGAACATTGTGAACAGTTTTGGGACCTGTATCTAAGGAGGGATGTGCTTGTATTAGAGGAGATCCAGAGGAGGTTTATAAGAATGACCCTGGGGGTGACAGCCTGGTCTGATGAGGAGCGGTTGTGTGCTTGATGGAGTTCAGAAGGACATGGGGAGACCACATTGACACTTACAGAATACTGAGAGGCCCGGATAGAGTGGGCGGGGAGAAGATGTTTCCACAAGGAAGAGAAACATGGACCAGAGGGCACAGCCACAGAATTAAGGGATAACTCATTAGGACTGAGATGAGGAGGAATTTCTTCTGCCAGAGGGTGGTTAATCTGTGGAACTCATTACTGTGGAGGTGAAGGCATTGAGTGTATTGAGGACAGACATTGATCGATTCCTGATTGGAAAGGCGATCAAGCATAATGGGAAGAAGGCAAAAGAATGGTCTTGAGAAACACATGACCAAACAGCACAGCAGACTTGATGGGGCGAATGGCCTAATTCTGATGTCTTTTGAAGAGACTCTGCAAAACCCCAGATCACTGAAGCTCTGGATTGTGAGCCCTGCTGGAGCTGTTTGTCATCAGAACTTTGCCAAGAGACAGCCAAAGAGTGGAGAGAGTGTGCATTCTGTTTCTTATGGGAACTTCAGAATGCTTCCCAGCTCCTGGAATACCATGAGAGCAAGAAGTGTGATCAGTGACATCAGTTGGAACTCCGGGTTTCGGAGCTTGAGCAGCAGCTGGTGTCAGTGCGCAGCGTCCGTGAGGCTGAGCGATCTGCAGAGAGCACATTTCTAGATGTGGTCACTCTGCAGCTTCAGAGTATGCAGGGAGAAAGGGAATGGGGGAGCAGCAGACAGTCCAAAAGAACCAGGCAGCTAGTACAGGAATCTCCTGAGGGCATCCCACTCTCCAACAAAAATTCAGTTCAGAATCCTGATGAGAATGATGGTTCATCTGGGGAATGCAGCCAGAGCTAAGTCCCTGGCACCAAGGTGGGGGGAAGCTGTACAGGAGGGTACAAGGATGACTGGAAGAGCGATAGTGAGAGGAGATTTGAGAGTGAGGGCAATCGATAGGTGTTTCTGCAGCTGCAGATGAGAATCCAGGATGGTGTGTTGTCTCCCTGGTGCCAGGGTCAAGGATGTCACTGAGAGGCTGCAGAGCACCCTGAGGGGAGAGAGGGAACAGGCAGCAGTCGTGGTCCACATCGGTCCCAGTGACAGAGGGAGAAAAGGGATGTGGTCCTGCAGTCAGAATTTAGGGAGTTTGGGAGGGAATTTGGAACAGAAGCTCAAAAATAGGAATCTTTGGATTACTCCCATGACAAATGCAAGTGAAGATAGGAACAGGAAGATAAGACAGGTGTATGTGGGGCTGGAAATGTGGTCCAGGAGGGAGTGCTTTAGATTCTTGGGACTTTGGGAATGACGTGGTGGGAGATGCAACCTCTATAGACCGGATGGGTTGCTCCTGAACAGAGCAGGAATTGAGCTCCTCGTGGGGTGATTTGCTGGTGCTGTTGGAGAGGGTTTAAATTAATATTGAAGGGCCGTGGGAACCAGGAGGGTAATATCAGGAAGGAACACCAAGGAACGCAGAACCCTGGAAAAAATTGTTCACATCAGAGTAAGGAGTAGTAACTTCTTAGGTAGGGTCAGAGTGAGGGAGAGCCAACAATAAATTCTAAATCTGGCTGGCTGTGCATGTATGGGACTGCAAGGAGTGTGGGGAATAAGACTGGGGAGTTACAGACACAGATTATCAAGTGGAAATCTGATGCTGTTGCTCTCACAGATGAGGCTCAAATAAAGAGAGGACGGGTTGTTAAATATTCCTGGACACAAGGTGTTCAGGAAAGATAGGAAAGGTGGGAAAGGGTGAGAGATGTGGGATTGGTGCAGAGCTGGAGAAAGAAGGTGTTCCAAAGGTGTCAAGGACAGAATCGATTTGGTTTGAGATAAGGAACGCAAAGGTGCAATCAGGTTGTTCAGTGCAGTCTGTAGGTCACTGACTAGTGGGAAGGATATAGAGGAGCAAACCTGCAAGGAATTTACAGAGAGGTGCAAACATTACAGGATTTTAATTGTCAGAATATCAACTGAGTCAGCAACTGGATCTTGGGAATGAGGAAAGCCAAGTAGATCAAGTGTCAGTGAGAGGATATTTAAGGAAGAGTGATCATTGTATCACAAGGTTTAGGGGAACAGTGGAAAAGGACAAAGGACAATCCAGCATAAAGTTATGATCATGGATCGTATCCCAAGGATCACCTCCAATGTTTCACTCTTAGCATTTTTCATATTTTATTTTAAAACAGAGTATGAATGAGTTACAAATATAATATTTTGCTTCAGTATTTACAGTTGAGAAGGACATGGAAGTGAAGGAAATTAGGGAAATAAATGTTGGTGTCTTGAGAAGAGTCCATATTACAGAAGAAGAGGCGCTGTAATCTGTTTTTTAAACTCATAAAGATAGATAAATCCCCAGGACCTGATCAGCTCCATCCCAATACTTTGTGGGAAGCTTGGGAAGAGACAGTGATGCCCCTTGTGGAGATATTTGTATCATCAACAGCCACAGGTGATGTGCTGGAAGACTGGGGTGTGTCTAATGTTGAGCTGTTATTTAATAAGGTCTGCAAGGAATACCCAGGGAATTATAGACCAGTGAGTCTGATCGTGGTAAGTTGTTGGAGGAGAATTTGATAGACAGGATGTAAATGCATTTGGAAAGACAAGGATTGATTAGGGATAGTCCACATGACTTTGTCAGTGGGAAAATGTGACTTACAAATTTTTTTGAGGACATGACCAATAAGATAGCTGAGGGCAGAGTGGTAGACAATGCCTACATGGGCATTAACAAGACCTTTGACAATTTCCTGCATGGACAACTGGTTAGTAATTTAGATCAAATGGGATCCAGGGAATGCAAGTTAATTGATACAAATTTGGTTTGATGGTTGGAGACAGAGTGTGGTGGTAGAGGGTTGCTGTTCAGACTGGAAGCCTGTGACAAGCGAAAGGATTGCTTCCGGGTTTATCATTGTTTGTCATTTATAGAAACAAATTAAATGAGAATATAGGAGGCATGGATTGTGAGTTTGCAGATGACATCAAAATTAGTGGCAGAATGAACAGTGAAGAATGCTATTTGAGAGTACATTTACATTTTGTATTGAGATAATAGCGAGGTGTTGCATTTTGTTATAAAAACCAGGCCAGGGCTTACACAGTTAATTATGGGGCCATGGGGAATGTTGTCAAACAGGGAGACCAAGGGGTGGAGGGACATAGAGGATTGAAACTGGTGTCACGTGTAGACAGGGTGGTGAAGAAAGCATTTGGTACACTTGCCTTCATCGGGTATGAGAGTTG
This sequence comes from Hemiscyllium ocellatum, assembly GCF_020745735.1. NCBI lineage: Eukaryota > Metazoa > Chordata > Chondrichthyes > Orectolobiformes > Hemiscylliidae > Hemiscyllium > Hemiscyllium ocellatum. Next base: position 9,231,075 of record NC_083409.1, read on the forward strand.
GGACACCATGTTACAGCTCTCCAAGATATTGGTCAGGCAATGTTTCCAATCACCCTGCTATTGGAAGGATGCCATTAAATTGGAAAGGGTGTAAAAAGGATGATAAGGCTGTCACCGAGACTGGAGGGTTTGAGTTTATGAGGAGAGGATGGTTTGGCATGGGCTATTTTTCTTGGAATGTCAGAGATTGGGGGGTGACATTTTAGAGGTTTATAAAATCATAATGGGCATAGATAAGGTGACTAGCCAAGGTCATTTCCCCAGGGGAGGGGAGTCCAAAACTAGAGGGCACAGGTTTAAAGTGAGAGGGGAAATATTTACAAGGGATCTGAGGTATCCCTCTTTCAGGTAGAGGGTGGTATTGAATGAACAGCCAGAGAAAGTCAGAGAGTGAGTCTGATTACAATATGTATAAGATATTTGAACAGGTACATGGATAGGAACAGTATGGAGGGGCGGGGGGAAGGAATGAGCCAAATGCAGGTAAATGGGACTACAGGGAATAGAGAATGTGAATAATTCATGAAGGATGTGAATATGTTGCAGATGGCATTAAAAAAAATCCCATGGAAGATTCAGGGATGAGGAAAGTTAGATTCAAAAATAAATTAGAGAAGTTTGGGCTGTCATCCTTTGAGAAGAGAAGTTTGAGAGAATATTTGTTTGAGGAGTACAACGTCAGGAGAAGTCTGGAGAGATTAAATAGGGAGAAAATGTTCCCACTCATTAAAGGATTGAGACCGAGAGACCACAGAGTGAAAGAAATTGGTAGAAGAAGCAGAAGTGAGACAAGAAAAAACATTATCAGCCAGTGAGTGGTTAAGGTATCGAATGCACTGCCTGAGAGTGTTGTGGAGGCAGCTTCAATTGAAACATTCCGAAGGGAATGAGACTGTTATTTGAAAAGGAACAATGTGCAGGGTGACAGGGAGAAAGCAGGAGAATGACACTCAGTGAATTGCTCATTCAGAGAGCCAGTCCGGACAGGATGGGTGGAATGGTCTCCTTGTGTACTGTAACAATTCTGTGACTGTGTGATTGAGCAGAGTTAAAGCTGGGGGAGGTGGGAGTTTGGTGTCTCACTGTGCTGCTGCTGAAGTCAGTGAGATTAGAGACTGGGACAGGGAGCCAGAGCTCACATCAAACTCTGTCCCGTGTCTGTCACACTGAGACTGGCAGGAGACTACTCACTGATTTCACTCCATGCTGCAAGAATGGGACCACAGGCTGCAAATGGACAGAGCTCCTCCACACGGTGAGTAAAACTTACTGATTTATATCTTGCTTTTTTTAAAGAGTGCATGAAAGTAAAGAAATGCAGTTGGACACCCTGTTAGACACAGTGCTCCTCAAACAACCATTTCATTCACTGCAGCTTCCCACTAACACCTTCAACAAATCAGCAACTGTATTTTATGAAGTGTGTTTCAGTATTGACAGGGTTAATAACAGAGGATTGAGGTTTACTTACTCAGTCTGAGCTTGGTTCCTTTACCGAACGTGTAAAGGCAAGCTCTCAGTCTGCTGACAGTAATAATCAGCGATATCCTCATTCTGGACATTGCTGATTGTCAGGGTGAAGTGTGTGCTGGACACTTCTGTCCCAGTGAATCGATCGGAGACTCCTGTGAATCGACCTGTTGCATAATAGATCAGAAGAGAAGGTGTCTGTCCTTCTCGCTGCTGGTACCAGGAAACATCACCACTGGTACTCTGACTGGATTTACAGGTGATGGTTGCGGTCTGGCCCAGTCCCACTGACAGCACCGGGGGAGACTGGGTCATGATGATGTCCCCACTGATACCTGAGGGGTCAGAGAGAAACACAGTGAAGTCAGAACTGTCACAGAAAGAGCCGGTCAAATGAGAGATTGTTGGAGACACCGAGCATTCCTCTGGTTTCAGCATTTTCCCTTCAATCACAAGTCAGTGGAATTGGAGTGAAATGGAGAGCAGCGAAAGATTCAAGGTGGAAGGAGAGAGATTTGTACCTGCGACACAGAATGCCAGGGGCCAGATCAGTTGGATGTGTGAAATCATGGTGTGTGCTCCTGTCCCTGTGCCTGGTTCCTGATAAACTCTCCCTTCACTGGGCTCTGCTTTATAAAGCTGCAGCCTGTGAGAGTCTGACTGGGTGTTCCTCAGTATGCAAATGGCATCAGGCAGAGAAAGCCACATCACCCTCTTACACTTCCTCTTTTCTCTGTCTCGTCCTTCCCTACTTCCTCCCTCCCTTTTCGCTTTTATCTCTTTCTCACCTTTCACATGAATATATTCCTGTCATTCATTGACTTACTCCCTGTTTTTCTATTTATCTTCGCCCTCTCACACTCAATCTTACAATGTACACTTGCTCTCTCTCTGTCTCTTTCTGTCTCTCTGTCTCTCTGTCTCTGTCTCTGTCTCTCTCTCTCTCAATCGGAAGCACAATGACATGAACAGCATTTAACACGTTTGTACAAGTCATCAATGATCTGACAATACTAATCCAGCTTGGCATTGAGGGAGAGGATCAGCCATGATCATATTGAATGAGAGAGCAGCCTCACAGGGCCAAATGCTAACCCTAACCCTAACCCTCACCCTAACCCTAACCATAAACCTAACCATAACCCAAACCCTAACTCTAACCCTAACACCATCCCTAACACTACTCCTATTCCCTGTTTCTATCTTTGTATGTCTGTATTATTTTCAACCAGACTTTATGTCTGTATTATTTTCAATCTCTGGCCCTGGGTATTGATTCCTCTGCTCATCGAAAAATTGCCTTCCTATCCACCCTATCTCTGCCCCTCATAATCTTACAGACCTTTAGCAGGACCCCTCTCAACCTTCACTGCTCCATGAGAAACATTCCCAGCCTTTCTAATGCTTCCTCATAGCTCAGACCCTCCAGGCCAGGCAGCATCCTGGGAAATCTCTGCACCCTCTCGAGTACAGTCATATCCTTCTCATAATGTGGTGACCAGAAAATGTCTATCTCTCTCACTAGATTCCCTTTACTCCTCGTCTCACCCCTACTCTGCATCTTTCTCTCTCTCTCTCTCCTCTCCCTCAGTCACCCTGTTTCATACTCTATCTCACGCTCTCTCTCTTTCTCTCTCTCTTTTTCTCTCTCCCTCTATTCTTCAACCCCATCATCTCTACTTCCCTCTATCTCTCTCTCTAGCTTTACTCATCATACATTTCCTCAGACTCTCTCTCTCTCTCTCTCTCATTTACACCCTGTCCTTCTCTCTCTCTCTCTCTCTCTCTCTCTCTCTCTCTCTCTCTCTCTTTCTCTCTCTGTCTAACTCTCTTTCCCTCTCCCTTTCTTTCCCAAAACATCCCAGGTGGTAATTGTTAAATACAGGGTAAATCTCCCGCTGCTCTGTCCCACCAATTGATGTTACCCTTGACCCCAGAAGCATGTCTTCACCTGGAGGAAGGTTCCATTTCCCACATTGACCAGACATTGATATCTCTCAGGAAGATGGTCAGATTCTTGCCAAACGAAAGGCAGTTCTGTGCTGTGGGCCATTCTCACTGTGGACTGGTTTGGGCACAAACCTCATTCCATGAAGGCCCAGCAGAGAGAGGAGATCCTCAGGCCATCAGAGACAGGACAGGCTCTGACCCACTGACCCATCCTGTCCATTCACAACATGTTCCAATACCATCTCCTCTCCTTCCCTTTCCATGGTCAAGCTCTAGTTGTACTGTCAAGGACAGAACCCCCTGGTCCTCACCTTCCACCCCACTGACCTTCGTATACATTGCATCATCCCCCGTTATTTCTGCCACCTCTAAACAGAGTCCAGCAACAGAGATATATTTCCTTGCCCACCCCATCCGCTTTCCGTAAGCACCATTCCCTCCGTGACTCCCTTGTCAAGTCCATACACCCCCACCAACCCACCGTCCCCAGCCAGCACCTTCCCCTGCCACCACAGGAACCTAAGCCCACACCTCTGTCCAAGACCCCAAAGGAGCCTTCCACTGCACTCCCACACATGTCATCTCCTGTATCTGTTGTTCCCAATGCGATCTCTTCTACATTGGGGAGACAGGAGCTATACTAGCAGAATGCTTCAGGGAACATCTCTGTGACACTCGCACCAACCAACCTCACCGCTCCCTGGTCAAACACTTCAACTCTGCCTCCCACTCCATCTACAACATGCAGGTCGTGGGCCTCCTCCACCGCCAAGTCCTAGCCACCCTACACCTGGAGGAAGAACTCATCTTTCGCCTCAGGACCCTCAAACCCCACAGCATCAATGTGAATTTCACCAGGTTCCTTGTTTCCTCTCCCCCGATTTTATCACAGTTTCAACTTTCCAACTCGGTACTGTCCCATCTGTCCCCTCATGACCTGTCCCATATGTCAATCTTGCTTCCCACATATCCGCTCCACCCTCCTCTCCAACCTATCACCTTTACCCGTACCTCCATCTACCTATCGCACTCTCAGCTTGCTTCCCCCCAGCACCCTCCTACACACACCCTTACCCCTCCCCCCACCCATTTATCTCACTACCCCCTCGGCTTACAGCCTCATTCCTGACGAAAGGCTAACGTCGATTCTCCTGCTCCTCAGATGCTGCCTGACCTGCTGTGCTTTTCCAGCACCACACTTTCGATTCTAAACTCCAGCATCTGCCATTCTCATTTTCATTCAGTTTTACTGGGATAAGGACTGGACCATCACACAGTTACAACAGAAGGAAATGAGCCCCACACCCACAATGTTGCCCATGTCCAACTGGACTGTCCATTGCAGACTGGTATGCATGGCATTCATTCCCACCAGACCCTCACATAGCGACCTCTAAAAATGGGTCTCTAATGGAGACCAGTAAATATGGGCCGTCTTCCAACTGAATACTCCAGCAGAGACAAGTAAACATGGACCTTATTTCTGTTGGGCCATTCAATTGAAATCATGAAATAAATGCCTCATTTGATTGAACGTTCCAGTGCAGACCAGTAAATATGGGCCAACTTCAAACTGAAAATGTGTTGCTGGTTAAAGCACAGCAGGTTAGGCAGCATCCAAGCAATAGGAAATTCGACGTTACGGGCATAAGCCCTTCATCAGGAATGAGGAGAGTGTGCCAAGCAGGCTAAGATAAAAGGTAGGGAGGAGGGACTTGGGGGAGGGGCGATGGAGATGTGATAGGTGGAAGGAGGTCAAGGTGAGGGTGATAGGCCAGAGTGGGGTGGGGGTGGAGAGGTTAGGAAGAAGATTGCAGGTTAGGAGGGCGGTGCTGAGTTGAGGGAACCGACTGAGGCAAGGTGGGGGGAGGGGAAATGAGGAAACTGGAGAAATCTGAGTTCATCCCTTGTGGTTGGAGGGTTCCCAGGCGGAAGATGAGGCGCTCCTCCTCCAGCCGTCGTGTTGTTATGTTCTGCCGGTGGAGGAGTCCAAGGACCTGCATGTCCTCGTTGGAGTGGGAGGGAGAGTTAAAGTGTTGAGCCACGGGGTGATTGGGTTGGTTGGTCCGGGCGTCCCTGAGGTGTTCTCTGAAGCGTTCCGCAAGTAAGCGGCCCGCCTCCCCAATGTAGAGGAGGCCACATCGGGTGCAGCGGATGCAATAGATGATGTGTGTGGAGGTGCAGGTAAACTTGTGGCGGATATGGAAGGATCCCTTGGGGCCTTGGAGGGAAGTGAGGGAGGAGGTGTGGGCGCAAGTTTTACATTTCCTGCGGTTGCAGGGGAAGGTGCTGGGAGTGGAGGTTGGGTTGGTGAACCTGACGAGGGAGTCACGAAGGGAGTGGTCTTTGCGGAACGCTGATAGGGGAGGGGAGGGAAATATATCCTTGGTGGTGGGGTCCGTTTGGAGGTGGCGGAAATGACGGCGGATGATACGTTGTATATGGAAACTTCAAACTGACCCTCCAAAAGAGAATCAGCCCTTCAAGTCCTGATTTTGCCTGATCTTATACTCATCTCCACTTTCCAGACTGCTACCTATTGCCCTCTATCCTGCTTTTCATCAGAAAGATATCTGTTTCTTTCTTGAATCTGTTGATTGATTCTGTCTCCACTGCGCTCTAGGGGCAGAGACTTCCACAGATTCTCGACCCTCTGAGAGAACGAGTTACAATAGAACAGAATCCATACAGTATGGAAACAGGCCATTCGGCCCATCAAGTCCATAGTGGCCTTCAAAGAGCATTCCACTTAGACCCATCCCCTTACCCTTTCCCTGTCACCCTATATTTCTCATGACTAATGAACCTAACCTATATATCCCTGGACACAATGGGTAATTTAGCATGGCTAAATCCCCATGGTTTGTACATCTTTCAGCTGTGGGACCAGCACCCAGACAAAACCCTCACAGACAGGGGGAGAATGTATAAGCTCCATACAGCTGCCCAGGGTTAGGATCAAACCCAGGTCCCTGTACTGTGAGGCAGCAGTGCTAACCACTGTGCCACCGTGCCACCTGTAGTTTCTCCTCCTCCCAGTTTTGAACCAACCTTCCTCTCATTTTATATCTATGGCCTATCGTTCAAGACTGTCCCACAAGAGGGAACATCTGTTCCACGTCTACCTTATTAAACTCCTTTAGCATCTTATATACCTCACACAGACACCCCAGTCCCACCCCCATCATGCGAATCAATTCCAGTGAGTACAATCCGAAGCTATTCAACAATTCCTGTATGACAGCCCTTTCATCCTGGCAATCAGTCTGGTAAAGATCCTCTGAACTGCATCAAGTGTCACCATATCCTTCATCAAGTGATGAGACCAAAACTGGATACAATACTTCAGTTGTGATCTCACTTCCTCATGCCTTCAATGCCTCATTGAATTGTAACAAAATTTCTTTATTTCTGTAATCCAGTCCTTTTATAATAAATACCAAGATTCCAATTGCTGCAAGAAATGCCAACATTTCAGTTCCATGGGACTCTATTGGAAGTTCCTAAAGAGGTCACTAAACATGCATATCTTTCCACCTGAACTCTCCAATTGACATTAATAATCATCTTTCCCACTGGACCATCCAGCAGAGATCAGGAAACATGGGCCTCCATCCCACTGGAGTGACCAATGGATAACAATGAGCAATAACCTCTTTCCCACTGGACCCACCATATTGGAGCTTCAAACCCCAATCCTCTCCATCACGAGGTCTTTAATTTCAATCTCCACAAGATTGATCGTCTCTGCACTACATCAGCTTCTTGACAACAGAAACCTTTATTCCTGTTCATCAAACCTCCAAACTCTCCCAGCTTAGAGTCTTAGAGTCATAGAGATATACAATGAGGAAACAAACCTTCCGGTCTCACTCGTCCATGCCGACCAGATATCCCAACCCAATCTCGTCCCAGCTGCCAGCACCTGGCCCATATCCCTCCAAACCCTTCCTATTCACATACCCATCCAGATGCCTTTTAAATGTTGTAATTGTACCAGCCTCCATCACTTCCTCCGGCAGCTCATTCCATAAACGCACCACCCGCTGTGCAAAACAGTTGCCCCTTAAGTCTCTTTTATATCTTTCCCCTCTCACCCTAAACCTATGCGCTCCAGTTCTGGGCTCTGCTACCCCAGGGAAAAGTCTTTGTCTATCTATCCTATCCAAGCTCCTCATAATTTTATAAACCTCTATAAGGCTACTCCTCAACCTACAACCTTCCAGGGAGAATAGCCCTGGCCTACTTAACCTCTCCCTGTAGCTCAAACCCTCCAACCCTGGCAACATTCTTTTAAATCTTCTCTGAATCTTTTCAAGTTTCACAACTTCTGATAGGAGGGAAAAGAGAATTCTACACAATATTCCAAAACTGGCCGAACCAATGTCCTGTTCAGCCACAACATGACCTCCCAACTCCTGGACTCAATACTCTGAACAATAACGGAAAGCATACCAAGCGGCTTCTTCACTATCCCATCTGCCTGCGATTCTACTTTCAAGGAACTCCAATGTCTTTTTGTTCAGCAACTCTCTCTCAGACCTTGCCATTAAGTGTATCAGTCCTGCTAAGATTTGCTTTCCCAGAATGCAGCATTTATCTAAATCAAACTCCACCTGCCACTCCTCAGCCCATTGGCTCATCTGATCATGATCCTGTTGTAATCTTGAGATTTAAATTAGATTATTTTACAGCATGGAAACAGGCCCTTCAACCCAGACCCATTTCCACTACATTTACCTCACGCTATGGGCAATTTAGCATAGCCAATTCACCTAACATGAACATTTTTAGAATGTGGGAGGAAACTGGAGCACCAGGAGGAAACCCACGCAGACAAGGGGAGAATGTGCAGACTCCACGCAGTCAGTCGCCTGAGGCAGGAATTGACCCTGGGTCTCTGGTGCTGTGAGGAAACAGTGCTAACCACTGTGCCACCGTGCCGTCCACCAATCTGAGGTAACCTTCCTCGCTGTCCACTACACCTCCAATTTTGGTGTCATCTGAAGCACCTCTTAGCCACCCATCCAAATCGTTTATATAAATGACGAAAAGTAGTCGTCCCAGCACTGATCCTTTTGGCACTCCACTGGTCACAGGCCTCCAATCTGCAAAACAACCCTCCATCACCACTCTCTGTCTTCTACCTTTGAGCCAGTTCTATATCCAAATGGCTCACTCTCCATGAGATCTAACCTTGCTCACCAGTCTCCCATGGGCAATCTTGTTGAATGCCTTACTGAAGTTCATATAGATTATGTCTACCATTCTGCCCTCATCAATCCTCTTTGTTACTTCTTCAATAAACTCAATCAAGTTTGTGAGACATGATTTCCCACACGCAAAGGCATGTTGACTATCCATAATCAGTCTTTGCCTTTCCAAATATATGTACATCCTGTCCATCAGAATTCCCTCCAACAACTTGCCCACCACTGACATCAGGCTCACTGGTCTATAGTTCCCTGGCTTGTCCTTACCACCTTTCTTCAACTGTGGCACCACATTAGCCAACTTCCATACTTCCAGCACCTCACCTGTGACTATTGATGATACAATTATCTCAGCAAGAGGCCCAGCAATTACTTCCCTAGCTTCCCACAGAGTTCTAGGGGACACCCGATCAGATCCAGGTGGATTCATACATTTTCGTGCATTTCTCGACATCCAGCACTTCCTCCTCTGTAATATCAACATTTTTCGATGTGTCACCATCTATTTCCCTCCTTTCTAAATCATCCATTTCCTTTTCCACAGAAAACACTGATGCAAAATACTCATTCAGTATCTCCCCCATCTCCTGCAGCTCCAAACAAAGGCTGCCTAACTGATCTTTGAGGGACCTAATCTCTCCCTAGTTACCCTTTTGTCCTTAATGTATTTATAAAGTCCCTTTGGATCTTACTCAACCTTTGCTCGGTAAATTCCAAATTGTCTGAAACAGACTAGTCCATTCTCTTTCCCACACCAAGGAGGAGATGGACAGATTATCCATCAATAATGATTAGGAGGTCATGGGGGGGTGGTCAGAATTGATCAAACAGATGATGGTTCCTGCAGTTGAATATCCTGCTGGCAGGCTCCAGCCTTTTACACACAGAATGGGGGAAGTATGTACGGTAGGGTGTATATTGTCGGGCTCCTTGTAATGATCCCTCAGCATCAAGTATCCCTCAGGAGAGGGGAGAGAATGTTTAGGGTCATGAGCTCCATTTCCCAGCCCAGGCAGTTTGTCTCCCAGTGAATGAATGAGATGCCAATTTGGAATCCAGGTTAGGACAGTCTCTGCTGTGGACCCAGGTCTACAAAAGGCAATTAGAGGTCGAGCTGAAAAGAAAAATGATTTGCTGAGAGAGGGGCAGTGGGATTAATTGGATCACTCACAGACATGATGGGCTGAATGGTCTCCTCCTGTGCTAGGGGGAGCAGGTTTAGGACTGAATTGAGAAGGGACTTCTTCACCCAGAGGGTGGTAAATCTATGGAATTCCCTGCTCAGCGAAGTGGTTGAGGCTTCCTCAGTAAATGTTTTAAAGCTAAGACAGGTAATTTTTTGAACAGTAAATGAATTAAGCGTTATAGAGAGAGGGTGAGTAGTGGGAGGAGAGGCCATGAAAAGATCCGCCATGATCTTATTGAATGGTGGAGTGGGCTTGAGGGGCCAGATTGCCTACTCCTGCTTCTAGTTCTTATGTTCTTATGTGCTGTCAGATTCTGGGGAGTGCAGACCATTCACAGTTTTCTCCCGTCTCAGTAACAAACGTCCAGCTGCTCCGAGCTCCTTCTTTCACTTCCTCTCTTGGTGAAGTTTCAACCTTGCGATCTGACAGTCTTTGCAGTTATTTTTTACACTGGGGCTTTCTGCTGTGGTCAGAATCTCTAAAAATAAGTGTCCGATCAGTGACAATCACAGCAGCTAAGAGCAGTCAGGACTGAGGAGCCAGGCTCACTGGGAAACACATTGGGAAGATCAAAGCCATTCCTCTTCAGCTCCCGGTACAAACTCCATCCCTCTCCCTGAGCACCGTCTGCTGTTCAACCAGACTCTTTACAGAAACAGGATACCTCAGCAGGTCTGGGCGCAGCTGGCGAAAGAAATCAGAGTTAACCTTTTGGGTCGAGTGACCCTTCCTCAGAACAGTTCTGAAGAATGTTCACGTGTCCCAAAATTTTAACTCTGCTTTCTCTCTGCAGATGGTGCCAGATCTGCCAAGCTTTTCCTGCAATTTCTGTTTTTGTTTCTCATTTATAACAACCACAGCTTTTTCAGCTTTTATTTAGTATGAGACTCCTTTCAATCTTGGCCTCATCTTTGAGGCTGATGTGAGCCCCAAACCCTCCACATCACAGAGATTACTCACTGAAAATCTCAGCGATTGCTTTGGGACCCCAAACATGATCATTCTAATGTTATCCTGGGACACATCACAGCCATGCCCACTGTAAACTTCAGCTCATCCCAAACTCTGCTGCCTGTATCCAAACTCGCACCAAATCCCATCTACATCCCCCACCGTCCTCACTGAGCGACATTGGCTCCCAGTCCATCAACACCTCAATTTTCAAATCTTCCTCCTTGTTCTGAAGTCCCTCCCTGACCATCCACCCTCCCCATCTCTGTAACCTCCTCCCAGCTAGCTCAATCAGTGTGGTCAGCAATCTTGGATATATGGCTCTCTATTCCTTCATCCAAATCATTGAGAAATACTGTGGAATGCTAAAGTCCCAGGATGGATCCCTGGGCACTCCACTATTCACCTCTTGCTCTTTGGAGGACATAAACATTGTCCCTCAACTATGTCTCCTATCTCCAAACTAATTCCTAACACAAGGCAAATGTGTTTCCTACTTCAATATGTTTCCACGTTGATGAACAGCCTCTTAAACAGAGAAACTCGGAGCAGAAGTATGCCGTTCAGCCCTTCGAGCCTGTTCCACCATTCAATATGATCATGGCTGATCAACCAACTCAGTTGCCTGTTCCTGCTTTCTCCCCATAACCTTTGATCCCTTTCATCCTGAGAAAAATATCGTGCCCTTTCTGGAAAATATCCAGTGATTTGGGCTCAACTGCTTTCAGTGACAGAAACTTCTACAGGCTTCCCACTCACTGAATGAAAACATTTCTCTCCATCTCAGCCCTAAATGTCCTTTCCTGTATCCTTAAACTGTAATCCTTGGTTCTGGACTCCCTCGTCATCAGGAACATCCTGCCTTGTCCTGTTACAATTTTAGAGTTTTCAATGTTAGTCCCCTCAATCTTCTAACCTTCAGTGAATATAATCCTAACTGATCCAGTTTCTCATCAGTGCTAATGTGCTAAGTGCTGTCATCCCAGGAATCAGTCTGGTAAACCTTCGCTGCCCTCCCTCCACAGCCAGAACATCCTTCCTCAGATAAGGAGACCAAAACTGCACACAATACAATCATAAAATCACACAGTACAGAAGAGGCCCTTCGGCCCATTCAACCTGTACCAGCCAAACTACGATAAACCTGCAATCATCCAACTTTCCAACACAAGGCCCATAGCGTTAAATATTATGATATGTCAAGGGTTCATCCAAGTACTTTTTAAAGGTAATCTCACTACCATCCCAGACAATGCAAACCAGACACCCACCACCCTCTGAGTGAAAACCTGCTCTTCAAATCCCCTCTAAAGCCTTTCATAGTGAATGTGTGCCAACTCTGAGTAAGGGGAACACCTGCTTTCTATTCATTCAGTTCATTCCCCTCGTACCCTTATACATCTCTATCAGGTTCCCCTTTCAACTTCTCTGCTTCAGGAAAACAACCCGAGTTTATCCAGCCTATCTTCATCGCTGAAATGCTTCATCCCAAGCAACATCCTGGTGACTATCCTCTGCACCCCCTCCAGTACAATCCCATCCTTCCGATTGCGTGGTGACCAGAACTGCACACAGTACTCCAGCTGTGGCCTAACCAAAGTTCTGTACAGCTCCAACATATCCTCCCTGGTCTTCTCATCTGTACCTGAAATGATAAATGCAAGTGTCCCATATAACTTCATAAATACCTTATTCATCTGTTACATCTTCCAAAGTTCATCACCTCACATTTATCAGGGGTAAGTTCCATCTGACTCTGATCTGCCTATCTGACCAATCCAGTTAGATCCTCCTGTAACCTAAGACCTTCTTCCTCACTGTCAACCATCTGCCAAACCTCGTGCCATCTACAAACTCAGTCATCATCCACTCACCCCCACCCCTCACCTCTCACATTCTCATCTTCATTGTTTGAATATATCCTGAAAAATAAGGGACCCAGCACTGATCCCTGTGGTATCCCACTGCACACTGGACCCAGTCACAAAAACAAATTTCTGCCTCCACCCACTGTCTTCCGTCACTGAACCAGTTTTGGTTTGAATATTCCAGGTGTGGACTCACTAAGGCCCCATACAATTACAGCAAGACATCCCTGATCCTGTACTCAAATCCTCTCACTATAAAGGTAACATCTCATTTACCTTCTGCACTGCCTGCTGCACCTGCACGCTGACTTTCAGTGACTGGTATACACGGACACAGGCATCTCTGCATCTTCTTCACAGCTCCCCCTCCCACCCAGCTTTGTGTCATCTGCAAACTTGGAGATATTACTCTTAAGTTCCCTCATCTAAACCATGAACAAATACTGTGAATAGCTGGATCCAGGCCTGTGGTATCCTTTCAGAAAAGAGGTCAGTTTATTTTTACACTTTGTTTCCTGCCTGCCAACCAGTTCTCTATCCATGTCAGTACACTGCCCACAGTCCCAGGAGTCTTACTTTTATATGCTAATTTCTACTGTGGGAGTTAATAAAAGACTTCTGAATGTTCCAAATAAATCACATCCATTGTCGCCCTGTCAAATCCACTCATTACATCCTCAAACAATTCCAGTCAATTTGTTCTGCATGATTTCCCTTTCCACAAATCATGCTGACTCTGTCTAATCCTATCACTGTCTTCCACGTGCTCAGTGATTAAATCTTTCAAAACGAACTTGTTTGGCTGAACTGGTCCTCACCCTTAACGATTTCTCCTTCGAATCCTCCCACTTCCTCCAGAACAAAGGGGTAGCCCATGGGCACCCATATGGGCCCCAGCTATGCCTGTCTCTTTGTTAGCTACGTAGAACAGTCCACCTTCCGTAGTTACACAGGCATCACTCCCCATCTCTTCCTCCGCTACATTGATGACTACATTGGCACCACCTCATGCTCCTGAGAGGAGGTTGAGCATTTCATCAACTTTACAAACACATTTCACCCCGACCTTAAATTTACCTGGACCATCTCTGACACCTCCCTCCCCTTCCTGGACCTCTCCATCTCCATTAATGACAACCGACTGGACACTGACATCTTTTACAATCCCACCAACACCCACAGCTACCTGGATTACACCTCTTCCCACCATACCTCCTGCAAAAATGTCATCCTGTATTCCCAATTCCTCCGCCTCTGCCATATCTGGTCCCAGGAGGACCAGTTGCACCACAGAACACAACAGATGGCCTGCTTCTTTAGAGACCACAACTTCTCTTCCCACATGTGTAACGATGCCCTCCAACGCATCTCGTCCACATCCCACACCTCCGCCCTCAAACCCCTCCCCTCCAACCGTAACAAGGACAGAACGCCCCTGGTGCTCACCTTCTACCCTACCAACCTTCGCATAAACCACATCATCCGATGACATTTCCGCCACCTCCATATGGACCCCACCACCAGGGATATATTTCCCTCCCCACACCTTTCCGCCTTCCGCAAAGACAGTTCCTCCGTGACTATCTGGTCTACCTACGCCCCTCAAAAATCCATCATCCCTTTCTGGCACGCTCCTCTGCCACCGCAGGAATTGCAAAACTTGCGCACACACATCCTCCCTCACCTCCATCTAAGGCCCCAAAAGAGCCTTCCACATCTATCAAATTTTTATCAGCACAGCCACCAATATCATTTATTGTATCCGTTGCTCCCGATGCAGTCTCCTCTATACTGGGGAGACTGGACACCTCCTTGCAGAGCGCTTTAGGGAACATCTCTGGAACAACCACACCAATCAGCCCCACTGCCCTGAGGCCTAACATTTCAACTCCCCCTCCCACTTTGCCAAGGACATCAAGTCCTAGGCCTCCTCCACCGCCGCTCCCTCACCACTGGATGCTGTAGGAACAATGCCTCATCTTCCACCTCGGAACACTTCATCCCCTTGGTATCAATATGGATTTCAGCAGTTTTTTCATTTCCCCTTCTCCCACCTCACCCCAGCTCCAACTTTCCAGCTCAGCACCGTCCCCATGACCTGTCCAACCTGCCTATTTTCGTTTCCACCTATCTACTCCACACTCCTCTCTGACTTATCACATCCATCCCACCCTCATTCACGTATTGTATTCTGCGCTACTTTCTGCCCACCCCCACCCCTCTCTCATTTATCTCTCCACTCTGCAGACACCCTGCCTCTATTACTGATGAAGGGCTTTTGCCCGAAATGATGATTTTCCTGCTCCTTGGTTGCTGCCTGACCTGCTGTGCTTTTCCAGCACCACTCTAATCTAGACTTGAGTATTTTGCCCAATACCAACATCAGGCTGACTGGGATAAGATGCCCAGTTACCTCGCTCCCTCCAATTTTAAATAGTGATGTCACATTAGCAACTCTCCAGTCACTGGGAACTGTTCCAGAATCGATAGAATCTTGAACACCATCTTGGCAATTCCTGAAGTAATCTGAAGTGTAGGTTATTGGTCCCTGCTGATTTATCAAACTCTAATACCATAAATTTTCGTAAACCATTTCCCTAATAAAACTACTTTTCTTCAGTTCTGCCCTCTGTCTATACCCTGTCGTCCCAACATGCTTCGAATGTTTTTGAGTTTTCCATTGTGTACAAAGATCGAGAATGCAGCAAAGGCAGAAATTTCCTTGCCTCTTGTCAGCGATACTTGTCAATATACTTTCATCAAATCAATTTTCGATAGGAATGACGCACTACCCACTATTTCAATGCAAAATTCTGACCTGGGAATAGGGTACAAATCCATCTTTGTAACTACATTCACTTTCCTATAGTGCACACAGAATTGAATTGAAACATCTGGCTGAGGCACCAAACAAGGGAATCTAATTACTCTTACAGTTCAATCAGGGTACCCTCTCTTGTTTGTGATCAGTAATTTGCTGATTTTTAGGTAGTTTGAATAATCCCCAGATCCCTGGTTCTGCAAATGGGCTTATTTAAAAATGTGAAATGAAGAAAGCAGTCGACAGATTCAGGACAAAAGAATCTCTGTGTTTATTCAATACAAAATGTAAGTATAATACAAGAACAAATGCAAATGTAGCAAACAGCAAAACTAACACTATCAATTATACAGAAGACAATAATGAAATACACTGTCAAAATAAACACTGGTAGAAGTGTTACTAAATTAAACACAGGACGGTAATTAAATACAGTATAAAATTAAACACTGGTTAAACACTATTAGAAGTTAGAGTCAAAAAGTGTGGTGCTGGAAAAGCACAGCAGGTCAGGCAGCATTTGAGGAAAATGAGAATTGATGTTTTGGGCATAAGCCCTTCATCAGGAATATTGAGGCTGGGGAAGGAGGCTGGGAGACAAATAGAAGGGTTGGGTGTGGGGATGGAGGGAAGGTAGCTTAGAAGGCGATAGGCCAATACAGGTGAGGGGTGCTAGTGATAAAGTGGAGAGGAGGGTGGAGAGGATAGGTGGGAATGTTGATTGGAGGATTGGATGTGGGTTGAGGTGGAGAAAGGCGAGATGAGGAGACTGGTGAGGTCGATGTTGATGCCATGTGATTGGAGGGTCCCAAGGCGAAAGATAAGGCGTTCTTCTTCCAGTCATTGGATAGCTTTGATTTGGCAGTGGAACAGGCCCAGCATGTCTTTGCATGTCTTTGGGGGAGTGAGAGCGGGAGTTGAAGTGGCCAGCCACAGGGCAGTGGGGTTATTTAGTGCATGTGACACAGAGATGTTCTCTGAAACGTTTTGTGTGTCCTCCACTGTCCCCCTCACTACATTCCTGATGAAGAGCTTATGCCCAAAAAGTCATTTCTCCTGTTTCTCGGACCTGCTGTGCTTTTCCAGTGCCACACTTTCCAACACTGATCTCCAGCATTTGCAGTCCTCACTTTCTACAATCATAAGCAAAATGGTTTTAATCACAGAAACTTTAATTAGGCTTCCTACCCTTGGGGTCCGAATACACTGTCACCACCCACCATCCCCTCCCGGCGAGCTCAGAGGGAAACTTTCGGGTCTCAGGATTTTCAGCTCACCACTGAGGAAAGTACAGGTTTAAAATGTGTCCTGTTGCTTAGGTTCTCATTGTTGGTTCTCTTGGCTCAGAACAGGCCTGTGTCTGGATGGTCTTGTTCAGAGATCGTTTGGTTGGTGTTCCCACTCTCGGGTGTCCTTTGTTACGATAATGCTCTTGGTTTGGTGCCTGGATTCAGCTTCTGTGTTCGGCCTCTGTTGTTCTTGGTTTTAAAGCTGCTTGTTGGTAGTGTGTGTTAGTAGGCCGAGGTTGTAAAAGTTAGTTTCAGTCAAGAGAATGTGATCTGGTTGGTGTCCCTTTCAGATTAGATTACTTACAGTGTGGAAACAGGCCCTTCGGCCCAACAAGTCCACACCGACCCGCCGAAGCGCAACCCACCCATACCCCTACATTACCCATTACCTAACACTACGGGCAAATTAGCATGGCCAATTCACCTGACCCGCACATCTTTGGACTGTGGGAGGAAACTGGAGCACCCGGAGGAAACCCACGCAGACACGGGGAGAACGTGCAAACTCCACACAATCAGTCGCCTGAGTCGGGAATTGAACCCGGGTCTCAGGCGCTGTGAGGCAGCAGTGCTAACCACTGTGCCACCGTGCCGCCCCAAAGTTGAGGTATGAACTGGAATTCCAGGCAGAACAATAGTTCCAGGCAGCCATTTTTTTACAAAAAAATCCAAGGTTTTAGATGATAGTGACTTTAGCTCAATCCTACACAAGAGAACTCCAATTACGCTGGCAGCTCAATCAATTGATTCTCCAACAAATATTGAACTTCATTTGTTACTTTGGCTTGTTTCTCTGGTTTTAACCAAAATGGGTTTTGTTTTATTGGGTCTGAATAACCTACATCCACATCATGTTCGATTAATCTGGGACACCTAAATGTATCTTTTAAAGACCATGTATCAGTGCAGAGTTAGGCCATTCAGCCCATCACATCTGCTCTGCCATTTGATCATAATTGATTTGTTTGTCAACCCTATTCTCCTGCCTTTTCTCCATTACCCTTGATCCCTTTAGCAATCAAGAACCTATCTATCTCTGTCTTAAATACACTCAATGACTTGGCCTCCGCAGCATTCTGCGACGATGATTTATGCACAGATTAACCACTCTCTGGATGAAAAGACTCCTCCTCATCTCCGTTCTAAAGCATGGTCCCTTCACTCTGAGGCTGTGCCCTCAGGTCCCAGTCTCTCTGCCAAGTGGAAACATCTTCTCCATGTCTACTCTGTCCAGGCCTCTCAGTATACTGTATGTTTCACTGAGATTCCCACTCATCCTTCCAATCTCCATTGAGTACAGACCGAATACTGGCCCCAACCACTCCTCATACAAAGTTCTTTGTATTACTGAGCAATCTCACTCTGTCCCTCTGTTGATCTTCCTCCAGATGCAAAAATGCAGTGTCTGAATTCTCTAATATCTCTGAATTTGTTCACCTCATAAGAGGAAGTTCACTTTGGAAATTGTCCAATTGTCTTTAGATCTCATGCTTTTTCTCATCCCCTCCTCCATTATACTCACTAATTGACACACCTGTACACGACTGAATGGTTCCTCAAAAACTGGGAGAGGAATTAAGGATGCTGGTTCAATCACATGTCGAAGTTTACCTATAACTTGACGAGTGTTTTTTAAAAATTATTCATTTTGTGTAATGTGAGCATCACTGGCTGGCCAGCATTTATTGCTCATCCCCAGTTCAAATCTTTTGTCCATGTTTGAACCAATCTGTAATGAAACGAGGAGCTGAGTGACCCTGGTGGAACCCAAGCTGGGCATCACTGAGCAGGTTATTGCTGAGCAGGTGCTGATTGATAGCACTGTTGATGACACGTTCCATCACTTTTCTGATGACTGAGAAGAGACTGATGGGGCGGTAACTGGCTGGCTTGGATTTGTCCTGCTTTGTATGTACAAGACATACTTGGACAACTTTCCACATTGTTGGGCAGATGCCATTGTTATAGCTTTCCTGGAACAGCTTGGCTAGAGAAGTAGCAAGTTCTGGAGGACAAGTCTTCAGTACCATTACCAGAATGTTGTCAGGGTCCATAGCCTTTGCAGTGCCCAGTGCCTCCAACCATTTCTTGATAACACGTGGAGTGAATCGAATTGATTGAAAATAGTTATCTTTAATGCTGAGGAACACTGTAGGAGGCCAAAATGGATCATGCACTCAGAACTTCTGGCTGAAGATTTCTGCAAAATCTTCTGCCTTGTTTTTTTTTCCTGATGTGTTGGACTCTTCCATCATTGAAGATGGGGATACTTGTGGAGCCCGCTCAACCAGTGAGATGTTTGATCGTCTACCAGTACTCATGACTGGATGTGACAGGACTGCAGAGCTTAGACCTGATCCATTGGTTGTGGGTTGTTTAATACTGTCTATGACTTGCTGCTTCTGCTGCTTGGCCTGCAAGTAGTCCTGTTTGATGACTTCACCAGGTAAATAACTCATCCTAATGAATGACTGGTGCTGCTCCTGGCATGCCCTCCTGAATTCTCCATTGAATCAGTGTTGATCCCCTGGTTTGATGATAATGGTTGAGCCGGGGCTGGGGCACAATTCTGCTGCTGTTGATGTCCCAAAGTGCCTCATGGATGCCTAGTCGTGAGTTGTGAGATTGGTTGTAAGTCTGTCCCAGTTAGCGTGGTGATAGTGCCACACAACGCGATGGAGACTATTCTCAAAGTGAAAGCGGATGTTGGTCTTCACAAAGACTGTGCAGTGGTCACCCTTACTGATACTGACATGGACAGAAGCATCTGCAGTAGGCAGATTGGTAAAGATGAGTTCAAGTATGTTACATTTATAAAACTGCGCCACATCTTGGAATAATTTTGGCTCAATAAAACACCTGATTCTGGATGCCTGTGTTTTCCAAATCCCCATGGTCCTGTTATGGAAATCTGATGTGCTCCTCACAATATCTCCCTGTGATAGCTGGGTAGTACCACTAGATGATGTCTAAACGACCATTCTTCATCGGTGGGTCCATGGGGGGTGTGGGGTCTCCACTTACTAATTAGCGCTCCATTCTGAAGTTAACAGCATTCTGAAATCCCTCCAGCCTCGACCTCAGTGTGAGCTGACTGTGCTCATTTATTTCATTCAGGATCTGCTTTTTGGATTTGCTGTAATTAGTGACATACCAAACACTCCACCCGGGATTATCTTCACCCTTTCGGAAAGTTTCAGCGATCCTTTCATTTGCTGTGGTGTCACATCAACCCTTATTGATGGATTTTGTTTAACCATTGCCCTGGTTACCTCACACGAAGGAGAGAGACCAGGAACCTGTTCCTGTCATTGTTCTGTTTCTTGGCCCTCCTTTGGACATTCTGTAATTATCGGGGAAGTTACTGCCTTTAGTCCTGACAAACCATTCCCCAAAAGGAAATCAATTCCATCAACAGGGAATGTTTTCCCATTCCGATAATTACTTCCCCTGATAACAAATCACTTTCCAGTTGTACTTTATTTAGTGCAAGTAAAATATATTCTCCACCAATCCCATTGATGAATATCTTAGATCCCATCGAGCTGTCTGGAGGGAAAATCAATTTTTTTCCTGTAAAAGTGATTGTGTTGCCCCTGTATCTCTCAGTTTGATTCCGGGTTTCGCTGAAGAAAAAGGAGTCACCAGGAGTCACCATTCCTTTTGATAAAAATCCTGTCCACCTCTCATCTACCTTTCAACTTCTTTTACTAATGACAGAATTCACCTCCAGCCTTTTTGTTATAGTTACAGCTACAACCTGCTCTGTGGGATTATCTGCTTGTGTTCCCTCCTCTGGCTCATTTTTATTAACTCCCATAAATCCCTTGGGTCTACCTCACAGCTTCCAACATTCCATACGCACATGGCCCACCTTTTTCCAAGAGAAACATTTAAGCTTCTGAGCATCACTTCCACCCTCAGCAATTTCCTTCTTAATCTGAGGAGGAGTTCTCGGCCTGGTCCCTCCTGTCCATTCTCTCCCCTGGCTACCTGCCTTCCACACACACTCCCAATTTTTATTTTTCTCCCATTTCTGGGCCTGATGGGAAAAAGGTTTCTGGATCAGTCTCCCATCAGGTGACTTCTCCACCTCCTGTTGCTGCTTGGCTTGTTGTGCTCTTCCAGCCTCCTGTTTGTCTACTTTGGATTCCAGCACCTGCAGGGTTTTGGCTTTAATGAAGTCTACAATCATAAGCCATTATAGCTACTTGTCTTACTGTTGTTCCCCTTCAGTCTTCTACATGAATTCTGTTTCTAGAAGGGAAGGAAGGTTTAAAGTCTTCTCAAAGAATAATTTCTCCGACAGCATTGTAAGTATTCTGAGGCTTTAATTCTCTTATTCACCTGTCAACATTATTTTGTTGAACTCTCTCAAACTCTGTAGAAGTTCATGGAGGCTGTTTCTGTAAGTTCTGAAACATCTGTCTGTATGTTTCTGGGATCAATGCATATGTGCTTTTCACCTTTTAACTTCCTCATGATCCTGAGAATTTTCCTCTGGCCCGGATATAGAAACCTCTTGTGCTTCCCAAGTTCATTTTGCATGGACAAACTCCATTGTTTTTCCTCGCCTCACTTGTTTAAATATCCTCTCAAAAGACATGAAAAATGTCTCCACGTCCTTCTCTTCATAGTCATAGAGTCATAAAGCAAACAAACAGGCCCTTCTGCCCACCATGTTGATGCTGATCAGTAAACACCAAACTGCACTAATCCCATTTACCTGCACTTGGTCCATAGCCTTCCATGCCCTGGCAATTTATGTGCTCATCTGGATGTGTCTTAAATGTTGTGAGAGGTGCTGCCTCCATCAGCTTCTCAGGCAGCACATTCTATATTTGTACCACCCTCTGGGGTAAAAAAAATCCTCAATTCCCCTCTCAACCACCTTTTCATCACATTAAGTTTATTCCCTCCGGTCATAGACATGTCTGCCATGGGGAAAAGATGATCACAATTGACTTTGTCTATGTCCCTCGGAATTTTGTATATCTTAATCAGATTCACCACACACTTCCACCACGCCACCTCCCCCCGCACCCCTACACTCTTCATCTGCTCCACAGGAAACAAACCCAGTTGATCAAGTCTCTCTCCTCATAACTAAGACTTTCCATACCAAGCAACATCCTGGTGAATCTCCTCTACACCCTCTCCAGTCAATCAACATCTTCCAACAGTGTTATGACCAGAACTGTACAGTGTTCCAGAAACGGCCAAACCAATGCTCTGTAAATTATCAACGAGACTTCCTTACTCCGATATTCTACACCCTGGCTAATGATGCCTTCTTCACCACCCTGTCTAGCTGTGCTGATACCTTCTGGGATCGATGGAGTTGTACACCAAGGTCCCTTTGTTCCTCACTACTCCCAAGGAACATAAGAACTAGGAGCAGGAGTAGGCCGGCTGGCTCTTCGAGCCTGCTCCACTGTGCAATAAGATCATGGCTGATTTTTTCCTGGACTCAACTCCACATACCTGCGCTCTCATCTTATCTCTTAATTCCTTTATTTTTCAAAAAAAAATCTGAGCTCTAAAAATGTTTACAGAAGAAGGATCAACTACTTAATTGGGCAAGGAATTTCATAGATTTATGGCCCTCTGGGTGAAGAAGTTCCTTCTCAATTCAATCCTAAAACTGCACCCCTTAATTTTGAGCGATGCCCTCTTGTCCAAGTTTCACCTGCCAGTGGAAATATTCTCTCTTCTTCATATTTTTATATGTTTCTATAAGATCCCCCCTCATTCTTCTAAGTTCCAATGAATATATGCCAGTCTACTCAGTCTCTCCTCATAAGCCAACTCCCTCAACCCTGGAATCAACCCTCTCTGCACCCCTTCTAGTGCCAGTACATCCTTTCTCAAGTAAGGAGACCAAAACTGCACAAAGTACTCCAGATGTGGCCTCACCAGCACCCTGTAAAGCTGCAGCATAACCTCTCTGCTTTTTAAACTGAATCCCTTTAGCAATGAAGGACAAAATTCCATTTGCCTTCCTAATTGCTTGTTGTACCTGCAGACCAACCCTCTGTGATTCATGCATAAGAACACTCAAGGCACATGCCTTTCATTGTGTATATCCTTCCCTTATTAAACCTCCCAAATTGGATCACCTTACACTTGTCAGGATTAAATTCCATCTGTCATTGTTCGTCCCAATTACCAGCTGACCAATATCAGACTGTAGCCTGAGACCCAGTAATCCAAGATGGCAGCAGAGTAGGACTCTTCAGACCAAGTTCATCTGCTCCGTCTGTTTCCTTTTTTGCTTTTTCTTCCACTGGTTTTTATTTTCTTTTGTGCTTTTCTTTTGTCGTTCTCTCTTCTTTTCTCTCCCAGCCAAGGACTCCCAGCCTCACTCGCCAGACGTCTGACCAGTGCAGCCCCAGTGTTGCGGCCTCTTGACTTGGTGTGGCAGAGTCCTGACCTGGCAGAGAGACCTCCCAGCTCGGTGAGGCAAACTCTCGGTCTGACGTGTTGGGCTCTCAGTTTAATGTGGTGGCCTCTCGGCTCAGAATGCTCGACTGTCACTCCAGCGTGACGAACTCTCAGCCTAGCATGGCGATCTCTCAATTGCCCAGCGTGGTTGTCTCTCGGCCCACAGGATGGTCTTTTGCTGTATATAGTGGTCTTTAAGACCAGCACAGCCTCAACTTGCCTTCCAGTCTCGAAGGGATTGATTCAAAGTATGATCCCATGGTAGCCAAGCGCTTAAGAAAGACTGGAATGATTGAACTTCCAGATTTATTTCTTTATTTTATTCTTAAAACTAAAAAGGTCAAGAAGTCTGTAACTTGTAACTTTTAAATTTATTCTTTCTTTATACCTTGTTTTTAAGATTCTGTACTTTGGTCCTTGTTCCTAAGATGGCTCCTTCCAAGGTGACATCACATACTTTTCACTACACTCCAATACTTTTGTACTTGAGTCCATGTAACAATAAAATAAAATAAAATCAATATCAACAACACCACCAATTTATGTGGCATCTGAAAACTTTCTAATTATACAATCACAGTCAATTCATTAAGGTACATTACAAACAGAAATGGTCGCAGCCCCAATTCCTGACATACACCACTGGTCACAGGCTTCCAATTACGAAGACAACCCTTCGCCAACTTGTCAACTTGCCTTGGATCCCATGGGCTCTGACCATCTGGACCAGCCTTCCATGTGGGGCCTTTGTCAAACAAATCAATACTGGCATCCCTCCCTCTCCAAGTATTGCTTAATCCTGTACTTCAGGATTTTTTCTAATAATGTCCTTCACATTGACATCAGACTAACTGGTCTGGAATTGCCTGGCCTATCCCTGCTGCCCTTCTTGAACAAAAGAACCACATTGACAATCCTCCAGTCTGACACTTCACCTGTGGCCAGCGAAGTATTAATCAAGGAAAAGGCAATCAAATTTTCAAGACAATGAAATGAAAACTACAGTTAAGTTAATCCTAAAGATGCGTTAGAGAAATGAACCCTTTCTCCCTGTTAGTTAAGTACAATAAAGCAATAATGTTAGAATAGAAAGGATTTTATTTTGCCGTGTTTTGAAATCTTTTGAAATTGTGTTTTCTGTCAGTATGTTTTATTTTATATTCATTTCTTTTGTGCACTGAGGTCTTATTATTCAATCTAAATCATCAGCATTGCGTACTTATGCTCTACAGCTGCTGCAGACCAACTGCATTTCTTCAGCAGTTTTGGGGTTTGTTTCAGTCTGAGATCTGTGTTGTCCAAATAATACCAGCAGTTGGGATGGGAATAGTTGGCTAGCATCATGATTGTCACTCTAATTAGAAATTGACACTTCGTATTTGATGAATCCAACAAACCCTTACACTGTTTTCACATCTGTCAATCACCACGTCACTGCCACCGCTCTTACCTTTCCAGAATCCAGGCAAATCCTTTTGCTCTCAGTGTGTGACTTGTGTACTTAACTTGGGCATCTTTAATTGCAAATTTTCTTGTTCAGCTTAATGACTCTTTCTTTCTTGTTCAGCTCCTGACAAGCTACACCCAGCAGGCCACTAGATGATAATTGTGGTCAGCAATGCTTTGTATCTAGAATAGCCCACTTTGTCCCCATATCCTTCTCACTCACACTCTCAACTGATTACCTGGGCATCGCGGCAGGTCGCCGTGTTTGACTCGAAATTGACTCGAAATTGAATCAACTGTTGGTATTTCATGTGGCCATTCAATTGAAAAACAAGTATATTTACACTGAAGTTAATAAATTATAAATGTATAATAATTGGACAGAATGATATATTACATTTTGCAGCATTTGAGGGATATAACTTTTGCCGGTTTGTCAAGAAACCCCTTTCATAAGGTACAGGTTACAACAACGTTTGCTGCGCATCTTTTATAATGGACTCCCGTATTTCTCCCACCACTGATGTCAAGCTAACTGGTCGACAAAAACCACTGTGTTCTCTCTGTCTTCCTTCTTAAATAGTGGGGTTATGTTAGCCACTTTCCAGTCCATAGGAACTGTTCCTGAGTCTAGATTTCTGAAAGATGACGATGCCTGCATCTATTCTTTCTAATGCCACTTTCCTAAGTATTCTGGGATGAGGGGATCAGGCTGCCAAAGATATTTTATGGCTCCTCCTTGTCCTCCTATTCTTTAAGCACCTCCCCACACTTTCTCTTCTCCTGAAGGGTCTCCCTCTCTTTGATGCTCTGTACTTGGTATGTGCTTATTCCTTATCTTTCTTAAACTATGTCGCTTGTCAGGAGCTGAACAAGAAAGAAAGAGTCATTAAGCTGAACAAGAAAGTTTGCAATTAAAGATGCCCAAGTTAAGTACATCAGTCACATACTGAGAGCAAAAGGATTTGCCTGGATTCTGGAAAGGTAAGAGCGGTGGCAGTGATGTGGTGACTGACAGATGTGAAAACAGTGTAAGGGTTTGTTGGATTCAGGAGCAGCTGTCCTTGCCTTTATTTCTAAGCTGGCCTTGAACTACATTAAAAAGATCCCCACTTTCCAAATGTAGACTGACTTCCAAGTAATTGCTCCCAGTCTATATTTGCCAGATCCTGTCTAATGAAATTGAAATTGGCCTTGCCTCACTTTAGACACAACTTCTGCGCTACCCTTATTCCTTTCCATAATAATAAGGAAACGTACGGAGTTATGTTCCCTGTCTCCAAAATGCTCACCCATTGACTCTTCAACAATTTGACATTACCTCGGATTGAGCCCAGCACTGCCCATGTCTACGTACTGGCACCAAAAGCTCTCCTGGATGGACTTTAAAAATTCCATTCACATGAAGTCAAACATAAAGTTTATGTTAGATAAGTTGAAATTCCTTGCTAATATAGCCCTATTCCTCTCACGCCTCTCAGTGATTTGCCGACATATCTGCTCCTCTCTCTCCAACTGACTATTGGGGAGCCTGTAGTATAATCCCCGCAAAGTGATTGTCCTTTTGTCTCGCTCTACCCAGACGGCGTCATTTGAAGACCCTTCCAAGAAATGCCCCTTCAGTAGCAATACTGCAGTCATGGTTTCTTTTATCAATAATGCAACACACCCACCTCTCTTGCACCCTGTCTATCCCACCTCAGACTTGTCTACCCTGGAATGTTGAGCATCCAGTCCTATCTTTGTTCAATCTTGTCTCAGCAATTGCAACAATATGATATTCCAAAAAGACAATGCAACAGCATATGAAATAGCATAAGAGATATGGTTAGTAAGTTTTCAGATGACACCAAAGTTGGAGGCGGAGTGGACAGCAAAGAAGGTTAGGAGAAAGTGAGGACTGCAGATGCTGGAGATCAGAGCTTAAAATGTGTTGCTGGAAAAGCGCAGCAGGTCAGGCAGCATCAAAGGAGCAGGTGAATCGACGTTTCGGGCATAAGCCCTTCTTCAGGGATTTATTTTAAGCAAAGAAGGTTACCTCAGATTACAACTGGATCTGGATCAGATGGGCCAATGGGCTGAGAAGTGGCAGATGGAGTTTAATTCAGATAAATGCGAGGTGATGCATTTTGGGAAAGCAAACCTTAACAGGACTATATACTTAATGGTAAGGTCCGAGAGAGTGTTGCTGAACAAAGAGACCTTGGAGTGCAGGTTCATAGCTCCTTGAAAGTGGATTCACATGTAGACAGGATAGTGAAGAAGGTATTTGCTATGCTTTCCTTTATTGTTCAGAGTATCGAGTACAGGAGTTGGGAGGTCATGTTGTGGCTGTATAGGACATTGGTGAGGCCACTGTTGAAATATTCTGGTCTCCTTCCTATTGGAAAGATGTTGTGAAACTTGAAAGTGTTCAAAAAAGATTTACTAGTACGTTGCCAGGGTTGGAGGATTTGAGCTAAAATGAGAGGCTGAACAGGCTGGGGCTGTTTTCCCTGGAGCGGCAGAGGCTGAGGGTGACCTTATAGAGGTTTACAAAATTATAAGGGGCATGGATAGGATAAATGGACAAAGTCTTTTCCCTGGGTTTGGGGAGTCCAGAACTAGAGGGCATAGGTTTAGGATGGGAGGGAAAAGATATAAAAGAGATGTAAGGGGCAACTTTTTCACGCAGAGGATGGTACGTGTACGGAAAGAGCTGCCAGAGGAAGTGGTGGAGGCTGGTACAATTGCAACAATTAAAAGGCATTTGGATGCACACATGAATAAAAAAGGGTTTGGAGGGATGTGGGCCGGGTGCTGGCAGGTGGGACTAGAATTGGGTTGGGACATCTGGTCGGCATGGACAGGTTGGACCAAAGGGTTTTTTTCCAGGCTGTACATCTCTATGTCTCGATGACTCTATATTCCCATGTGCCATTCAATGCTCTCAGTTCAACCACATTACTGGTCAAGCTCCTTACATTGAAATCGATACAGTTTAGCTTTCTGGATCGTGTATTCTGGATCGTGTCCTAGTGGTTATTGTGTGCAGTTTTGGTCGCCATACTACAGGAAGGATGTGGAAGCTTTAGAACGAGTGCAGAGGAGGTTTACCAGGATGTTGCCTGGAATGGTAGGAAAATCTTATGAGGAAAGGCTGAGGCACTTGGGGCTGTTCTCATTGGAGAAGAGAAGGTTTAGGGGAGATCTGATAGAAGTGTATAAGATGATTAGGGGTTTAGATAGGGTAGATACTAAGAACCTTTTACCGCTAATGGAGTCAGGTGTTACTAGGGGACATAGCTTTAAATTAAGGGGTGGTAGGTATAGGACAGATGTTAGGGGTAGATTCTTCACACAGCGGGTTGTGAGTTCATGGAATGCCCTGCCCGTATCAGTGGTGAACTCTCCTTCTTTATGTTCATTTAAGCGGGCATTGGATAGGCATTTGGAAGTTATTGGGCTAGTATAGGTTAGGTAGGATTCGGTCGGCGCAACATCGAGGGCCGAAGGGCCTGTACTGCGCTGTATCCTTCTATGTTCTATGTTCTATGTTCTATGGTCACTCAGTGGTTTTCTGTGTAGCCCTTACTTTCCCATGAAGGGAAACGTTGAGCATTAACTTAAGGGAATTTTATACCAATTAGTCGGACTTCAGCAGTGGAGAAAAAGCCTCAAATTCATTATAAAATATTTTATAGCTTAGCACTGAGAAAACAGTGACAGAATTGGATAGAGTCAGCATGGATGATCAAAAGAAAAATCATGCTTAACAAAAGACTGGACTTGTTTTAGGATGTAGTGAGTGGATTTGACAAGGGGGAGCCAGCGGATGTGGTTTATTTGGACTTTGTAAGGGGAATAGATAGGTGGTTCTGTAGTCAAAAACGTGACTCCAGAATAGCTCTGAAGGGGGAGGGTGAACAGATAGCTGTGATGGTGCATGTAGGCCACAATGATATATGTAATAAACGGGATGAGGTTCAACATGCAGAATTTAGGGAGTTAGGAACCACATTAAAAACAAGGACCTCAGAGGTAGTAATCTCACGATTGCAACCAGTGCCGCGAATTAGTCAGAATAGACATGGAAGAATAGGCAGGATGAACGAGTGGCTTGAGAGATGGCGCAGCGGGGAGGGTTTCAGATTTTTGAGACATTGGGATTGGTTCTGGGGGAGGTGGGACTATTACAAATCAAGAATGCCTGCACCTGGGCAGGACTGGAACCAATGTCCTCCAGGCTACTTTTGCTCACGTTCTTGGAGATGGTTCAAAATAATGTAGCAGAGTGATGGGAACCAAATGAGGAGGTTAGTGGACAGTAAGGAGGTAGTAACTAAAGCCTGTAAGGAACTAAGTAATGAAATCAGCGTGACTAAGGGTAAGAATAGGTAGATGATGAACGCAAAGGAACAGGTGGTCTGAGAATCATTTGTTTTAATGCAAAAATTATAGTAGGTAAGGCAGAGGATTTTAGGGCTTGGATTTGTACCTGGTAGTATGATGTTATTGAAATTACTGAGATGTGGCTGAGGGAAAGGCAAGATTGGCAACTAAATATCCCAGGATACAGATGTATCAGATGTGTTCGAGAGGGGGGTAAAAGGGGTAAAGGAGTGGCATTACTGGTCAGAGAGGATATCACAGCTGTGCTGAAGGAAGGCACTATGGAGGACTTGAGCAGAGGGGCAATTTGGGCAGACCTCAGAAACAGGAAGGGTACAGTAACAATGCTGTGGCTGTACTATAGTGCTCCCAACAGCCAGCACAAGATAGCGGTCAAATATGTAAACAGATCATGGAAGATGTAAGAGCAACAGGGTGGTGGCGATGGGAGATTTTAATTTTCTCAACATTGACGGGGATTCACTTAAAGTTACAGGTTTAGACAGAGCAAAATTTGTAAGGAACACCCAGCAGGATTTTACATAGTATGTAAATAGTTCAACTCAGGAAGGGGCCATACCGGACCTGGTGTTGGGGAATGAGCGCAGCCAGGTGGTTGAAATCTCAATCGGGGATTACTTTGGGAACAGTGATCACAATTCCGTAAGTTTTTAGAATGCTAATGGACAAAGACGAGAGTGGTCCGAAAGGAAGAGGGCTAAACTGGGGGAAAGACCAACTATACCAAAATTCGGCAGAAGCTGGGGAATGTGGATTGGGAGCAGCTGTTTGAGGGTAAATCCACATTTGATATGAAAGAGAGTTTGATTAGAATGCAGGACAGACATGTCCCTGTGACAATGAGGGATTGCAATGGCAAGATTAGGGAACCCTGGATGACAGGTGAAATTGTGAGACTAGCTAAGAGGTAAAAGGATGCATACATAAGGTCTAGGTAGCTGACAACTAGCAAAGCGTTGGAAGAATACTGGGAAACTAGGACCGATCTGAAATTAGGAATTAAAAGGGCTAAAGGGGGTCACAAAACATCATTATCAAAATGGGTTAAAGAAATCCCAAAGCCTTTTATTCATATATAAGGAGCAAGAGGGTGACTAGAGAAAGGGTTGGCCCACTCAAGGACAGAGGAAATTTAAGCATGGAGTTAGGGAAAATGGGAGAGATTCTTAATGAGTGGTTTGTTTTGGTACTCACAAAGGATAGGGTAAAGCTGGACATTAAAGTTGGAGATAGATGTTTGATTACTCTTGGTCAAGTTGGTTTAAGGCGGGATAAAGTGTTAAGTATTCTAAAAGGCATTAAGGTGGACAGGTCCCCAGGTCAGGATGGAATCTATCCCCGGGTACTGTGGGAAGCAAGAGAGGAGATAGCTGGGGCCTTAAGAGATATCTATGTAGCAATCTTGAACATGGGTGAGGTCCCAGAGGACTGGAGAATAGCTAATGTTGTCCCCTTGTATAAAAAGAGTAGCAAAGATAATCCAGGTAATTATCAAACGGTGAGCCTGACGTCAGTGGAAGGGAAGCTGATGAAGCAGATACTGACTTGGAAGAAAATGGATGTATCAGTGATAGGCAACATGATTTTGTGCAGGGAATTTCATGTCTTACCTACTTCATAGAATTTTTTGAAGAAGTGACAAAGTTGATAGATTAGGGAAGAGCTGTAGATGTCATACACATGGACTTCAGTAAGGTGTTTGATAACATTCCCATGTAGCCTGATAGAGAAATTAAAGTCGCATGGGGTCCAGGGTGTTCTAGCTAGATGGATAGAGAACAGGCTGGGCAACAGGAGACAGAGAGTAGTAGTGGAAGGGAGTTTCTCAAAATGGAGAACAGGAATATGTGCTGAGAACACTCTTGTTTATATTATATATTT
This sequence comes from Hemiscyllium ocellatum, assembly GCF_020745735.1. Lineage (NCBI taxonomy): Eukaryota > Metazoa > Chordata > Chondrichthyes > Orectolobiformes > Hemiscylliidae > Hemiscyllium > Hemiscyllium ocellatum. The sequence goes on from NC_083409.1 coordinate 9,261,987, forward strand.
AAATGATCTGGAAGAAGGTATAGGTGGTCTGATTAACAAGTTTGCAGATGACACTAAGATTGGTGAGTAGCAGGTAGTGAAGGGGACTGTCAGAGAATACAGCGGAATATAGATAGATTGGAGAGTTGGGCAGAGAAACGGACAGATGGAGTTCAATCCGGCCAAATGTGATCTGATGAATTTTGGAAGATCCAATTCTAGAGTAAACTATATGCTGAATAGAAAGCCCTGGAGAAAATTGATGCACAGAGAGATCTGGATGTTCGGGTCCATTGTACCCTGAAGGTGGTAATGCAGGTTGATAGAGTGGTCCAGAAGGCAGATGGCATGCTTTCCTTCATCGGTTGGGGTACAAGAGTAGGCAGGTCATGTTAGAATTGTATCAGAATTTGGCTTGACCACATTTGGAATACTGCATACAGTTCTGGTCGCCACATTACCAGAAGGATGTGGATGCTTTGGAGACGGTGCAGAGGAGCTTAACCAGGATTGTCTCATATGGAGGGGCATGAGCTATGAAGAGAGGTTGAATAGCTTAGCATCATTTTCAATAGAAAGTTGAAGATTGAGGGAGGACCTGCTAGAGGTCTACAAAATCATGAGAGCTATAAACATGATGGATAGCAAGAAGATTTTTCCCAGAGTGAGGGGTTCAATTGCTAGGGACCATGGGTTCAAGGTGAGAGAAGAAAGGTTTAAGGGAGATATTACTGCGTGGAAAGTTCTTTACGCAGAGAGTGGTTGGTACCTGGAACACGTTGGCAGCGGAAGTGGTAGAGGCGGGCATGATAGCATCATTAAAGATGTATCGAGATAGATGCATGAATGGGCAGGCAACAGAGGGATACAGATCCTTGGAAAATTGATGATAGGTCGAGAATGAAGCTATGGATCAGTGCAGGCTTGGAGGGCTGAAGGGCCTGTTCCTGTTTTGTAATTTTCTTTGTCCCTTGTTCTTGGTCCTGAGAAAGCTCAAAGGAACAGAGTGATCTTGGGGTACTTGTCCACTGATCCCCGAATGTGGCAAGACAGGTTAACAGAGGACACTTGCCTTGGTCATGGCAGGTATTGGTTATAAAAGCAGGAGGATATGCTGCAGTTAAGCAGAACATTGGTGAGGCCACAGCTGGAGTACTGTGTGCAGTTCAGGTCACCACACTGTAGGAAGGATGTGATTGCACTGGATGGGGTGCAGAGGGGAATCACCAGGATGTTGTGTGGGACGGAGCCTCTCAGTGATGAAGAGAAATTGGATCAGCTCGGTATGTTTTCTTCAGAGCACAGAAGGTGGAGGGGGACCTGATCGAAGTGTATAAGGTTATGAGAGGAATGGACAGGGAGGAGAGGAAGCAGCTGTTCTTCTTCATGGGAGGGTAATAAAAAGTTGGTTTACATTCATTGTGAAAGATAGGAAGTTTCAAGATGTTTTGAGGAAAATGTTTTTTTAGCCAGAGGGTGGTGGGTGTCTGGAACGCACAGCCTGGGAGAGCAGTTGACGTGAGAAAGCTCACAAACTTTAAAAAGTACTTGGGTGAGCAGTTGAAATGTCATAACATTCTAGCTATGGGCTCATATTGGAAAGTGGGATTGGTGCAGGTTTAGTGTAGTTTGGCTGGTACACAGTTAATGGGCTGAAGGGCCTGTTCTGTACTGTGTGATTTTGTGATTGTATTGTGTACAGTTTTGGTCTCCTTATCTGAGAAAGGATGTTCTGGTTGTGGAGGGAGGACAGCGAAAGTTTACCAGACTGATTCCTGGGACGACAGCACTTAGATGTGTTGAGAAACTGGATCAGTTAGGATTATATTCACTGGAGGTTAGAAGATTGAGAGGAATCACGTTGGAACCTTTAAAATCCTAACAGGACAAGACCGGAAAAACACAGGAAGTATGTTCCGGATCATTGGAGAATCCAGAACCAGGAATTACAGTTTAAAGAAAAGGGAAAAGTTATTTCAGACTGAGCTGAGGAGACATTTCTTTAGTCAGAGAGTGGGAAGCTCATGGAATATTCTATCACAGAAAGCAGTTGAGACCAAAACATTAAAAGTTGTCAAGAAGGAGATAGGTCTAAAGGGACTTAGGACGAAAGGGATTAAGGTTATGGGAAAAAAGTGGGAACAGGGGACTAAGTTGAATGATCAGCCATGGTCATATTTAATGGCAGACCCCACTCGAAGGGCTGAATGGCCTACTCCTGCTGTTCGTTCCTTTGTTTCTGCTTTTGAGAGACTGTCCATAAACATGGAAACATATGGAATTATAGAGTCAAAGAGTCATCGAGTCCGACAGCACAGAGACAGGCTTTTTGGTCCACACTGGTCCATGCTGACCAAAATGTCCATCCATGCTAACCCCATTTCCCTGCACTTGGCCCATATCCTTCGGAGCCTTTCCTATCCATGCATTTGTCCAAATGCCTTTTTAAAGTTGTTAATATACCCGCCTCAATCACTTCCACTGGCATATCATTCCATACGTGTGCCACCCTCTGTGTAAACAAGTTGTCCCTCAGGTTCCCTTTTATTCTTTCTCCTCTAACCTAAAACCCCTCTCATCCTCAATTCCCCAACACTGGGAAAAAAGACTGAGTGCATTTACCCTATCCATGTCTCTCAAGGTCTTATACACTTCTAAAAAAAAAACCCTCAGTCTCCTACACTCTCCGAAAAAAGTCCTAGCTTGTCCAACTTCTCACAAAAACTCAGACTGTTGAGTCCTGGCAACATGCTTGTACATTTCCTCTGAACTCGTTCCAGTTTAATAATGTCCTTCCTATAACAAGGTGACCAAATACTCCAAGTGCGACTTCACCAATGTTCTGTACAATGGTAACATAACTTCTCAACTTCTATACTCAATGCCCTGACTGATGAAGGCCAGTGTGTCAAAAGCCTTCCTCACTGCCCTGTCGAACTGTGACTCAACTTCCAGAGAACCGTGTACCTGAACTCCAAGATCTCTCTGTTTCACTACAGTCCTTAGGCCTTACCATTCACCATGGTACTCCCATCTCGATTAAACTTCCGAAAGTGCAAGACCTCACAATTATCTCTCTGAACTCATTTTGTCGTTTCTCTGCCCATTTCTCCAGCTGATCAAGGTCCTGCTGCAATTTCTGATAACCTCCCTCAATGTCTACTGTAATGTCATCTGCAAACTTACCAATCATGCCTTGCAGATTCTCATCCAAATTATTGATGTAGATAGCAAAGAGTAATGGAAACAGGACCGAGCCCTGAGGCACTCCTCTAGACACAGGCCTCTAGTCTGACAAGCATCCTTCCACTGTTACCCACTGCTTCGTACCATCAAGCCAATCAAAGAAAAGTATTTGTCTTTGGTCAGGAATTAGTTTGGAGGTAGGAGGCAGAGAGGAAGAATAGTGAGTGCATCCTCCAGTGAGGAAGATGTGAATAGTGGTATCCCCAGGGATCTGTGCTGCGAGCTCAGCTTTTTAAGATATTTCTCAATGACTTGGATGAAGAAACAGAGAGCTGTACATCCAAGATTGCTGATCACACTGACTGAGGCAGCTTGGAGGAGGTTACAGAGATAGGGAGGGTGGAGGGCAGAGAGAGTTTTGCGAACAGGAATGAGAACTTGACAATCAAGGAGTTGCTGGAAAGGAGCCAATGTAGAAACAGGGTGCAGGGGGTTGGGGGAACAGGACTTGATGCAAGTTTGGATACAGGCATCAGAATTTGGAATGAACTGAAGGTTATGGAGGGCGATTGCTGTGATGTGTGCGAGCACAACATTGGAATGGTCATGTTTGGAGTCCCCAGACATGATTGAGATTTTCAGTGGCTGGTATGTATAATATGGAGAATATGGGGCTCAGATCATTCTCAGAGATGTGGCCACATTTGTAAAGAGTCTGGTTGTGCAGCAGACCCCCAGGGAGAGGGATGGAGTTTAGACCAGGAGATGAAGAGGATGACTTTGATCTTCCCAATATGTTTCACAGTGAGTCCGGGCTTCTCAGTCCTGACTGCTCTTAGCTGCTGTGATTGTCACTGACTGGACACTTATTATTAGATATTCTGACCACAGCAGAAAGCCCCAGTGTAAAAAATAGTTGCAAAGGCTGTCAGAGCACAAGGTTGAAACTTCACCAAAAGAGGAAGTGAAAGAAGGAGCTCGGAGCAGCTGGGTGTTTGTTACTGATATGGGAGAAAACTGTGAACTGTCTGCTCTCCCTGGAACCTGACAGCACAGGAGGCGGGTCTGGGATTCTTCTTTTCAGAAACAGCACAGTGATGGAAAAAGTGTCAGTCACTCTCTCACAAACACACACGCCTGCACTTGGAGATTAGAAACAGAATCCAGCAGCAGCTCTTCTCCAAGCTGTGAAACCTGCACAGAATTGTTCCCTCATTCAGTTTTAACTGGCAGGATAGACTAAGCAGGGGAAGCAACACAGTTGTGTGTACAGTCAGAAGGGAGTTGCCCTGGGAGTGCTCACCATTAACTATGGAACACATGAAGCCTCATGACAGCAGGTCAAACATGGGGAAGGAAACCTCCTGCTGATTACCACATAGCACCGCCCTCCCCTCCAACCTCAACTGAGCAGTCAGTCCTCCTCCATGTTTGACAACACTTGGAGGGAGCATTGAGGGATGGAAGGACGCAGGATATACCCTGAGTAAGGGACTTCAAAGTCCACCATCAAGAGCTGCTCAGAATCATCACTACTGAGCAAGCTGGTCAGGTTCCACCTGATTCAGCTGCTAGACTGGACCTGGGGCAGGTGGTGAGGGAACCAACAAGAGGGAACAACATACTCACTATCACCCTCACCAACCTGCCTGCTGCTGGTGTATCTGTCAATGACAGTATCAGTAAGGGTGACCACCGCACAGTCCGTGTGGAGACAAAATCCCATCTTCACATTCAAGTTACCTTACATTTTGTTGGGCAAGAGTTTCGGGATGTCAGGAAGAACTTTGTTTTGAACAGCAATTGGTAATGACTTGGAAATTAGTGCCATTTAGGTGAGGCAGGTGAAGAGACTCAGTGATTGCAATGGCAGATTGGATGGGCTCTTGATGGAAATAAACCTGCAAGGCTCTGGGGGTCGAGTAGGGATTGCTCCATGAAATGACAGCATTTCCCTGACAGGCTGAATGTTCTCCCCCTGTGCTGGAAATAGGTCTAACTCAATGAGGGGTTCACAATTAGAGAGTTTGGATGCAGTAAATACAGGACAAATTGTTTCTCCAGGCAGGAGGGTCAGTAACCAGAGGGCACACATTTCAGAAAGGGTCTGAAGAACAAGAGAGAAGATAGGAACATTTTTATCCAGCGAGTTTATGATGTCTGTCTGCAAGGTGAGTGGGAGTGGATTCAACAGCAACTTTCAAAAGGGCCTTTGGAGAAATAGCTGTAAAGGAAACAATTGCAGGGTTATACAGGAAGGGCTGGGTAAATGGGACTAATTGGACTAATTTGTCTAACTGTCACAATAGGCCCAATGACCTCTGTCTGTGCTGTATAAGAACTTACACACACTTAGTCTCACCTTTACACAAAGACTAGGAGAAACAGACAACCCAGTTTACAAAAGAATGCTTTCTCAAACACTCTTGAACCAACTCAGGGAACAGGCCCAGACTAGATTTACTAGAGTAAGTCAGCAAATCAATGACAAGGGAACAGTAAACCAAAAGCAATGGGACTGAACAATATATTCAGTAACACAACAATCGAGAGGAGGAGGGATGAAGGGCAGGAGGTCAGAGAGCATGCTGTAGGGGCCTGAAGGCTCTGCTGTCAATGGTGGGATGGAGGAAGCAGCAATGGACAGGAGACTAGAGACAGAAGATGGAAAGGGGAGGAAGGGAATGGAAGCAGCAGGACACAGATTGAGGGAGGAGGGAGGCCATGGAGGCAATTGGTTGGCAGTGAGCTCATTCTTGAACGACTTCAGATGTCAGACAAGGAAGGGACCACTCCATATCAGACAAGTTGGGGTTTATGGAATGTGACTTCAGGAAGCTGGGAGAGGACATTAGAATCAATAGTTAGGACAAGCAGGAATTAGTGTTTCTGTGGCCAGGGGACTGAAGTCGTGCAGAGACAGACAGTGTTGTTGAGACTGAAATAAGGGACCTTCATGATGGAGTGGATTTTGGGTTTGCAGCTCAAGTACTGGACAGTCCAGTGGGAAGGAGGCCCATGTTTACTGGTCTCTCCTGAAGCATCCAGTGAGAAGGAAGTCCATGTTTATTGGTGTCTGTTGGAGGTTCCAGTGGGACGGAGGTCCATGTTTACTGGTTCTATGGGAAGGTGGCTCATATGTACATCATCATAGAGTCATAGAGGTTTACAGCATGGCATCAGGTCCTTCAGCCCAACTCATCCATGCTGACCAAGTTTCCAAAATTGAACGAATCCTATTTGCCTGTGTTTGGCCCAAATCACTCTGAAGCCTTCCTATCCATGTTGCTGTAAAAATCTCCTTGAAATGTAGTAACTGTACTCCCCTCTACCACTTCCTCTGGCAGCTCATTACACATACACACCAACCTCTGTGTGAAAAGGTTGTCTCTCAGTTTCCTTTTAATCCTTTCCCCCCTCAACTTAAACCTATTCCTTCTAGTACTGGATTCTCCTACCCTGGGGAAAAGACTTTGGCTATTTACCTTATCTATGACCCTCATGATTCTATAAACCTATATAAGGTCACCCCTCAATCTCCTGCATTCCCTGGAAAAAACATCTTGGCATATCCATCTTCGCCTTATAATTCAAACCCTCCAATCCTGGTAACATCCCTGTTAATCTTTCTTTTATTCAAACCAGCGTAATGACTTCCTTCCTATAGCAGGGTGAGCAGAAATGTACACAGTGACCAAATGTGGCCTTACCGATGCCTTATACAGCTGTAACATGATGTCCCAGCTCCTGTACTCCCTGCTTTGACCAGTGAAGGTGCGCATGCCAAATACCTTCTTCACCACCCTGTCTACCTGTGACACCATTTTCCAGGAACTATGTACCTGTACCCCTCGGTCTCTCTGTTCAACAACACTCCCCATGGCTGTACCATTAATTGTGTAATTCCTGCCCTGGTTTGCCTTACCAAAATGTAACTCCTTCCATTTATCAGAATTTCCATCTGGATTTGTTGACCCACTGGCCCAGTTGATGATGATGACATTGCACTCTTCGATAACCTTCTTCCCTGTCCACGATGCCAACAATTTTAATGTCAGCCATAAACTTCCTGACCATTCCTGCTATTTTCTCTCCAAATTGTTCATATAAATGATGAACAACAGTGGATCCAGGATCGATTCTTGTGACAGACGGCTGGTCACTGGCCTCCAGTCTGAAGAACAACCCTCTCTCACCAGCCTCTGCTTCCTACCATCAGGCCAATTTTATATCCAATTGGCTCGCTCTCCTTGGATCCTATGTGATATAATATTACTGAGCAATCTACCGTGAGGAACCTTGTCTAAGGCCTTGCTAAAGTCCAAGTAGACAGAGTGTACTGCTCTACCTTTATCTAAGTTTGTGATAACTTCTTCAAAAACTCAGTCATCTACTTGTCTGAATCGGTAAGTCCAATGAATAGGAGGCCCATGTTTACTGATCTCTCTTGGAGGATCAAATCAGAAGTAGGCCAATGTTTACTGGTCTCTGTTGGAGGTTCCAGCAGGAAGGAGCTCATGTTTACTGGTCTCTTCTGGGAACTTCAGTGGGAAGGAGGCCCATGTCTCTATATCGATCAGCCTTGTGTACTAAATTCCATGTTTAGTGGACTCTGTTGGAGAGTCCAGTACGTCATGAACACATGGTGGGTATGTAGTCAGTTCCTTTCTGTTGTAACTGTGTGATGCTCCAGCGCTCATCCCAGTCAAAAAGCCTGATTCAGAGACTGATCATGGAAGGGGAAGGAAAGGGAAAAGGATTGGAATATGTTGTGGATGGACAGGCTGGGTCACTGGGTCAGAAATTGTCCTGTCCCTCCAGCTCACACTGATGGCCTGAGGATCTCCTCTCTCTCTGCTGGGCCTTCATGGAATGAGGTTTGTGTCCAAACCAGTCCCCAGTGAGAATAGGCCAACAGAACAGAACTCCCCTTCATTTGACAAGAATCTGTCCATCGTCCTGAATGAGGTCAATCCCTGGTCAATGTGAGAAATGGGGAGTTACTCCAAGAAAAGACATGCTTTTGGGTCAAGGGTTAACATCCATTAGTGGGGCAGAGCAGAGGGAGATTTATCCTGAATTCAACTTTCACCACCTGGGACACTGTGAGAAAGATAGAGAAGCAAGACAAAGAGAGAGGTAAAGGCAAATTGTGTGTGTGATCGAGTGATTGAGGGAGGGGCATCTGAGACAGTGTGTGATATGTGAAGGGGCCAAGAGAGAGGTAGAGGGAGGTAGACGTGGTGTGATTGAGGGATAGAGAGAGAGAAACAAGATGTGACTGATCAGGATGGATAGAGAAAAGAGTGATACCAAGAGTGAAGAGAATCAATAGAGAATGGGTAGGGTTGAGTGTGAGAGAGAGAGAGACATGAGTATGTTAAGAGACAGAATGACAGAGAAGGAGGGAGAGAGACTGTAGATTGGAGTGCAGAGAGGGAGGGAGAGACAGAGAGAAGAATAGAGAGGAGCAATTAACATTTGGAGGTTTTCAATTGAAGCGAGCAATGGAGCGAGTGATGGTGAAAGAGAAAGATGCAGAAATAGAGATTATGAGACGGAGTGAGGAAGTGTAAGTTGGAGAGAGTGGCTTTGAGACAGAGTGAGAGAGAAAGAGAGAGACAGAGAGAGACAGAGGGACAAGTCCTGGTCACCACATTCTTGGAAGGACGTGATTGTACTTGAGAGGGTGCAGAGATTTACCAGGATGCTGCCTGGGATGGAGGGTCAGCTGTGGAGAAAGATTGGAATGGTTGGGGTTGTTTTCCTTGCAGCAGTGAAGGCTGAGAGGGGACCTGATAGAGGGGGATAAGATTATTCAGGGCAGTGATAGGGGGAGTAGGAAGGCACTTTTTACAAGAGTCAAGGACTCAATAACCAGGGACAGAGATTGAAGGAAAAATAGACATGGACACAAAGAAAGTGCTGCAGGAGTAGGCCATTCGGCCCTTTGAGACTGTTCTGTCATTCAGTATGATCATGGCTGATCCTCTCTCTTGAAGTCACCTTCCTACTTTCTCCCCATTCCCTTCATGCTGTTAAAATGCAAAACAAATATCTCTCTCTTTCTCTTGAATATATTCAGTTCCTTGTCCTCCATAGCCTTCAGTGGAAGATAATTCCACAGATTAACCATCCTCTGAGTGAAGAAATGTTTCCTCATCTCAGTCTGAAATGGTCTTTCCCATATCCCCCTGACACTGTCCCCCTGGTTCCAGACTCCCCAACCAGGGGAAACCTCCTCCCTGCCCTGCCCTGTTAGAATATTATACATTTCAATCAGATCCCCTCTTATCCTTCTGAGTCCAGGCCCAATCGAGTTGGAGAGTGAGAGAAGAGTTAGGGGGAAATGTTTCCACCCAGAGGGTGGTGGGAGTCTGGAACTCACTGCCTGAAAGGCTGGTTGAGTCACAAACTCTTGTGACATTGGAGCAGTGTTTAGATATTCCCTTGTGTTGCTGTAGCCCCAGGGTAATGGGCCAAGAGCTGGAGGATCATCAGATCTTTGTTTACCAGCACAGACACAATGGGCCAAATGGCCTCATTCAGTGCTGTCCACATCAATGATTCTCTGAGACAGAGAGAGAGAGAGAGAGAGAGAGAGAAGAGGAAGTGTGAGGGGCTGACGTGGCTCTCTCTGCCTGATGCCATTTACACACTGAGGAACACCCAGTCAGACTCTCACAGGCTGCTGCTTTATAAAGCAGAGCCCAATGAAGGGAGAGTTTATCAGGAACCAGGCACAGGGACAGGAGCACACACCATGATTTCACACATCCAGCTGATCTGGCCCCTGGCATTCTGTGTCGCAGGTACAAATCTCTCTCCTTCCACCTTGAATCTTTAGCTGCTCTCCATTTCACTCCAGTTCCACTGACTTGTGATTGAAGGGAAAATGCTGAAACCAGAGGAATGCTCAGTGTCTCCAACAATCTCTCATTTGATCGGCTCTTTCTGTGAAAGTTCTGACTTCACTGTGTTTCTCTCTGATCCCTCAGGTATCGGTGAGGACATCATCATGACCTAGTCTCCCCCACTGCTGTCAGTGGGACTGGGCCAGACTGCAACCATCACCTGTAGGGCCATTAGCAGCTACCTTGCTTGGTACCACTAGCGAGAAGGTCAGAAACCCTCTCTCCTGATCTATGCTGCAGCAACTCAACTCACAGGAATCTCCGAGTGATTCACCGGCAGTGGATCAGGGACCAGTTTCACCCTGACAATCAGCAACGTTCATAATGAGGATGTCGCTGACTGTTACTGTCAGCAGCATTACAGCTGGCCTTACTTTCGGTAAAGGAACCAAGCTCAGACTGAGGAAGTAAACCTCAATCCTCTGTTATTAACCCTTTCAATCTCTAAACACAATTTATAAAACACAAATACTGAATTGTTGAAGTGTTGCAGTGAAGGAAATGTTTGATTGAGGAACACCGCGTCCCATACGGTGTACATCTGTATTTCGTTAGTCCTATAACCCCATTAAACAGCAAGATATAAGTCAGTAAGTTTTACTCATCGTGTGGAGGAGCTCTGTCCATTTGCAGCCTGTGGTCCCATTCCTGCAACATGGAGTGAATTCAATGAGTAGCCTCCTGCCAGTCTCAGTGTGACGGACACGGGCAGAGTTTATGTGAGTTCTGGTTCCCTGTCCCAGTCTCTGATCTCACTGACCTCAGCAGCAGCAGCAGCAGCAGCAGCACAGTGAGACACCGAGCTCCCACCTCCCCCAGCTTTAACTCTGCTCAATCACATAATCACAGAATTGTCACATTGCACAAGGAGGCCATTCTGCCCATCCTGTCTGGACTGGCTCTCCGAATGAGCAATTCACTGAGTGTCATTCTCCTACCTTCTCCCTGTCACCCTGAACATTGTTGCTTTTCAAATAACAGTCTCATTCCCTTTGGAATGTTTTAATTGAAGCTGCCTCCACCACACTCTCAGGCAGTGCATTCCACACCTTAACCATCCACTGGCCAAAATGTTGTTCCCCATCTCACTTTTGTGACTTTTCCCAATTGCCTTCAATCTGTGGTCTCTCGGTCTCAATCCTTTCTCTTGGGAACATTTTCTCCCTATTTACTGTATCCAGGCCCCTCCTGATTTTAATTCCTCCAACAAATCTCCTCTCAGCCTTCTCCAAAGAAGTCAGTCCCAAATTGTCCAAACTATCTTAATAACTGATGTTCCTCATCCCTGGAATGATCTTTGGGAATATTTTTGCCATTTCTACAAAATTTCACCTGCTTCCTGAATGATTTACATTATCTATGTCCCTCATGATTTTATAAACCTCTATAAGGTCACTCCTCAGACTCTTACACTAGAGGGAAAAAAGTCTCAGCTTTTCCAGTCCCTCATAGTCATGGAGTCATACAGTGTGGAAACAGACATTTCAGTCCAACTTGCCTGTGTTAACCAGATATCCTAAATGACCTCATCCCATTTGCCAGCATTTGGCTTACATCCCTCTAAACCCTTCCTATCCATGTTCCCATCCCAACGTGTTTTAAATGTTGTAATTTTATCCGCCTCCAACGCTTTCTCTAGCAGCTCGATCCAGACACACACCACCCACTGCGTGACAGGTTACCACTCAGGTCCCTTTTGAATCTTTTGCCTCTCACCTTAAACCTATGCCCTCTTGTTTTGGACTCCCGTTCCCAAGGAAAAGACCTTGGATATACACCTTGTCCATGCCCTTCATGATTTTCTGCACATCCATAAGGTCACCTCGAGGCCTTAGATGCTGCAGGGAAAATAGGCCCATTTCTTCAGCCTCTCCCGACAGCGGAAACTCTCCAATTCCTGGCCACATCCTTGTAAATCTTTTCCGCTGCCTTTTAAGTTTAACAACATCCTTCCTATCTCAGGATGATCAGAATTGTTCACATTATTCCCAAAGTGGCGTCACCAACTGCTGTACCACTGCAACATCATGTCCCAACTCCTTTACTCAATGCAGTGACCAATAAAAGTAAGCATACCCAACACCTTCTTCATCTCCCTGTCTACCTGTGACTCCACTGTCAAGGAATAATGCACCTGCACCTGCACCTTCACCACTCAGTCTCTTTGTTCAGCAACACTCCGCAGGGCCCTACCATTAACCGTAAAAGTCCTGCCTTGGTTTGGCTTTGCAAAGTACAGAACTCACATTTATCTGAATTCAACTCCATCTGCCATTCCTCAGCCCACTGGCCCAGTTGGTCAAGATCCCATTGTACTCTTAGACAGCCTTCTTCACTGGCCACGATGCCACCTGAAAATTCACCTGAACAGACTCTCACAACTCTGGCCCCTCCCTGCCTGTTACACTGCTACTACCCCAGTCTATATTCAAAAATTAAAGAACCATTTATAATGACTCTATCATGTTTGCAGATATCTGTAAATTCCTTGCATTTGTATTCCTCTGCATCTTTCCCATTGGGTGGTGATTTGTTGACTGTTCTGAGGATTCTGTGGTCCTTGGTGTTCCTCTCTGTTATTCCCTCCTGGCTCCCACAGCCCTGCCAAGTTAGTTTAAACCCTCACCAACTGCACTAGTAAATCACCCCAAAGGAACTCAGTCCCAGCTCAGTTCAGGAACAACGCTGTATGGTCTGTCCAGGTCCCATCTCCCCCAGACCCAGTCTCAAGGTCCCAAGAATCTAAAGTCCTCCAACTTGGATCGTCTTTCCAGCTTCACATTCACCTGTGTTATCCTCCTGTTCCTATTCTCACTTGGGTGGGGCACTGGGAGAAATCCGGAGATTCTAACTTTTGAGATCCCAGTGCTAATTCCCTCCAGAGCCCCCTAAATTCTGACTGCAGGACCACATCCCTTTTCTCCCTCTGTCACAGGGACCATTGTGGACCACGACTGCTGCCTCTTCCCCCTCTCCCCTCAGGGTGGTTTGCAGCCGCTCAGAGACATCGTTGACCCTGGCACCAGGGAGACAACACACCATCCTGGATTCCCATCTGCAACTGCAGAAACACCTATCGATTGCCCTCACTCTCGAATCTCCTCTCGCTCTCCCTCTTCCTTGTACCCCCTGTACAGCTGAGCCCCCCGTGGTGCCATGGGCTTGGCTCTGGCTGCACTCCCCAGATGAACCATCATTCTCATCAGGATTCTGAACTGAATCCTGGTTGGAGAGTGCGATGCACTCAGGGGATTCCTCTACTAGCTGCCTGGTCCTTTTAGACTGTCTGCTGCTCCCCCATTCCCTCTCACCCTGCATTCGCTGAAGCTGAAGAGTGACCACATCTAGAAACGTGCTCTCCATGGAGCTCTCAGCCTCACGGACGCTCCGAACTGACACCAGCTGCTGCTCAAGCTCCGAAACCCGGAGTTCCAACTGCTGTCACTGACCACACTTTCTGTTCTCATGGTATTCCAGGAGCTAGGAAGCATTCTGAAGTTCCCACCTAAATGCACACTCTCTTCACCCTTTGGTTGTCTCTTGGCAAAGTTCTGATGACAAACAGCTCCAGCAGGGCTCACAGTCCAGTGGGTTAAGTGTTCCAGGGTTTTGGGGAAACTCTCCAGAAGACTTTAAGAAATAGGAGCAGAAATCAGCCATTCAGCCCGTTGAATCTGCTCTGCCAGTTGATCTTGGCAGATATGCTTCTCACCCCCATTCTCTGCTTGATCCACAGGAACGTTCGATCCCCTTAACTATCACAAACTATCTACCTCTGTCTTAAATACACTCAGTGACTTGGCCTCCACTGCCCTCTGTAGCAATACATTCCACAGATTCACCACCCTCTGGCTGAAGAAATTCCTCCTCATCTCAGCTCGAAAGGGCCAGCCCTTCATACTGAGGGTGTGCCTTGGTTACCGACTCTCTCCTGTTTTTGGAAACATCTTTTTCACATCCACTCTATCCAGGTTGATCAGTATTCAGTAAATTTCAAAAAGATCCCTCCTCATCTTTCTAAAGTCCATTGAGTACAGACCCAGAGTCCTCAAGCACATCTGATACGATAAGTCCTTCATCACCAAGATCATTGTTGTAAACCCCTCCAATGCCAGCACATTGTTTCTTAGAATATGGGTCCCAAATCTGCTCACAATATTCCAAATGCAGTCTGACCAGAGCCTTACACAGCCTCAGCAGTACATCTCTGCTCTTGTATTCTGGCCCTACTGAAATGAATGCTATCATTTCATTTGCCTTCCCAAGCACAAACTGGACCTGCCTGTTAACCTGAAGGGAAACCCGAATGAGGTTCGTGCTTTAGATTTCCAAAAGATTTTCTTATTTAGAAAATAGTCTTTGCATCTCTTCTTCCTCCCAAAGTGCACACCTTCACACTGTAACACATTGTATTCTATCTGCCACTTCTTTGTCCACTCTCCGAGCCTATCCAGGAGCTTTTACATTCTTCCCACTTCCTCAACACTACCTGTCCCTCCACCTATCTCATGTCATCTGCAAACTTAGCAACAATGTCTTCACTTCCTCCATCCAGATTGTTAATGTATAACGTGAATAGTTATGGTCCCAACATTGACCCCTACATGACTCTACCAGTCACAAACGGCCATTTTTCCTCACTCTCTGCTTTATGCCAACCTGCCAGTCCTTAGTCCATGCCAGTGCCTCGGCCCTCACACTGTATGCTCTTATCTAATGTCAAAGGCCTTCCAGAAATCCAAATACATTACTTCCTTTGACTCTCCTTTGTCTGACTGGCTCATTGCCTCCTCAAAGAATTCTAACAGATTTGCCAGGCATGACCTCCCCTTGATGAAGCCGTGTTGACTCAGCCCTAGTTTACAATTGCACCTCCAAATCCTCTGCAATTTCATCCTTAAATTGAAGTCTAAAACCTTACCAACAACTGGGTCTAGGCTAACTGGCCTATAATTTCCCATCTTCTCCCTCCTCCCTCCCTTCTTAAACAGGGCTGTTATGTGAGCCACTTTCCAGTCCCTTGCCCCCATCAGATCCCTGTCCACCACACTGTCATACCCTGACTCCATCGATTCCTGAAAGATCATCTCCAATACCTCCATAATTTACTCAGTGATCTCCTTCAGAACACACTCATGTTGTTCATCTAGTCTGGGTGAGTTATCCACATTCAACCTTTCAGCTTCGATTCAATTCCTCTGCTATTTCTTCACTTCCTATAATACTTTCTCCAGCCTCATTTTCCAATGTCTATTTTTGCCTTCCTCTTCCTTTTTATACATCTGATAAAACTCGTGCAATCTTCTTTTGTATTACCGGCTAACTTACCCCCACATTTCCCCTTCTCCACCTTTAATGCTTTTTTATTTATCCTCTCCAGGTTTTTAAAGGCTTCCTAACCCTCTGGCTTCCCACTTTTCTCTACCACATTGTGCATTTTTTTCTTTTGCTTTTATGCTGTCCGTGACTTCCCTCACCAGCCATGGTTGCCTTGTCCTCCCCTTAGTATGTTTCTTCTTTTTTCGGATGAATTCCTGCTCTGCTTCCTGAATTATGCCCAGAAACCCTGCTGTTTGCTGCCCCACCATCTTACCTGCTCGGCTCCCCTTCCAACCAACTCTGGTCAACTCCTTCCTCATGTCTTTATTGTTCCCTTTACTCAACTGAAATACAGATCCATCTGATTGCAGCTTCTCCCTCTCAAACTACAGGGGGAATTCTATCATATTATGATCATTTTTCCAGAAGGATACTTTCACCTTCAGCTCATTAATCAAGTTTGCCTCATTCCACATCACTGAATCCAGAACTGCCTGTTCCATAATGGCTCAACCACAAGCTGCTCCAAAAACGATCTTGTAGACATCCATGAAAACCTTTTCTTGAGACGCGCTACCCAGTCCACCTATCCATTGAGGTCTGCCCTGACATTTTGTATACGGCTTTTCTGTCTCCTGATTGATTTCCTTCTCCACACCCTGATTACTGCTTGGAGATCTGGACATAACTTGCATCATATTCTTTATTTCTTGCGGTTCCTCAACTCTACCCACACACATTCTACACCTTTTGACTCTATCTCACTTCTTGCTTTGATTTAATTTAATATCGTACTAACAAGGCAACTCTTCCCCCTCTGTCCATCTGCCTGTTCTTTTGATGGGACATATATCCTTGGATATTTAGTTCCCAGCCCGGATCCCCTTACAGCCATGTCTCTGTGATACCCACAACATCGTACCTGCCAGTTTCAATCTGCACTACCAGCTCATTGCGTATACTGTGTGCTTTTAAGTCCAACACCTTCAGTCCTGCATTGACTGCCCTCCTTCTCATCATTATCCTCTTATCTGCTGTGCTTGATGCTCGACTCTTGTTCCTTTCTGTACTCTCTCTCCTGGTATGCCTTCTAGAAACCGAATAGCCTCTCTTGAGACCTCCTCCACTTTAACTAGTTTAAATTCCTTGGAAACTCAATTTACCTCGATTTATGGCATCACTTTGTCTGCCTTACTCGGAATGCTTCGTGCATTTAGATACAAACCCTTTAAGTTTGTTCTATTGTTTGTTTTCCCTGCACTTTTATGGTTCCTTTAAAATTCAAAAATTCTATCCCTTCCTTTTATTTTCTGGTAACAATCAATCCCATCACTAACCAGCAATCCTACCTACTCCTTTACCTTCCATTTTCTCATTTTCCATCCAACGGAACCAAATTCCTTTCTCTTTGGGTTGAGTTCAGGACAATATTTATCCTTGGACCAACATCATGAAAAATGCTCTTTGATCTCATTGCTTCTAGTGGGATCTTGCTGTGTAGAAATTGGCTGCCCCTTTCCTGACATTGCAACAGTGACTTGTTTTAAAACAAAATGTAAATGTCTTTGGGAGAGCCTGAGGTGTTAGGGGCTCGATTGAAATACAATTACAGTTATGGAGATGTACAGCAGAGAAACTGACCCTTCAGTCCAAGTCATCCATCCTGACCAGATACCCTAAATTAATCTAGTCCCATTTGCCAGCATGAGGCCCATGTCGCTCTCAACCCTTCCTATACATATACCCATCCAGATGGCTTTTTAAATATTGTAATCATACCAGCCTCCACCACTCCCTCTGGCAGCCCATTCCAAAAATGTACGACCCTCTGCATGAAAACGTTGCACCTTAGGTCCTTTTTAAATCTTTCCCCTGTCACCTTCAACCTATGCCCTCTAGTTCTGGACTCCCCCACTCTGAAGAAAAGATCTACTCTATTCACCGTATCTATACCCCTCATGATTTTATAAACCACTGTGTGGTCACCCCTCAGCCTCCAACAATCCAGGGAAAATAGTCTCAGTCTATTCAGCTTCCTCCGATAGCTCAAACTCTCCAACCTTGGTAACACACTTAAAAAACTTTTCTGAAGCATTTTAAGGTTCACAATATTGTTCCTACAGCAGGGAGACCAGAATTACACACCGTATTCCAAAACTGACCAATGTCTGGCACAACCACAACAGCTCCCAACTCCAATACTCAATGCGCTGCCCAATAAAGGAAACCATACCAAGTTACTTCGTCACTCCCCTACCTACCTGCAACTCCACTTGCACGGAACTTTTTTTTTGGTTGAACTGGGAGTCTTTCAGATGTGAAAGGTGCCATTTCATGGCACTGTTGGATGAAGAGCAGGCAGTTCCTTCTGGTGTACCTGGTCACTATTTATCCCCCAATAAAAATCACTAAAAATCTATTTCTCTGCTAATTATCATACTGTGTTTGGGATCTCACTGCACAAAGTCTGCTGGAAAGAGCCATTGGGACATCCTGAGCTGGGGACAGGTGCTACACAAATGCAGGTCTTTCTTTAAGGTTAGAGTCTCTTGATCCTGAACCTCACCCATTGTCTGCGCACTCTCACCGTCCAGGAGGCATGAGGTCATTAGGAGCCGTGACCCTGCCTGACCCCAGGTCACTGAGACTCTTTGCAGCCTCACCCTTGATCTCAGCCCAGTGGTGTGCAGCAAGGTTTGAAATGTATTCAAGAGCATTCTACACAGACACGCCAATGTGACTCCTTCCCGAAATGTTTGGATCCAAGTCTGCTCCAATGTTCTCGGATAAAGTTCTCCTCATCTGTGGGTAATCCGAGGTTTGTTAAAGAGGGATCGAGCTCCATCCCACTCTCCAGCTCTTGCTCCATAGCTCTGGATGTTTCGCTGTTCCAAGTGAATATCCAAGTGTTTTTTTTCAATGTGATGAGGGTTTCTGCATCTCCCAACCTTTCAGACAGTGAGTCCCAGATCCCATCAGCCTCTGGGTGAAAACAATTACTCCTCAATTCACCTCGAACCCTGTCCCCAATTCATTTCAATCTCTCCCCATGGTTATTGCCCTCTCTGCTGATGGAAATCAGTCCTTCCTACCAATTCTATCTTGGCCCTCATCAGTTTACATACCTTGATCAAATCTCCCCTCAGCCTTCTCTGTTCCAAAGAAAACAGTCCCAGCCAAACCAATCATTCCTCAAAACTAAAACTCCCCATTCCTGACAAAATCCTCCACTGTCCCCATCACTCAGGGGATCATATCCTTCCTGTAATGTGGTGACCAGAACTGTACCCTGTTCTCTCACTGTGCTCTAACTGGGGTTTGATAAAGTTACAGAATAAACAAATTTCTTGCTTTCACTCTCAACCAAAAATGAGATAAGGGAGGTGATGGCCTAATAGTATTATTGCTGACCTGTTAATCCAGAGATCCAGATTAATGTTCTAGGGACCAGGGCAGAATCCTGCCACAGCAGATGGTGGAATTTGAATTCAATTTAAAAAATCTGGAATTAAGTGTCTGATGATGACCATGAAACAATTGTTGATTGTCAGGAAAAAAAGCCATCTGATTCCCTAATGTCCTTTAGGGAAGGAAACTGCCATCCTTCCCATGTGACTCCAGACCCACAGCAATGTGGTTGACTCTAAAATGCCCTCTGGAGATTTGCGATGGGCAATAAATGCTGCCGATCCAGCAATGCCCTCATTCCATCAAGGGAAAAAGAAAAACTGTTTATCCCATGTGTCTTCTGAACCACCTCACTGACCTGCATTCATTAATCACCATGGCCACATCTTCCAGCTCCACACACATCTGACTTCCAGCCTCAAGCTGACGACAAACATTCCTTCATTATCTGAGAAACGGACAGAAACATCAAACACAGGAGCAGCAGTAGGCCATTCGGCCCCTCAAGCCTGCTCCACCATTCAATATGATCATGGCCGATCATCCAACACTGTCCCCTGTTCCTGCTCGCTCCCCACATTCTTTGAACTCATTAATCTTAAGAACTGTATCTAATTCCTTCTTGAACACATACCGCATTTAATTCTCTCATGCTGGTAAATTGATGAGAAGTATTGAGTTGTTTTTTGACACAATGATCCGTTGGGCCTTTTGGGTCTCTCTGACTCTGACTCTATTATTATATATTATGAATAACTGGGTACCAAGGACTGATCCCTGTGGTACCCCAACTGGTAAATATCTGCCATTCAGAAAAAAGACTCGCCCTTCCTGTCCTGTCTGCCAAACAGTTCTCAATCCATGTCAGTACCTGACCCCCATACTCTTGTTTGTTGGGATTTCTTTGATTCAGTTGGACACAGTTAATCCTGTCTTTGCCTTCCTCAGGTCCTGTTCAATGTCACCCCTGCATTTTCGATCCTCCTCTGGGCTTTCTGCAGATAACTCCAGATAACCAACATCACCTTCCCTGTTTAATCTTCCCTACTCTGGCTGCCTTTTGACATCCCAGGCTGAGAGTCTAGATTTGGGAGTCCCACCCTTACTCATTGTGGGAAAAGATTCTGAACAATCTCTGTCTTTTCTTTTGAGGGATCCCACTGCCCTGGCATTGATTTCACATGATGGCGTTGGTTCCAGTCCACTTTTACTAAATCATCGCACAGTTTAGTAAAATAATTCATTCCCAAGTGAAAACGTTAACACTTGCTCCATGGTTCTCCATTTCCATCCCTACTCTCAATCTCACTGAGTTCTG
This sequence comes from Hemiscyllium ocellatum, assembly GCF_020745735.1. Classification (NCBI taxonomy): domain Eukaryota; kingdom Metazoa; phylum Chordata; class Chondrichthyes; order Orectolobiformes; family Hemiscylliidae; genus Hemiscyllium; species Hemiscyllium ocellatum. The sequence continues at coordinate 9,282,111 of NC_083409.1, forward strand.
GTCACTGTCACTAAACTTATCCCCCATTGAGAACTCTTCCAACTGCCCACATTCATTCCCTAAACAAGGGTCCAAACTTGTTCCTTGTCTTTCCCCATCACCTTCTCTGGGAAATTAGGGATGAGAAATAAATGCTGGCTCTGCTAGTGACACTCACTCCCAAGAAGCAATTTAAACAATACCTGTTCTTTTTTGTCGGGATTGGTAGGTATTGTATACAAATGTTCAAACATTGTACCAGTGAATGTTCTGAGAGTTGAAGTTTCTTCAAAAGGCAGGGATTAAAATTGTTTCTCTTGTCTTTCTGGCCGTGAGAACTCTCAGCCCAAGCTGACCCTGCTGCCCCCCTCCCCGGAGCAGGTCAATGCCAAGGGCACTGCCACCCTGGTGTGCCTTGCCAATCACTTCTATCCCGATGAGCTGGAGGTGCAGTGGAAGAAGGATGGTGCAGTCATTTCGGACGGGGTTCAGACCAGCAACTACCTGCGAGCTTCGGACAGCACCTACAGTGTCAGCAGCCTGCTGACCCTCTCTGGGTCTGACTGGGAGTCCAACGCTCGCTTCTCCTGTGCCCTCACCCACGTGACCCTCCCCTCTCCCCTCAGCAAGACCATCAGAAGATCAGAATGTGTGTAGAGTGTGTGAGACAATCCACAGAGGAGACACAACTTTAAATAGAACAGGGCTGAGCTGGAAGGACAAAGGTCATTGTCAGCACTAAATGTCAACGCTCCTCCTTCTCAGGACTGGCCTAGGGGATACTTATGAGGTTCAGGAGTTAAGGCAGTTCATTGGGACAGCGTAGAGAGAGCTTTATCCTATGTAAAACCTCATGCTGTCCTTGTCCTGGGAGCGTTTGACAGGTCAGGGTTGACTTGTGATGCTAAGTAAAATCTCTTGAAGATGCTGAAAAGTGCCAGCTGTACAAAACAATGTGAACCTCAGAAGTCTCTGCTTCAGTAAACCAGATCTCCTTCCTGCTCAGCCACCAGTTCCAATTCAAGGTTTTTATCACTGTTTAAAGGGACAGGATTCTCATGTTACTGAGAAAACCTCCACAAGTGTTTTCCTCAAGCACCATTGTGGCTGTGAATTTGAGCAGCTTCCTCTGTCTGGGCTGTTAATTTTAGTGTTTATTCTCCCAAAGCCAATCAAATCAGATTAAAGTTGAAGAAGATTCAGTCTCTGTTTCTGTGTGCTTTGGAAATGGATCACTCCCTTCAGCTGATTGGATGCATTTCAGCACAGCATTGTCACAATTGGCTGTTTGGTCTGTCAATCAGTAAGACTTTCATTGTAGTATGGACTGACAGCTAATCATTAATCATTTTCAAATGATCCCTTTGATTTCAAAACTGTGGAGGTTATAGTTTCCAAACAAAACAGAAACTGAAAGTTGTTGGGACTCAGTAATTACAATCTGAGGCATTCCCTCTTCACTCTTTTGATCCAGGTAGAGTTGCTGGGATAGTACTGTGCGCTCTCTGCTGCATGCTGGATAGTACCTGTAATGTTCTTAGGCCAGTCACTGAGAATGGAGGCTGTGTGTCTCTCTGAGTGTGAGTGTGAGTGTGCATGTATTACATAATGCTGCCTGAGGTGTCACTGTGAGTGTGGGTGTGTTATTCAGAAACACCGACATGCAGCACTGAGTAACATGTTCACACTCAGAGAGACACCTCCAGGCAGCATGGACTGTGAGCATGTTACTCAGTGCTCAGAGAGTGTGGTGATGGAAAAGCATAGCAGGTCAGGCAACATCCGAGGAGCAGGAGAATCAATGCCTTCATCAGGAAAATTCCTTCATCAGGAAAATTCCTTCATCAGGATGTCCAAAGCGTTGATTTTGCTGCTGCTCAGATGCTGCCTGACCTGCTGTGCTTTTCAAGTACCACACTCTCGACTCTAAGCTCCAGCATCTGCAGTCCTCACTTTTGTCTTGTTACTCAGTGCTGCCTGGCACTCTGAGTGTGTGTGTTACTCAGTGTTGCCTGTAGATATCTCTCTGAGTGTGTATGTTATTCTGTACTGCCTGTCAGTATCTCATTGAGTGCGAATGTGTTACTCTGTGCTGCCTGTAGGTGTCTCTGAGGTATTTGTCTCTGATGGAAATTGAATGGGCTTTGTGATGGGAATTGAAGATTTGGCTTTAATCGTCTCAAATCATGAATGAAAAACAATTCAGTCTGAAATGGCGCCTCAGTGAGACGGGCAAAGTTAAAAATCACACAACACCAGGTTATAGTCCAACAGGTTTCTTTGGAAGTACACGCTTTCAGAGCTCCTTCATCAGGCAGCTAGTGGGGCAGGATCATAGTTGACAGAATTTACAGTGAAATTGAGATGGCAACTGAGAAAGGTGAATACTGAGAGTGTGTTCTCAGTAAGGGAGGGATTTCAGAGGCAGTGGGCACTGTGCTCCCTAATGTGTTGCCTGATTACAAGGGGATTTTTTGGATCCAGGGTCATTGCAGTTGTGGCTGCCTGCCCAGCCAGTGCTGACTACCCATAGTCATATTTCAATGGTCAATTAGCTCTAAACTAGGTGCAGTAATATTACATTACAGAGAGGGGAGCTGTCTGAACGAGGGTGGTTGAATTCTTGCAGCCCCAAGGGGGGTTGCAGTGGATTAATGAAGGGCTCTACCAACATGAAGGTGCCACCTTCTCTCCCCCTGCCTCAGCTGTGGTGACCCTTGGATTAAACTCACCACCATTTGGCTCTGTCTGTAATGAGTGAGTGGGACTACGCTCCTCTGGGATTAGATTAGATTAGATTACCTACAGTGTGGAAACAGGCCTTTCGGCCCAAACAATCCACACCGACCCTCCAAACAGTAATCCAACCCATTTCCCTCTGACTAATGCACCTAACACTATGGGCAATTTAACATGGCCAATTCACCTGATTTGCACATCTTTGGACTGTGGGAGGAAACCAGGGCACCCGGAGGAAACCCAGGCAGACACAAGGAGAATGTGCAAACTCCACACAGACATTCACCCGAGGCTGGAATCGAACCTGGGAACCTGGCGCTGTGAGGCAGCAGTGCTAGCAGGGATGATGACCACGTTGCTGGGTGATGGAGGGAAGGTCAACCTCACCCAAAGGCAGCACAAGCTGGACTGAAGGGGTATCAAGAGTAAGTATGAGGAGATTGAGGGTAACAGAAGGAGGGGGTTGGTTGGCAGGTTGTTATTCAGAGTCAGGTACCAGAGTATCAGTCCTTCTGACACTCCCCTTTTTATCTGTCAGCCAGGGCTCCGTGATTGGACAAGGTTAAACCCCATCAGGGACTCATATTTAATCAGAAAAAAAATGAACACTTATCGAACAAGGAGCGCAAGAGCTAAAGGACACTGAACAATATGAATGGTTTGAAAGATTCCTTTACGAACATCGCAAATGAGATTTGGGAAAGTAACTCTTTCACTCAGAGGGTGATGGGAATCTGGAATGGACTGTCATAGAATCCCTACAGTGTGGAAACAGGCCATTTGGTGCAACACGTCCCGACCAATCCTCCGAAGAGAAATTCACCCAAGATCCACTCCCCTTGGCTATTTCCCCTGACTAACACACCTAACTAACACATCCCTGAACACTATGGGCAATTTTAGAATGGCCAGTTCACCTAACCTGCACATCTTTGGATTGTGGGGAGGAAACTGGAGCATACAGAGGAAAAACACCCAGACACGGGGAGACTGTGCAAACTCCACACAGATACCCGGGGCTGGAATCGACCCGGGTCCCTAGTGCTGTGAGGCAGCAGTACTAACCACTGAGCCACCATGCCACCCATAAAAAAGCCCAGAGAGTTGAGATTTCATTCAGCTCCAAGAGTCTGATGTGACACAAACTATAAACTCGCAACCCTCTGTCAGGGAAGGTAGTGGAGGGTAGAGACTTTACAACCTTAGTGGGCGGCACGGTGGCACAGTGGTTAGCACTGCTGTCTCACAGCGCCTGAGACCCGGGTTCAATTCCCGATTCAGGCGACTGACTGTGTGGAGTTTGCACGTTCTCCCCGTGACTGCGTGGGTTTCCTCTGGGTGCTCCGGTTTCCTCCCACAGTCCAAAGATGTGCTGGTCAGGTGAATTGGCCATGCTAAATTGCCCGTAGTGTTAGGTAGGGGTAAATATAGGGGTATGGGTGGGTTGCCCTTCGGTGGTCGGTGTGGACTTGTTGGGCCGAAGGGCCTGTTTCCACACTGTAAGTAATCTAATCTAAAAAAAACCTTGAATATCATAACATTCATGGATTTGGGACACCGGCACGATATTCGGTTGTAATTATGTTCGTGCAGACTCAATGGGCCAAAATGCCTTTTCTATGCTGTATCTATGCTGAGAGGGCTGTGCAGGTTAATGGTGACTACTATCGAAGGTGTCGAAGGTGGCAAATACATGATCAAGGGTCAGAGGAAATGGTTCAAGCTTCAGTGAAGGCCCAAGTAGGAGCTTGGAAGGAGGGTCAAGACTAATGGAGGCAAGGCCAATGGAGACTGAGCGAGGGCACAGAGTGCTGGCTGGCATCTCCAGGGGTTGTCGTGAGGAATATGGGGACAAGAGGGGAGTACAGTTTCAGATGAAATGCGACCTTTGCCAGCAGCATGACCTTCAGCACCAGGGGGTGCCCCTGACTGTGTCAGGCTCACTGACTGCTCTCTGTGTGATTCCACACAGCCACTCGTCTGGTCACCATGCAAAGTCTAGCACATGTTTATACTACAGGCTACAGCACAGTCTGCACCCAGCATCTGCATCTTCTGTCGATGCCACTGTCTATACACACCGTCTGCACCCTCCGTTTACACCCCATGTCCAAACCCACTGTCTACACCGTTGTCTGCACCCTCCATCCACACCTCCCATCTTTCTGCTGTTGTCAGATTGTATTCAATGATTCCATTGAGCTTACTGCAACAGAAGCCTGAATTTTAGAACTGGCAATGACTGTCCTCTCACCCTGACCTTCAACGTCTGTCTTCCATGATGCGGTGATTAATATTAATGACTGAATGCCATTTGATTTCTGTGAAGGCAGGACTGATGTATAAAGAGAGGTTGAGTTGGTGAGGATTGTGTTCATTGGAGTTTAGAAGAATGAAGGAAGGGAATCTTGTACAAAGGTATAAAATTGGAACAGGACGAGACATGTTAGATGGAGGAAGGATGTTCCAAATGGTGGGGAAGTCCAGAACCAGGCTCATAGTTTAAGGTTAAGGGGTAAACTCTATAGGATAGAGATGAGGAAAAATGTTTTCACCCAGGGAGTGGTGAGCCTGTGGAATTCTCTGTCACAGAAAGTTGTTGAGGCCAAAACATTATGTTTTCAAGAACGGGGTAGAGATAGCTCTTGTGGCTGAAGATTCAAGGGATATGGGGTAGGGAGGGATTACAGTGTAGTGCTCGATGATCAGCCATGACCATAGATAGATTCTTGATGACTGAAGGGATGAAACATTATCAGAGAATGTAGAATTGAGGTTAAAATCAGATCAGCCATAAGGGCCGAGTGGCCTACTTTTGTTCCTTGCCCATATGTTGCCTCATACACTTTCACACAATCGAAGACTGTCATTTGTATATTCTACCTGCAGATTAAGCTGCATGTGCAATAGGCCTCATCTGTACAGTGTTTTCTCCAGCCTTTCACCATGATATAGTTAAGATAATGGTCCCATAATCAATCCATTAACTTTGTAAGTTAGTTTATTTAAAGCAAAAAAACACATTACAAGTCGTGAAGCAGACATTACAGCAAGCAAGAATGGACTGCACTGAGGCTCAGTGGTCAGCACTGCTGTCCCACAGCGCCAGGGACCCAGGTTCGATTCCAGCCTCGGGCAACTGTCTGTTTGGAGTTTGCACATTCTCCCCGTGTCTGTGGGTTTCCTCTGGATGTTCCGGTTTCTTCCCACAGTCAAAAGATGTGCAGGTTCGGTGAATTGGCCAAACTAAATTGTCCATGGTGTTCAGGGATGTGTGGGTTAGGTGCAGTAGTCAGGGAATATGTAGAGTAATGGGGTGGAGGAGTGGGATGCTCTTTGGAGGGTCAGTGTGGAGGCCTATTTCCACACTGTAGGGATTCTGTGAATTGATCTTGGTCTGTGCAGCTTGCAGGCTCACAGATGACTAACTGGTGGGTAGAATTCAACACCGTACATACACAGGGTTGGATTTTCTTAAAGGTAATGTGTGCACACAGCACACAGCTACTGAACATCAAGGCAAGATAGTTACATTCTCTCTTGTTGGAGACAGTCATTGCCTGGCAGCTGTGTGGCACAAATGTAACCTTATTCATGTTCCAAACCCACATCTCTATCAATAAAATGCTTTGGAACATCCTCAGGTAACAAAAAGTGCTATACATTTGGGGTGGCACGATGGCTCAGTGGTTGGCACTGCTGCCTCACAGCGTCAGGGACCCGCCTCAGGCAAGTCTGTGTGGAGTTTTCACGTTCTCCCTGTATCTGTGTGAGCTTCCGCCAGGAACTCTGGCTTCCTCCCACGGTCCTAAAGATCTGCAGGCTGGTAAATTGGCCATGCTAAATTGCCTACAGTGTCCAGGGATGAGCAGGCTATGTGGATTAGCCATTGGAAAATACAGGCATAGCATCTGGGTCTGGATGGAATGCTCTTCAGAGGGGTGGTGTGGACTCGATAGGCTGAATGACCTACTTCCACACTATATGGATTCTGTGATACAAATGAAAGTTACTTCTTTCCATTCTAGCCCTGTAGCATGCAAGTGGTTCTGTCTCATATCCACTCAAGATATGGCAACTCTTTGAAGAAAGGAGCAGCCTCTATTCTTTTGGAAATTACTTCTTCCAATCTGTGTCCTTCACAGCCTTGTAGACAGCAACAATGAGATCGGGAAATAACCCAAAGATATAATCTTCTGGACTCTTCATTAAACTGTGGAACCTGAAAAGTACAATTAATGTCCAAGTCAATGAAGATATTTCTCAGCAATCCTTAAATACTGAGGTTTAGTACTCAGCAGGCCCCAGGAGTCAAAATAACCGAGTAGATCATTGCTCTGAATTGCTCATAGATGTTACCTTCACATTTCTGGAGGCTTTGATCAAAAAGGTTGCTTACTCCTCTCCAATATACAGCTTAAAATCAGCTCCAACTCCCAACCATCCAGCTGAGAGCGGAGCCCTGTACAAACTGGAACCTGGTCAGTGGGAGCACTGTCACCTCTGTCTCAGAAGCTTTGTCTATTTAAACCAGTGTCTTAGTCAGAGAGTCATTCAGCACGGAAACAGACCCTTCGGTTCAACTCATCCGTGCCAACCAGACATCCTAATCTAATTCCATTTGCCATGATTTAGCCCTTATCCCTCTAAACCCTTCCCATTCATGGACCCATATAAATTGTACCAGCTTCCACCACTTCCACTGGCAGCTCATTCCGTGCATGCACCATCCTCTGCATGAAAAGTTGCCCCTTAGTTCCCTTACAAATTCTTCCTCTATTACCTTAAACCTATATCCTCTAGTTTTGGACTGACATACCCTGGGAAACAGACCTTGGATATTCACCTTATCGATGCCCCTCATGATTTTATAAACCTCCAGAAGTGCACCCCTCAACCTTCAACGCTGCAGGGAAAGTAGCCCCAATCTATTCAGCCTCTCCCTGTAGCTCAAGCCCTCCAATCCCGGCAACATCCTTGCAAATCTTTTTTTGCCCCCTTTCAAGTTTAAGAACATTATTCTGATAGTAGGAAGACCAGAACTGAGCCTTGTATTCTCAAGGTGTCTTCACCAATGGTCACTTTGGTGGACAGCCAGAACATGACATCCCAACTCCTTTACTCAACGCACAGACCAATAAAGGCAAGTGTACCAATCACCTTCGTCACTACCCTATCTATCCATTGCTTCACTTTCAAGGAACTGTGAGCCTGCACTCCAAGATTTCGTTGCTCAGCAACACTCTCCAGGAACCTGCCCTGATTTGCCTTCCCAAAAAGCAATGCCTTACACTTATCTAAATTAAACTCCATCTCCCACTCCTTGTCCATTGGCCCATCTGAACACGCATTGATCATACATTACAAACCAGAACATATGGAAGACATATGTGAGACACAACTGCAGAATTGTGTCCAATTGTGGTCTGCTTATTAGATTAGATTACTTATAGTATGGAAACAGGCCCCTCGACCCAACAAGTCCTCACTGACCCTCCCAAGAGCAACCCACCCAAACACATTCCCTTACACCTAACACCATTTGAGGAAGGATGTGGTGGCACTGGAGGCTGTTCAGAGGATGTTCCCCAGACTGATTCCAGGGATGAAAGGGCTGTCCTATGAGGAGCAGTTAAATAGCTTGGGCTTGTACTCACTGGAGTTCAAAAGAATGAAGAAGGATCTGATTGAGGGATAGAAAATGTGAAAAGGGATTGAGAAGGTGGATATTGAATAGATGCCTCCCCCCTTGCGGGACAGTCTGGAACAAGAGGTCATCGATATAGAGTGAGAGGCGGTAGGTTCAAAACTGAAATGAGGAGAAACGACTTCTCCCAGAGGGTTGTGAATCTGTGAAACTCAATGCCCCAGAGTGCAGTGGAGGCAGAATCAATCAACAGGTTCAAGAACGATGTGTTCCTGATGAAACGTGAGATAAAGAGCGATGGGGAGCAGGCAGGAGAGTGGAGTTGAGACCAGGATAAGATCAGCCACAGTCATGTTAAATGGCGGAGCGGGGTTGAAGGGCTGAATTGCCTCCTCCTGCCCCGAATTCCTATGTTGAGCATACAGTCAAGGATGACACTGCAAAACTGAGGGAGCTGTTGTCTTTCAGGTGAGGTACAAAACAGAGATCCTGCCTCAATATATCGAACTGTACTATATCCCCCCGTGTGACAAATGCTGGAATTTAAATTCAAATCACAAAGCAAGCCTCATTAATGTGACAACGATAATGATCCCTGATTGCTGTCCAGCCTCAGCCTTCCCCAGTCTGGACTTCATTGGACTCCAGCCCCACAGCAATCTGGTTAACTCTAGGTGCCTTCTGAGAGGCCACAGCAAGGCCAGCAGTTCAAGGGCAATTAGTCTTGGGTAACAAATGCTGATCGATGCCAGTGACACCCACCTCCCAGAAAACAGAATGCAACAGAGATTGGTGTCAGCCAAAATTGTCAGATCAGACTCCCAATGAGATGGGGAGATGGTTCAAATGAATTCAGCTCAGTATGGAACAGGTCCCCACTTGTTAGCACATCATCACTGACAAAATAAGGGGAGAAAACAGAAAAATAAAGGTGAGAACACTCGAATGTCGGAATATCACTGAGAATTCAGGCAACTGAAGGAAGATATGAAGACCTGCAAAGGAAGACAAAAAGGAAGCAAGAGTTAAAAAAAATGATTGAGAAAGAGACCTGCAAGGGATCACAAGAATAACACAAATGTTTTACAAGAAAATTAGAAAATCAAGGAGGCTCCAGTGCAATGTGAGCCCTTTAAAAACAAACTGGTAATTCCCTGAATGAGACTAAGGGAATGGCTGATATGTACAATAATTAGTTGTGTCAGTCTTCACAGTAAAGGAACGGGATAATGCAGCTTCCACTCCAGGGAGGTTAATAATGAATGGAAGACTGGAATTCATGAAACTTGATTCTTGCCAGAAAACAGCATTGGAACGCAAGCAGGTCTAAAGGCTGACAGATCTCCAGGAGCTTAGGGGTTTAAAGGAAGGTGGGGGAGAAGAAGTTTCAGAGGCTTTTCCCATCAGATTCCAAAGCAGCAACGATTCCTTTAGTTTGGAAAATGTCTTGCTGTAACTCCACGGGTTGAAGAAAGATGAGCGAGGGAACCGAGGAAATTATATCCTGGTCAATCTAACATCTCTTTTAGGGGCTTCATTGGAATCTATAATTAACAGCCGAGAGAATGAACATGTAGAGAATTGGAAATAGCCCACATAGATTTGTGATGGGTAAGTTCTAACTAACAAACCAAATGTATTAAATAAAATAGTTGATAGGATGTATAGGCTTATCAACTTTCAGAAGTACTCGATCATTTACCACAAAACAGTCTGCTGACCAATATTAAAACCCATGGGATTGAAGATGAATGTTTGACTTGGTTCAGAGGCTGGTTTAGTGACAGACAACAGAGAAAGAAAGTGACGAATGGTATTCCACAAGGATTCTGTGGTGAGGCCTTAACTACTTACTGCATGTATTAATGAGGATCATAGTTCCACATTGAGACAAAGACTGATGGAATAGTAAGTGGTGAAGATGGCGTTTTTGTTTAAAACTTACTTGGAGGGTGTTGCTGTCTGGGCCAGATTCCTAGTTGCCCTAGAGAATCATAGAATCATTATATGGTGTGGAAGCAGGCCATTCAGCCCATCAAGTTCACACCAACCCACCAAACAGCAACCAGTCTAGATCAGCCCCATCCTTGTAATGCTGCATTTCCCATGGCTAATCCACACTCACAGAGCTTGTGAGTCCATTCAGTATTTCAACAACAGTAGGATAGAAACGTTTACAACCCAGCTGGTGCGTGTGATCCGGTTTGTTTACCTTCTCCCAGAATGTGGAGGATGAGGAAAAGTATTGCCAAGTGGTCTGGATCTGTGAGAATGCTGGCAGCCTTTACTCGACTGCGGGCCTATCGATGGAACCTGGAGATGGAAGGTTGACCTGTGTGATTTTCCGGGCTGCGTTGATCACTCTCTGCAACCGTTTCTGATCTTGAATGGTATAATTGCCATTTCAAGTAGTGATACATCCAGACAGAATGGTCTTGAATGCGCACCCCTAAAAGTTAGCAGGAATTTTCACCATCATGCCATTATTTAATTAACTATGCTACTTAACTATGTGATCTGCCTATTGCTCGCAAGACGAAGCATTTCACTGTGCCTCGTCATACGTGACAAAAAATCAATTGATCCCAATTCAGTTAAAAACTTTGAAGTGGAATTTACAAGAGAAAGAGCACATGTTGTCAGGCAGTGGTGCTCGCCACTATGACACCCATTCCGCATCGGAGATCGAAACGTCTAACTCCTTATTCCCAGACTGGGTCTCTGCTTTAGAATTCCCAAGTAGGGACAGATTCTCCCAAAATCTACCCTGTCAGGTCCCTGGAGAATTTGAAATGTTTCAGTGAAATCTCCTCCCAACCTTCTAAATTCCAGGGATGAGATCTGCAATCTCCTCCTGGCTTCCCAGAGAATCTGAGGATAAATCCCGTTCCTCACCCAGTCCCCCTCTCAATCATGAGACAATCCTCTCAACCTGTCAGATGAACTGTTGCTGGGCTTGATCATCTCAGTAACAGTTTCAAGGAGGGAAGGAGAAAGAAAGACTCATTCTGCTTTGCATCAATGCTAAAAGTTGAAAAAGCAGGAAAATATTGCCACCAAGTATTGTTCACATACTCTTTCTATTCATCAAAGTGCTGGATGAGGTTTCTTATGAATTTCAGGCCGTCACTGATGGTGTCCTTATATTCTTTATTCTTGCCTTGTCTCTTGTTCATGTCATTTAGGAGAACGGAGTCAACCGAGAAGGAAATGAACAACAGAGTTTGTTTTCTCTGTTGATTGAATTCACCTTGCTTGCTCCTCTGATCACCTGAAGAAGGGGCAAGGCTTGTGTACTATAATAAACCTGTTGGACTATAACCTGGTGTCGTATGAGTTTGTGTTCAGTAAAGATAGGAAAGAGAGAAAATTGCGAGAAGTGGTGGGATTGTTCTGGAGCCAGACATTGCTGACCAACCTTAGGCCCTGAGATATGATGGAGATGAAGGGTGAACTGTGCCGGGCTTTAACTCACTGTTACCAGAGTAAAACAGGGATTACCCATTTCACAAAAGAGTAAATGGAACTAACAAACCAGGTGCATGTGAAACACCCACTCTGTCCCTGAGAGTGGGGACAAGAACAGGGACATTCTCAGACAGAAAGGATGTTAAAAATGGTATCATCCCGAGAGTGAAGGGTGGGGTGGGATAGTGACAGCGACACCCCCCCCCCCCCAAGAGAGTGAGGAAAGTAACACTGACACATTTAAAACTGTATTATCACAAGTGAGAATTCAAACAGCCACCCACTCCGTCATACGGTGTTGAAGATGCACTGTCCTCATCAAAACATGTTTGCAAACCTCTTCACAACACGTAAGGGGAGAGAAACATTGGAAACTGTATTATCACGAGTGAGGGTCCATTTAAAACTTGGACCATGATGTGAAATGTTCTCAGCCGCAAACAACACTGGTGTATTGATATCATTATCTTATTAAGCAATATTAAAACTTCGGCCAAATATTTCCTGCAGACAGTGTATTTAAAATATCAAGAGGCTTTCCCCATTGTTGGTTTGATCAGTGACGTAGCAAGGAAGCAGCAGCTGCCCCATGAACTCCAACAAAAGAATGAGAACAGGCTCTTCATACGGAGCTGGCTCCCGAGAATCCAATTCAACAGCAGGGATCGAAGAACAAGGAACAATACAGCACAGGAACAGCACAGCCCTTCAAGCCTGTGCTCACACATTGTGCCCTTCTATACTGAAACTATCTTCATCAACAGGATTCGTATTCCCTCTATTCCCTTCCTATTCATGCATTAGTGCAGGTATTTCTTGAATACTTCTATTGTGTCTGCTTCCACCCTCTCTTCTGGCAGTGTGTTCCAGTTACTCAACTCCCTTTGTGTGAAATACTAGCCTCGCACATCTCTTTTAAATTCCCCCCTCCCGCCGCACCTTGAACCTCTGTCCCCGAGTAAGTGACCCCTCCATCCTGGGAAAAAGCCTCATATTTTCCACTCTACCTATGCCATTCAAAACTTAATAAACTTCTATCAGGTCACACCTCATTTTCCCTCATTCTGGTGAAAACAAACCCAGTCTCTCCAACGTTCCTTCAGAACTAAAATCCCCCATACCAGACAATATCCTGGTAAACATTTTCTGCACCATCTTCAAAACATCCACATCCTTCTGATGGTGTGGCGACCAGAACTGTATACAATATTCCAAGTGTGGCCTAACTAATGTTCAATAAGCTGCAGCATGACTTGTCTATCCTTATACTCAATGCCCCTTCCAATGAAGGCAAGCAGGCCATAAGCCTTTTTCACAACCTTACCTCGCTGTGCTGCCACCTTCAGTGATCTGTGAACAGACACACCCAGATCCCTCTGCATATCAATACCCAAAGGATTCTGCCATTCACTGTATAATTCCCACCCGTACATCACCTTTCAAAATGCATCACCTTACATTTGTCTGGATTAAACTACATCTGCCATTTTTCAGTCCATGCATCCAACTGATCTATATCCTGCTGTATCCTCTGACAATCTTTCTCATTATCTGTAACTCTACCAATTTTTGTTTCCACTGTAAACATTTAATTAGCCCAGCTACACTTTCCTCTAAATCATTTATGTAGACCACATACAGCAGAGTTCCCACCACTGATCCCTGTGGGACACTAGGAATCACAGCCCTCCATTTTGAAAACCATCCTCTCATCACTGCCCTCTGTCTCCTCTGACTCAGCCGGTTCTGTATCCAATGCTGGGAACATTTTAGACAAGACACCTTGTTGCCAGATCGTTACTGCAACTTGATCCAGTTCATTCAGAAAGAGAAAAATGACAATGTGCAGATTGGAGAACTGACCCCTACACCTGGGGCTGAGCCAGGGGCCCAAGCTCCAACACACTGGCCTCACTTCACACCAGCCTTCACACAGAGTGAAGTCATGAAGTTCAGCCATCAATTCCTCTGGGACCGGGACGGGGTGAGGGAACAGGGACAATGTTGAAAAGTCAATAAGGAGTAAAGCAAGATGGAGAGAGTGTGTTGGAAAGTGTTTGATGGAGGAACCATTCTTTGTGATACCCAATACTGACATAGTCCATGCATATCACAGAATGAACAAAACAGCACACCGTGAAGACAATCAAAAAGTCTTATCATAGCACTTTTTTTGAAAAACCATAACATGCAGGACTTTTTTTATTGTGGTGTGATCAGTATTATGGTCCAAAGATCCTCGCAGAGCCCCAGTTTATTTGTACTGTTAAATAATGTGGGGATACAGATGGGGGGCTGGGGTTATCCTGATGAAGGAGCAGCGCTTCAAAAAGTTATGATTTCAAATGAACCTGTTGGGCTAGAACATGGTGTTGTGTGACTTCTGACTTTTTATTGTTCGGGCAGAGTGCCTTCGCATAACTATAGAGTACTTGCACTGCAACTGAGGATTATGGGTAATTACTCCATCCATTGGCCATGAACAAACCCGGAGTCATTCCAGTGGATTTCAGGGGGAATGCCCTGTCAGTTGCTTCCTCGATATTACTTGATTCACCACCACTCTCTCCAGGGCAATTAGGGAAGGACCGACACATCAACGCCCCCCCCACCCCCATCTCAGGAGAAATCAAAATAAATGGCGTATAATTCAAATGATCAAACTGGTGAGGCTTGAATTCAATTCTTGGAAAGACTGGAGCCTCAGCCAGAAACTGAGCCATGACATGGGTGAACCTGGTTGTCAGATTGAAAATTCGAGTGTCCTTCGGATGAGCACTGGAATCAGCAAAAAAATGAATTATACTCAAAGATCTAACAAACGGTTCTCAAAGCGTGCCCCCAAACTGCAGAAAACAGCACTTCAGGCTTCGCGTCCCCATCTCCATCCTTGCTTGTTGCCCTTCCCTAACTGTCCTGGAGAGGGCGGTGGTGAACCATGAGATTCTCGAAGAGGATCTGACAGAGGGACAAGGTCATGTCCTCGGCCTGAGCACAACTGCTTGACCTGCTGTGCTTTTCCAGCGCCACACTTTTTGACTCTGAGCACAACGATCCCTCAGGAGAATGAGCTGTGACACAAGAGGAAACGTGGGAGTGTTGGAAAGGCACCGGCAGCCTGGTCAGCCTGCAGAGGGGCAGAAACAGATTTGATGAATGAGCTGATATCCTCCCGAGCTGAGATGCAGACTCAGGCTTTCAGAGCCACACAGTTTACATTGTTACTGACCGTGGCTCCATGGGCAATGCTCCTGCCTCATCATCAAAATGGTCATCGGATTGAAAGCCACCTCAGAAATGAGAGCATAGAATCCAGGCTGAGACTGCGGTGCACTGCTGAAAGTTGCACAGTCTCTGGCACCATCATTTGAGGCTCCACCACCACCACAGGAGGCTTGACAAGATCCCATTCTGAAGAGATTCCCTCAGCTAGCCTGCTCAAAGGTGTTTGATATGCTTTCTTTCATTGGTCAGAGTATTGAGTACAGGAGTTGGGAGGTCATGTAGCAGTTGTACAGGTGATTGGTTAGGCCACAATTGGAATATTGTGTGCAATTCTCGTCTCTTCCTATCGGAAAGATGTTGTGAAACTTGAAAGGGTTCAGGAAAGATTTACAAGGATATTGCCAAGGTTGGAGGATTTGAGCTACAGGAAGAGGCTGGGCAGGCTGGGTGTGTTTTCCCTGGAGCATTGGAGGCTGAGGGGTGACCTTATAGAGGTTTACAAAATTATGAGGGGTATGGATAGGATAAATAGGCAAAGTCTTTTCCCTGGGGTCGTGGAATCCAGAACGAGTGGGCATATGTTTAGGGTGAGAGGGGAAAGATATAAAAGAGACCTAAGGGACAAATCTTTCACACAGAGGGTGGTATGTGTATGGAATGAGCTGCCAGAGGAAGTAGTGGAGGCTGGTACAATTGCAACATTTAAGAGGCATTTGGATGGGTATATGAATAGGAAGGGTTTGGAGGGATATGGGCCGGGTGCTGGCAGGTGGGATTGATTGGGTTTTGGGATATCTGGTTGGACTGAATGGTCTGTTTCCGTGCTGTACATCTCTATGACTCTATGAATAGATTTGTCTCGTCATTTGTTTCCTGTCTGTGGGACTCACCATCTTGTCCGTGAAAGTAACTGCACTGTGCTCACAGCTTTCAATATCCTGAGATGATTAAAAAAACTGCACCAGCAAGAGTTCTCTCTCCATTATCATGTAAAAGGGGAGCAATGAGCAAGTGATAATACACACTGAGCGCAAACACTGAAGCTTCAGCTGTAAGGCTTTTTGCACCATGTTAACCTGCTCCCTGGGCATTTCCTTCCAATGTCCGAGATGGTTATCAGGCTGGGATGGAGGCTGACAGATCACATGGAATCCTTCAGACAAGGTACACAAGGGCACAGTCCAGGCTTGCTGCAAACATTGGCCTTCCTTCCATTGAAGGGCTGGGAGTTTGTCAATAGCGGTTTCCAGAGCACATCCTCCCTGGAAATATCACAGACTTTACTGAAATGGAATGAACTGAAAGAAGAGAAGGAAATGGGAAGAATTAACCAGACAAGGGTGAGCATCAAGAGAGGTGGGAGCGTGTGGGAGATTCAATGCCATTAAAGAAATCCCAACTGGGTTTCACAAGAAAATCTCAAATCGTTACCAGGAGAAAACAAGGAGAATCCTCACTGACATAAACATGCTGAGAGTCAGAGACCCTGAGCCTCCGGTGCCTGACTCTCTCTGAGGCATTACAGTCAAGGACTGTTCATGTGTCAATGAAGGGAGACTTGGTGACATGGGGTTATATTATAATCAATGATCGGAGGGGTACAGATTAAAGATAAATGGCCAAAGGTTAAGAGGGAACATAAGGAAGCACATTTTCACCCAGAGGGTGGTGGCAGTCTGGGACTCACTCCCTGTAAGGGTGGTTGAGGCAGAAGCTCTCCCATAACATTGACGTATTTTGATGTGCAGCTGTGATGCCAAGGTATACAGGGCTACGGGCCAAGTACTGGAACATGGAATTAGAATAGTGAGGTGGTTGTTTTGACTGGCTTTGGCTCATTGGGCCGAAGGGCCTTGTTCTTGTAGACCTGTTGTAGATGTCTGACTCTGCCAGGACTCCAGCAATGTGGCTGACCCTTACCTGCCATTTGAAAGGCCGAGCAAGCTACTCAGTTTCAGGGCAGTTAGGGATGGAGAACAAATGCTGGTCTTGCCAGTGACACCCACATCCCAGAAAAGAATAGATGGGTTCAGTGATAACACCGTCACCTGAACCTGCAGGTTTCAAACCCCACTCCAGACACTGGAGCACTATCCTGAGGCTGGCAAAGGCAAAGATGCCATCTGCTGGATGATCGGTTAAACCACTGCCCTCTCAGGTCGATGTGAATATAAGGGCTTTGAGACCATCTCAGGGAAACTCTCCCCAGTGTGCTGGCCAATGCTTCTCTTATAACCAACGGCATTAAAACAGATACATAAACAAAATACTGCAAATCTCAAATAGAAGCTCGATGCTGGAGAAAGGGAACAGGTGCAGCCTCTGTGGGGAGAGGAGGAGTTAATTTTTTGTTTTATCAAAAAGGCAGCACATTTTTATTTTATTTTATTTTATGTTGTCTTACATTATTTTATTTAAATCTCGTTGAAAAAAAATTAGCCCGCTTGATTGGTACCACATCCACACACATCCATTCCCTCCACACCGACGCTCAGTAACGGCTCTGTGTATTATTTACAAAATGCACTGCAGAGATTCACCAAAAATCCTGAGACAACATCTTCCAAAGTCATGATTACTTAAATCAAGGACAAAGGCAGCAGATACAATGGGAACATCACCCCAGCAAGTTCCCCTCCAAGCCATTCACTAGATTGACTTGGAATTATAACACTGTTCCTACATTGTCACTGGGTCAGAATCCTGGAATTCCCTTCCTAAATGCATTGTGGATCTACCTACAGCACACAGACTGCAGGGGTTCAAGAAGGCAGCTAATCACCACCTTGTCCAGGGCAATTAGACATGGACAGTAAAAAGGCTGGGAAAAGTAAGAGTAGGCGTGCTTAAGGACCAGAAAGTGAGACTGTGATGTTTCAGTTTTTCCTGAACATTGGTGTGACCACATCTCAAATACTGAGGGTAGTTTGGTCTCCTTATTGAAGGAAGAATATAAATGCATTGGAGGTGTTTCAGAGGAGTTTTACTCAATTGATCCCTGGAATGAGTGGGCTGTGTGATGAGGAAAGGTTGGAAAGACTGGCCTTGTTCTCAGTGGAGTTTAGAAGAGTGAAGGGTTTTCCTGTCCCACAGTATTCTCCAACTCCCTATCTGCCTCCCTCATGGGTCATCCCTTATTGAACTGTGCTGTCCTGAGGCCGATAACTTCCTTCTGGAACAAAGTCTCCAGGTATCTCCGCCCCTCCCGAATGTATCATTTTTTTCAACTCAGCCTCCAAGTGGGAGTTCCGGTAGTTTTATACATTCACTACACATGTATTTACGCTGAATCATTTCAATTAAATAAATATATTGAGCTCACTTACAAATGAAAAATATCCATTCCTTCATTGGACCAGTAATTGTCTTCAATCTCTGTTTTGAAGTTTCAGTACTTTCAATTTATAAACCTTCCCTAATGGACATGTCCTGAAGCAATCTATTTAGACAGTCCCTCATACTGAACAATTCCCAGCTGATCTGCTTACCAGACTCCTATTCTCTTGTTTATCATTTTATTTCATTCAAACCAAGTGCATGTGCAGGCTCCCAGCAGCTGAAGTGACAGTTCCAAATCAGTTTGGAAAAGCAAAGGTAGGCTCCGTCCCCGAATTCTCCGAACTTCCACACTGACCAAACTTCCCAGCATTCCCCTCTGTGTTGGCTGCACTCAGTGCTAGCTGCAGTATTAAGGCTGCCCTGTATTTATACTGTTTCTGATTTATATCACTCCATTCTGTTGTGCTGTTGTTCAGGATCTGGGTTAAGCTCACTAATTTCTCAGTGGAGAGCTTCCTTTCTTCAGCCTGAGAGAGACATTACATGTGCAACCAGCAAATGGGACTTCAATGTTGGAATCTGTTTTCAGGATTGATGGGCTCGATGGTTTGATTCAATGAGATGAGATATGAAGTACCTGTGACTCTTGTTGCAATCCAACCTTCTCTGTCTAACCTCTTCAGGAGTCGACATTTCAGGACTCAGGGTGGGTGTTGGGGGAGCTGTGTGGTGAGGTGGGGATAGGTTGAGAAAGGTAGAGAGTATGACCTGATTGGTTGATGGGAGAGATGAATCTGGATGGCGTTATCGCGAATAATATGAAATTGAGTAATTTTGGTGTGGGGAGGGGCAGCTGACAGGGATGTTCCCTGTTGCCCCTACTGTTTACCTTGGTACTTGAACCACTGGCAGGGACTGTCTGAAAAGACCCTGAAATAATGGCACCGAAGGTGGGAGGTGGGGAAACAAAAATCATTCTCTACACGGACAATGTCCTCTTGTTTTTAGCTAACTCTGAAAAGTCCATACCCTGGCTAATAAAAAAAATTAAATTATTCATCAACCTTTCAGGATACAGCATAAATTTTCCAAAATCGGAAGTCCTGCCTGTGGGAGATTGGTGCAGGTACTGAAACTGGAGGACGGAATGGAGTTTCCTTTTAGATGGTCACAGAAAGGTTTTCCCTATCTGGGAATTTTTATTACCCCTCACTTCCCGCAACTGTATGGAGCTAACCTTATGTCGCTGTTTGAGAGGGTAAAGCAGGACTTGCAGCGATGGGAGGGAATACCCAGATCATGGCTCAGCCGTATAGCCTTGATTAAAGTGAATGTTGTTCCTTGGTGGTTCTATCCTGTGAGGATGCTCCCTTTGTTATTACCCAACCAGGTGCTGCGGAGGTTTGTGGGATGGCTTGGGTCATTTATTTTGCGCTGTCGGTGCAATTTAATTAAATTTACCAAATTGCAACTTCCGCAGGATATGGAGGGTGGGCGGTGGACCTCCCAGATCTGAAGAGTATCAAAGCAGCACCCTGTTGCTATATGTAGGTGAATGGGTGCGTAATGACTCAAAGTCGATGTGGCTTGATGCAGAGGCCTCGCAGGTGAGATGTCCCTTTAGAAACTTACTGTTCATGGATAAGATGAGATCGGTAGGTGCGCATTGTGAAAGTCTGATTATCATAAATACGGTAAAGCATGGAGGATAATGCGGCAAGGTGGGGGCAATTTGTAGTTCACCCCGTTAGTGGGAGCCCCAGGATTTAAACTGGGATCAAATGACTCCAGCTTCAGAGCATGGGAGCGTAATCGAATCCCCTGTCTGGGAGATTTATTTGAGGGAGGGGTCTTGATGTTTTTTCGCAAATTAGGTCAGAAATACAAAATCCCTAATTGGGATCTTTTCCGATATTTCCAGGTTAGGGATTACATACAGAAGAAGACTACGTTCTTGACCCAGCCCAACAAGTCGGATATAGAATGAAGAGTGCTCCGATGAGGGGGCACTCTTTCAGTTAGTACCACATATCATCTGCAGAGAGGGAATGCCTTGGGGGAATTGGAGAGAGTCAGGGAGATTTGGAATCAGGAGTTAAGGGAAGAAATCTCATCGGAAATGTAGGATGATTAATGAGGGAATGTAAAGAAAATTTCAATCTACAATAAGGCACAAGCAATGCAATTGAAGATCCTCCCCAGGACCCAAATGGAGCCAGAGAGGTTAGCAAAGTTTAAGAAAGGGTCTTCCCCGAAATGTCCCAAATGTAAAAACAGTATTGACATCCTTACACATTGCTTTTGGTCCTGTTACAAGATCTGTGGATCGGGGGGGGGGGGCGGGGGGGGGGCCAAAGTGAATGAGCTGGAGACAATCCTGGGAATGGAAGTTTGGGAGGATCTGGTGTCTCTCCTTTTGGGAACGACCGAAACTTCCCTCTTTGGGTGAGCACGGGAAGAGGTTATTCAACATTCTTTCACATTGTGTGAGGAAGGACATCCTAATGAATTGAATATCAGCAAAGCCTCCAGGTCTTTCAAGGTGGCACAGACTTGTGATGGAGCACGTCCCTCAAGATTACCTGACAGTATGGGGCACCACGGAATGGAGCAATTTTATAAGACATGGCGGCCCTTTCTAATTTACATCAACATGGATCTGTCGGCAGTACTGATTAGGGCCTTTATAGAGGCACGAGGGCTGTATGTGGTGGTCCGGGGATCACGGGGATTTGGTGGGTGGGAGGAGGGTGTGGTCTCATAAATACGGGTATAATCACTGTTGCTCCTGTGGACGGGAGCTTTGATGGAGAGTGCGGCGAGTGGAGTCATGTAATATAGTACAATGCAGTGCAATTTAATTTTAATGGATTGTACTTAAATTTAGTGTTATTTTATTTAATTTGAGTTTGTGCTGATTTGTTTTAATTTAAGCAAATATGAGACAACTGTATCTTGAACAGTAGCCGGCGGTTTATTCACATTACTGTATTATAATATAATATTTTTTCAATAAATATTGACTTAAAAAAGAGGAACATTCGAGAAAATTAACAGACAGAAGCACCATGCAATAGAAATGATCAAGAGTGGTGAGAAAGGAGGGAGAAAAAGAGATTCCTGTAGTATGGAGAGAGAGAGAGAGAGAGAGAGGGAGAGAGCAAAAGAGAATGAGAGAGAGAGAGAGAGAGAGTTCTGAAGAAGTTCTGAATTAGTGCAAGTGATCTCAAAAGCTGCTCAAGGTTTGCAGCGTTTTTTCTGAAAATGAACATCACAAATACAGTCCATTTACATGAATAAAAATCTGAAATAATTTAAAACCAAAAAATAAAATCAAGACTTATAATGAAGTAAGTGCAAGTATTTAAAATCCTCAATACTTCTGCCTTCCACTTCAGTCATGCAGATATAATCCTCCTCACTCAGAGGGAGTATTCAGTGTCTGGTATCAGCCATTGTTCAGAGTCTCAGAGCTAACATACACCAAACACATATCATCGCACCACTAGATATACTTTTTAAAAAGGTAAACGTAGGTGTAAATACAAAAACAAAATTAAATGTGCAATCTTCTTTGAATTCAAGTCCATGCTGCAGTTTGGATAAATAAATGGGATCTGGTTGTATATAAATAGGTCAGGAGAAAGGTTGGCACTTCTGGTATCCACATCCTGCCAATCGGCTGACTCCAGTAAGGATCGATATCCCAAACCACCTACTTATTGAGGAAATTTTATGCCAGATGTCAAAACTCAATCAGAGAGAGGAGTTTAGAGGCCGAGGTGGATTCTCTTCTGCTCGGGGCATGAGGTTTGGTTTTTTTCTGGAGTCCATAAGTTGACCGATGGCATGGCCCATGTTAGGATAACATGAGTTTTAACTGTTGCCCCTGAATCTAATTCAGTACATTTATTGTGTCTTTTATCAGAACTTCAAAAATATAATCTGCCAACTGCATCTTCACACAAAGCTCATCCTCATCATAATTCACCCATTGGGCTTCCTCCTCATAAAGCTCTTGAACCTGCCAGAAAAAAAACAGAGGGGGTGTTATTGTTTTTATATCAATATTTATTTGTTACAGCTCTTTCCTCTCGTACTGAGCAGCGTTTGCCCTGAAATCACTCAGACTACAGGCCTCCCACTTTCCTTGTGTCCAGTATCACACAAGTGGCCATTCCCACACAGCAAGTGGAGCTTGGACAGGAGTCCTGGAGGGCTCGCTGTGAGATCAATGGAGAGTCACTAGTTATTCTTGTACAAAACAATACCAAGGCTGAGAAGGTTAAGGACTGGCTACATAAATTAGGTCTGACCTGAATATTTCCAGCATTTTTTACTTTTATTTGATAAACGAGGCCTGCATTCTCTTGAGTAAAGATGACTAGGGGATGGATCTATAGAAGTGACTGAGATGATTAAACGATTTGACAGCGAAGGAAGTGAGAAACTAGTTCCTTTGGCGAGGCATGCCAGAAATAGGGCATGCAGGAAAATAAGACTTAGGTTGATTAGGGGAATGATGTGAAGAAGCCTTTTGCCACACAAACAATACTAAAATAATCTGGTTCCTTCCAGCCTTAAAAACTATTGTGACTGTTACAGCATTTCAATACGAGTGTTGACAGATATTTGTAAGGTCAAATAACAGTTCGGAAAAATTAGGAGATCAATATACAGAGGTAGATACAAATCAGCTATGATTATGAGTACGAGAACAGACTGAAGGGTGCTGCTGGCTTAATCCTGTTCCTACCTGGTTTTGAATTTGATTCCAATGCCACAACTCCTCAAACCAGTGAGATCAATCACCAATATTGCCAGTAACATAATAAACGAGTGGAGATGTTTTACTCAGTATGCACAACCAGAAAGGAATACCCACCACAAGGAAAGAGCTGGTGAGTGTAACTGAATTACACGTTATAACTTTAGGCTGGCCCTCTGCCCTGGTGTAGCTGTGGCCTGACGGTATCACTACTTGAGCTGGTGCAGAGCAGAGACTTCCAACCCTTGCCTAATGGACGCACACTATCAGCTGGAAATGTTTGATCCAAAGAGGGAAAAAAAGCAATGATTTGAAATTTTTGGCATACCAAGCACCCAATTTTTTAAAACTTCAGTGTTGGGATGCATGTTGCCCCACCCCCCACCCCCACCATTTCTCTTTGGAAAGATATTTGTCTTGAAGTGCTACAGCCTGCGTGTTGAAGGTACTCCCACAGCACTGCAAGCTCAGGGATTCCAGGAGATTAACCATGTAAATATAAAAGGAAAGGTGATATCTGACCAAGTCAAGGTGGTGGTGTGGCCTGAAGATAACGGTATTCTTACAGACCCTGTTAAACTCATCAATCTGCTGACACATGTTGTGCTGTGACACACCAACACATGGGGAGGACTGGAAAGGTCTGCAAAAACTGTCTTCTAATTTTTCTATACTTTTGATTTTGGACTCAAATGGGGATAAAGCAATTTTAAAACCCAAGGATTGTTCAGGGATTGCTGGCACTTTTCAGTAGCAAGTTCCCTGACACACACTAAGTGCTAGTCACTTTCAGACAAGTTCAGCCAAGGGCTGTGTTCAATGGGAGCTTCAGTCAATAGTAAGTAGCTAACTAGTCACTAGGCCACAGACAAATATCCTTCGGACAAAAACAGAGATTGGCTCCCAGGTAACTGATCAGCCGAGGCTGTATACAAGTGAATTGAGAAATCACCAGATCTCCACAAGTTGAGGATCTGTCTCCGCAGTGAAAAGTCTGAAGAAAACCAGCTTCTTTTCCCTTCAGCACTTGCTGTAAGCTGTGGCTATTAATTGATAAGTTACAGACTTGTACACATGTGAACTAGTCACCCTGTGCCTCCTGAAAACAAATGGAAGCATCTGGAGAAGGAAGATCAAGGAACAGCATTCTGATCAGCACAAGGATTATCTCAAGAAAAGCGATCAATAGGTACCATGGAAGTACGTTCCCAGTCTTTCTCTTTATGCAAAACACCCAGTGCACTTTGTCCCTGTTTTTCTATCTGTGTATGTGTAATGAGGAATGCATGTGGGAGGGGTTGTTAGTTTTAGTTAGTAGTTATATGTCAGTGGTTGGTAATTATTTGCATTTTTTGTAACAAACTGTAACTCTTGTTAAGCAAAGAACCCTGACTGTACTTTCTGTAAAACTGGGTCTAAAAGACAGGTAAGTGAGGAACTAAAAGAGAAAATGCTGGACAACCTCAGCAGGTCTGGCAGCATCTGTAAGGAGAGAAAAGAGCTGACATTTCGAGTCTAACTGACTCTTTTCTCTCCTTACAGATGCTGCCAGACCTACTGAGATTTTCCAGCATTTTCTCTTCTGGTTTCAGATTCCTGCATCTGCAGTAATTTGCTTTCATTAGGTGAGTGAGGAATTCAATGTACTTCTGAATTTCTTTGAAACTTTTGTGGCAACTAATGAATTTCAGCAAATTACTCCAGTGAGGGCCAAGTTTTCAATTCAGTCAGAAAGTTGAAGCATTTTCTGGACAAATGCAGGATAGCCAGACAGGTCAGCCAAAGACAGATAAAGCCTTTGTCATTTAAAATAATAGAAAATTCAGATGTACAATGAGGTTTCGTAATTGTGATACAATGGTACAATATAAAACTGAACAGTTCCTAAACTGAAGCACCTACCAAAATATGGTCCACCCGATCACGTTGTTTGGTGCCAAATTTCTTCAACTTCTGCCAAGCTGTCTTCTGATGTTGCTCTTCATTCAACCCAAATAACTTCAAAACTTCATTAGAAATGAAGATCTGTGGGTAGAAGCACAGGAGAAATGGCAGCTGTTGCACACACCCTAAATACACAGACAAACCCACTCCCAATCCATGATTCTTCCCTAAATCTGCTCAACAAAGACTTTGATGCTTCGACCTTCTGATTCTTCCCCCATTCAGAATTATGTAAAATTGGATGGAACTCAAAGCATGTTCAATGAAACAAAAATCTGCTAAATGCTTTAAAACTTAATTATAACTGAAATGAATAACATTAGTGAGATCCAAAAGCACAGACAATACAACTTTAAGGTAACATGCGATGCTCCCAAATTGAAAGAAGGTTTGAAATGTTCCTTTGCCTAAGACCTTGGCTGAGAAATGATGAATTATTCACTGCATTACATGGTTCAGCACTTTGCCTACAGCATCTTCGAAGAAGCCTCTGCTTCGTCAAATTCCAAAAATGTTCTGCCTTTAATCGTCTGTAGGCAGCCAACTGAAGATCAGCGCTGTGGGAAGTCTCACAATAAATATTGGGGCTGACATGGATTCATACAGCGCTCCCAGCATTTCAGGATGGTCAAATCATTCTCAATTTAACAGATGAGTGCTTCAAAGCTATATGACCTAGCCACTGACCACTGCCTCACATGGCTCCAGGCAGGAAGATTTTGATAGGTTTCTCGGCTAACACCATCAAAGGCAAGTAACATGCACAGAAATGTTGGTGTGCGAAACAGTTCAGACTGAAGATACATTTGAGTCGAGTTATAAAGACAAAGCAAAGGAAATGAACAGTTCCAAATTTGCTGTGTGGATGAAAAGCTGATTTACACATGCCCATTCTCAGTCCCTGGCAAAGTGCAACACTTCACAAACTGTGCACAAAGGGAAGTCAGACAATGAGTAGGTTGATGTCGACTTTAGACTGTGGTAAAAAGTTCACATTGCAGTGTTGCAAGTCTGCGCTACTGGAAGGAGTCATCCAGTGTACACTTCAATGTCAGTGCCACAAGAAAAGAGAAGTTGCATTGTTGCAATAGTAAAGAACTTGGTCTTCGTGCTGGACAATACTTTGTAACCAATGCTCAAGTCACCCACCTTAACCTCAAACTGTCAAAAACAGCATATCACTTATCTCACTTGTACCATGTTGTTCCCAACCTTTGAAGTACAGCCACTATTATAATATCATCAAAAGCTGCAACAAACTTTCACACAGCAAGTTCCCACAAATTAGAGAAATGGTTCAGTAAACGTTTAGCCATAATGACTCATGATTGACCAGGTCCATGAGGGAGAACTTCACTCCTCTTCAAAGTAGCACTAAAAATCTTTTTAAAAAAAACTCACCCAAGGGGGAAAATGGGGCCTCACTTTGAAAACAATACTTCAGTACTGCACCAGGACTGTCATCCAGGACTTCACTTCAGCGTTTGCTTAATCCCCTCTGCTGACTGAGGAAGAGTGCCACTGAGCCATAGCTAACACTCAGAGCTATTACATTGTGTCTCCAGTTTGGAGTAAAATGAGCTTCCTCGAGGATCAAAATAAAATGGGTATCCTCAGTTCCTGACCTTACTTCCATCATAAGGTCAGAAGTGCGGATGGTTGCACAATATTCAGTACCATTCATAGACTGTTTCAATATCTGAGGAGTTATGTTCAAAGGCAACAAGATCTGGACAATATGTAGGTTTGGACTGGCAAGAGGCAAATAGTATTCGGACCAAAACTGCCAGTCAATGACCATTCCCAGTAGGAGGCCTGTGACCAGTGGTGTGCCACAAGGATCGGTGCTGGGTTCACTGCATTTCGTCAATTACATAAATGATTTGGATGTGAACATGGAACATAGTATGGTTAGTAATTTTGCAGATAACACCAAAATTGAAGGTGCAGTGGACAGTGAAGAAGGTTCAGAATACAACAGGATCTTGTTCAGATGGGCTGAGGAGTGGCAGATGAAGTTTAGTTTACATAAATGTGAGGTGCTGCATTTTGGAAAGGCAAATAAGGGCAGGACTTATACACTCAATGGTAAAGTCCTGGGGAGTGTTGCTGAGCAAAGAGACCTTGGAGTGCAGGTTCATAGTTCCTTGAAAGTGGAGTCACAAGTAAACAGGATAGTGAAGGTGGTGTTTGGTATGTTTGCCTTTATTGGTCAGAGCATTGAGTACAGGAGTTGGGAGGTCATGTTGCAGCTGAATAAGACACTGATCAGGCCTCTTTTAGAATATTCTGTGCAATTCTGGACTCCCTGCTCTTGGAAGGATGTTGTGAATCTTGAAAGGGTTATGCAAAGATTTACAAGGGTGTTGCCTGGGTGGGGGGGTTCTGGTATAGGAAGAGAATGAATTGGTTGGGGTTACATTCCCTGGAGCACCAGAGGCTGAGAGGCGGCTGTGAAAAGATTTATAAAATTATGAGTGGTATGGACAGGGTAAATAGACAAGTCTTTTCCCTGGTGCAGGCAATGCCAAAAATAGAGGGCAGAGGTGAGAGGGAAACATTTAAAAGGTACGTAACAGGTAACTGTTTCATGCAGGGGGTGGTGTGTACATGGAATGGGTTGCCAGAGGAAGTGGAGGCAGCTGGCATAATGGCGATATTTAAAAGGCATCTGGTGGTGTATATGAATAGGAAGGGTTAAAGAGGAAATGGACCAAATGCTGGCAAATGGGACTCGATTTTATTTCGGATAACTGGTCTGTATGGACAAGTTGAACCGAAGGGTCTGTTTCTGAGCTGTCCATCTCTACGACTCTAAGAGACAATTTAACCAATGGCCCTTGACAACCAATGGTATTACCATAACTGAATCTTCCACAATGAACATCATGGGGGTTATCATGGACCAGAAACTCATTTGGACTCATTATATAAATACTTTGGGCTACAAGGGCAGGTCAGAGGCTTGGAATACTGGGGTGTATAACTCACTTCCTAATTTCCCATTGCAAATCCACTGAGTACAGAGCACAAGTCAGGAGTCTGATGGAATACGCCCCACTTGCCTGAATGAGTGCAGCTCCAGTAACACACAAAAAGGTCGCCACATCCAAGGCAAAGGAGCCCACTTGATTGGCACCACATCCGCAAGCAGCCATGCCCTCCACCACACTCCACTCAGTAGCAGCAGTGTGTACAAACTACAAGATGCATTGCAGAAATTCAGAGATCTTTAGCCAGATCCTCCCAAATCTGTGACCATTTAGATCAAGAAGGACACGAGCAGCAGACCGCCACCTGCAAGTTCCCCTCCAAGCCACTCACCATTCTGACTTCGAAAAATATAATTGTTTCTTCAGGATTGCTGTATCAAATTCTGGGAATTCCCTCCTGAAGGGCATTGTGGGTCTACCTACAGCTCATGGACGGCAGTGGTTATAAAAGACAGCTTACCAGGTTCTCAAAAGCAACTAGGATCGGTCAATAAATGCTGGCCAGCCGGCGATGCCCAGACCCTCTGAGTCATTTAAAAAATGGTCATTGAGGAGTTTAGAATTAAAATGGAGTTCCTTGGTACTCAATGAGCATAGAGGAATTTTTTTTTTCATTCATGAAATGTGGATGTCACTGGCTGGCCAGCCCTTATTGCCCCTTCCTGGTTGTCTTTGAGAAAATGGTGCTGAGCTAGACCCACAATCTCATTAGGGAGGGACTTCCAAGAAGCAGTGACAGATTTCCAAGTCAGGATAGTGACCACTGTTTACAAGTTGAGTCACTCACTTACTCAATCTACATACTTTAACTCCAACCAGCATCACATTTGTCACATTATTACTGACAAATAGGAAAAAAGGATTACATGGAGTTATTACCTTCACTTCATTTAAATTCTGTGGGTTCCTCGCTCGTTTGAAGAACAAAGAGCTAATTCGGCTTGGCTTCATCCACGGGGCTGGGCTGGCATGGAGGTCGTCAGAAAAGATGTCAGCAAAGATTTCCCTTGTCACATTAAAGATAAGCTGGAAGTAGTAAAAGAGTAACAAAGAAAATATTATATTAGATACGTCCTCTCCACCCAAAAAAAAAGCTTGTTAGATCACGACAGTGAAAATAAAAGGGAATACTGTTCAAAATATATAAAATAACAACTGTTTGATTCACGATCTGAATCAAGGATAAATTTAGAATTTCATTGATTCCAGTAGAGAAGGCAAAAGAGAGATGACAGAAGGGGTTTAAAAGGATTGCAGAACTACCAAGGCTAGGTGCAGATGTATTAGACAAGATTACCTACATAATACTGAGGAAGGCACCACAACATAAAAGGAGGCAAATCTTTGAAACAAAATGAATGACATCTGTGGGACATGCTGTAAATAGAAAACAAACTATCATGGCTCCAATTATTACCTCCTAAAATTCGACCAGAGGGTTGGAGGGCAGCTAACTCCTCATTCAATAAGAAGAAAAACAGGAATTTCTCAATCAGTTAGTTTTGTGTCATTTGTTGGTAAATTAAGAGTTAACAACATGGAGTGAAAGACGAGCAGTTAAAGAGACAATAGCAATTAGCATGAATTTCTAATTAGCAGGTTGTGAACTAGCAAGCGATTTGACAAGGCTGTATTAGTAAAGGAGCAGATTAGTGGGAAAAAAGTGTACATGGTTGACATGGATTTTCAGAAAGTATTTCAAGTAGTTACCTCTGAGAAGACCAAAGGCAAAACTCAGGGGCACCTCAAATGAAGGGGAGCACAGTCAAGTGAATAGAGGTAGTTGGGAAAATGCAGGTCAGGGGAAAATAAAGATTTCACACAAGAAAGGTGTGGAGAATGGAAGGGGTCCACAGGAGCCCATACTCAGATTGTCCTTAATTGTTATCGTAATAAACATAATCTTGACTTGGGAATTTAAGAGAAAGGAATCAAATGATTCCAACTTGGGTTGAAGGGACAGAGATGGAACTATACTGCAGTGACAGTTACAGAAGAATATTTACCGGAAGATGGAATTGAAGTTAAGAGTGGGATGAAGTAATACATCGTGTGGATAAGAAAAGGAATTACACCTGAAATGGTAAGATCCTAATCAGATGAGAGCAAAGGCCACATAGACACAAACAATTACAGCCACGTTAAGCTGCATAAGATCTTAGAATACTTTGGTCAACTTTGGGAATCTCAACATCGTGCAATTTCTCAAGATGTTATCAGGAAAAGAGGTACAGACATGATCACAGATTGAGAAGTTCAACTTCTCAGGCTTTCTTTATCTGAAAGTTACGGAATGACCTGTGATTCTAGCTTCTAGATCAAGATTCTAGAGAGTTTTAAGAAGGTGAATAATAATCAAATATTGTATTATCAACCAATGGAAACAGCAATAGAAAGACAGAAACGATAGAGAAGAATTTGAAAAAAAAACACTGAGTGGCTGGAAGGGACACTATATATTATGTAAATAGAAACGGAATCTACAGATTCTCAGACTGGGCAAAGTTATGACAGATGGGATTTAACGGATAATAGTATGATGATGATGATGAGGATGATAAATTAATAATGGGAGAGTACAAACAGTGGAGGAGAAAGGGGCTTTGGATTTTTAGGGAAGGGGTAAAATGGTAAATTGAATTCAATGCAGTCATCAGGATCGAGATAATGTTTTTAACATGCTCTGTTATACATATCATCAATCAGAGCTGCAATGGAGCACTCTTAACCCATACGTTTCTTGCTTAACAAAGAAAAAATAATTTGGTTTTCAAATGCAAAATCTGGGTCTCACCTCACAATAAGCTCTTCTGCTGACACTCTCATCATCCTTCCATTTAGAATTCACAAAGTCTGGGGGTATTTGCAAATCCCCCAAATCATGGCCAAGTTCCTGCCATTTGTACAGCTCCTCAGCCGCTCCATGAACCAGTGTCACAATCTCGACTGCATCTTCAGCAAAAGCAAAGTTAATTTCCCCTTGGATTTTTCGGGGCACATCTTTTCGGGACTGGGGCTCCTGCACTGGGCTGCCCTGTTGCAAAGTACACATACTGTTGGTCAATCTAGATACTGAAGGTCAGGACCAAAAATGATGGAATTCATTTCAAAACATTAATGAACAATACATGGTTTTAATAAACTGTGAAATCAAAGCATGAAAACAGGAGACAAACAAACGACAACCTTTGTTTTATATCTCAGAATATGTCTGACAAATCAGACACAGGCTGGAATTCATTTCCAATTTATTCTCAGCCATGTAATGAAAGTCAAGGTTTCCACATGGAGTGAGATCCAGATCATTAAACAGTATATTTTTTAAGACTGAGTACTCAAACTCAACACAAAATTTACTTGATGGAGTGAAAACAAAAGCTTTCTACTCCTTTTTAAGCTTCTTCTCAAAACTCCTCACAGCTTCCTTAACTTTTCCAAAACACTCATCATTCTTCTTATTTTACAATACTTTGAATTTCAACACCACACGCTCTTAGCACATAATCAAATTATTAAATGAACACCGAAAATAAAAGTGCCCCCAGAAGCAAAGCCAGAAACCACGACTTTCTTGAACCACTCTGGAACTTCCCCAAGTCCTTTTCTATATTTCCACCCTTCTATCTGTTTAAATCCCGTTTGCTATCCCTGCCTTAATTCCTTGCCAATTAATCTCATGTATGACACGTTGTCAAATGTTTTTTTAAAAAGTGCATGTACCCACCCATCATACCTCCACATCTGAAAGTTGAGGCTTTTTTAAGCACAGTCATCACTTTTGAAATCTGCTCGGATGCTTTATTTCACAGTTATCTGTTTTCTTCCTGTTTTATCTTTAAAAACTTGGATTTATAACAAATCTTTCATATGATAAAACATATGAAAGTAGCTTCACAGAAATAGAATAAAACATGATACTGAGCCTCACAGAGATCCAAGGGCAGATGTGAAATCTGTCATACAGTTCGAGTGTCTTGTAGGAGGAAAGTGACACAGACAGAAGTAAAGTTCAGGGAGGGGATTAAAGAGGTCACTGTCTTAGTAACTGAAGGCTTTTCCATGAATGGAGCAATTAAAATTGAAATTCTCAAAGATTTAATTAAAGGAATACAAATAGCTTGCCTGCAATATATAATCATATAAATTAATTTAAATGGTGCAAAGACTGGTTCTGGTATTATCCTTCACCAGTCGGCTTTCTGGAATAGAACAAGTAAGATAATACAAGCGTTGAAAATGTGTTGCTGGTTAAAGCACAGCAGGTCAGGCAGCATCCAAGGAATAGGAAATTCGACGTTTCAGGCATAAGCCCTTCATCAGCAATGGGGGGTGCAGTGAGAGAGAGACTCACTGAAATCCTTGTAGAGGGAAGAAGAGAGCTTCTTCAAGGAAGGCATCCTTGCAAGAGGATTCGCAGTAGGTTAAAATCTTCGGGTAAAAAATGAGGTCTGCAGATGCTGGAGATCACAGTTGAAAATGTGTTGCTGGTTAAAGCACAGCAGGTCAGGCAGCATCCAAGGAATAGGAAATTCGACGTTTCGGGCATAAGCCCTTCATTCCCGAAGGTAATACAATCGTCAAGTCTGGAAGTAAGACAGACATTGACGAGGTTTCTGCAGTGGAAGGACGGAGGTGGGACAGAGACAGATAATCAGAGATTCCGTAAAGTGTCGGAGCAGGTCATTTGGGCTTTTAAGTCCACATCAACCCCCGAGGACCAGCCCACCCAGAGCCCCCTCCCCCACCTGGATTTCCCATTGTTAATCCACCGAGCCCGCACATATTTCCCATGCCTTCACAAAATTCCTATTCTTTCCCACATTACATTTCTCATTCCCCCACAGAATTCCCATTCTCTGCCACTCCCGTTTCAAATTCCCTCTCAGAATTTCCATTTGATCCCACTCCCATGTTTCCCAACCCCACTCAGAATTCCCATTCCCCCCACACTTATATTTTCCATTCATTCTCAGAACTCCCATTCCCTCAGATCTCCCACCCCCCTCTCCATATTGTTTCCCATTCTCTCCACTTCCTGTTTCCCTGGGACTGATTTTGAGCAAAGCCAAGGATTTGCTATTCTCTGCAGCCTTATATGACATTCTTTACTCATTAGAAACAGTTTTTGTAAAAAAGACAATGCAAAACATCTTTTACCATTTTACTGTGTGTTGCAACAAAATCCTGGGAATAAACACCATCCGTGAAAATAGGATGGCCAGGACTGGTGGTCATCCGAAGGGCTGCTGATGGTGATTCCAGTGACTGAGCAGGTGAAATTCTAACTTCCTCAGGAACTGAACTGTCCCTGTGGGGCTGGGAGCAAGGCGGCACAGGACATTCTTCCTCACTGCCTGTGTCTACAGAAAATAACAATACTTAGAACATTTATACAGCAATGGATTAACAGTGCTTAAAGTGAGATGCACAATTCAGTATGACTGTCTTACAACTTCATCCTCCTTTCAATATATTCTTTACTTCAGATGCATGTAACAGTATCATAAGGGGAGTAGGTTAGAAACAATTAACCAGAGAAAGTTAAGTATGCACAGGTCACTGATGAAAAGCACCTTGAGCCAACTCAGATACTATCAGACATATCTGCTCATCATCAAAATACTCCGATACAACATTCTGTGCAGTCCTGGAGATAGTTTCATGTTGCTGCTAATGGGGAGGAATGAAATTAATTATCAATATTGCAAAGAAAATTAGATTTTTCCGTGTGAACAAAGTGGCCACATAGTCTTGTATAAACAACATCCAAGCTCTCACACTGATTACAAATTTTGCTGCTTCTCAACTCTGCAAGTGATACGCAACCACCAGCAGTGAAAGGAATTAAAATCTGAAACTTCAGTCTCCCTCGAGAGGGTGAGTGGGAAACTACACTGAGCTATCGTTTCAAGGTACCATTGAGAAAGATGATAATTCCAACATCTGACCTATTCTGTTTAAATGCATCACGGCAGATGCTTGGGAAATGTGATTTCCTTGAATTAATTAGACAGGCTAAGTAAAAGGCCAGGTTTACACCTTGCTTCTTCTGCATTAAGGCAGACTGATGACATTTACACATCAATATATCACCTCACACGTGCCATGACAATCAGCCATACCAAAGTGCACTTGAAAGCAGTCAGAACCACAGTAAATGCATTACTGTCTTGAAGAAAAACAAACAAACAAGAAACAGAGGCTAACATTACCGTTCAATTCGGGAATCTTCTTGCTTGCCTCTCTCTTTACCATGTTTGTTTTGAGCTGCTTGTCCCAAGCAGCCTGAGCCTGTTCTTCCATTTGCTGGATCGCAGCTTCCTCGGCATCGAGCCGCCGCTTCCACTCCAGCAGCTCCTCCGCACGCCGTCGCCGTTGGAGTTTCTGCTCCCGTTTAGTGAGAAACCTGATGGACATGCAAGCAGGACGGGGGAGAGCGAAAGAAAGTGTCAGCTAGCGCTGATATTCATTTCTAAAATTGGACATTAACCTGCAGCTCAAAATGTATAATTCTTACTTTTGAAATTCAACACTGTTTGGGTGATAATTTCACAACACAAACAAAATTCAGGGCAATGTCTCCTTGGCCCCTTCACACATCCTAGAACATTGCAGCACTACTGCATGTAAATAGGCTCAGTGCAGTTCATCAACACATTCAGAAGGATTTCCTCCAAGTTTGCTGACGCAATATTAGTCAAAACCATCAACTTTAATCTGCAATGCTGCTCTTAAATAAAACTTCAGTCTGACACAGATTTCCCCACCCCACTGCAATTGGTAACCTGGCCCGGCCCAGGGGTTGGTACTGGGACATTTGTGGACTGTGATCTCAAAGGAAGCGTGCAAACAAAATTCTGATAGCCTGGTCCTCAAAGTTTGGTAAAAGGTTTGAGACAAGTCAGGTGCTATGCCTTCTTGTATTTAGCTCAACTGCATTTCCTATTTACAGTACAGTGTTTTGTGAAGTGTAAAGAATTATGTGTTCTTTTGCCATGATGGAGGATTTTTATCCTAGTTAATCACAGTTGCTGCCTCTCACTCCCCAAGTCAAATTATTAGGATTTGTAACAAAACAAAGAACTGCAGATGCTGAACATCTGAACCGAAGAAGCAAAGTGCTGGAGAAACTCAGCAGGTCTGACAGCATCTGTGAAGAAAAAGAAAAGTTATGTTTTAAGTTCACTAAATCTTCGTCTGAACGGACAACAGGTCACTGGACTTGAAACATATAATGTCTTTTTCTCTTCAGTGATGCTGCTGGCATTTTCAATATTGAACTTTATTTATAAAACAGATCGGAAAAATACTCATCTGCAAAAGTGAAACAAAAGCGTAAACTTGAGCGTAGTTTCCACACTTGAGTTAGAGAAAGTCACCTCAGTTTAAAAACACGATTTAATTCAAAGTAGCATTCCATCCCAAAATGAGCCAAGTTACACCAGTAATAAAGCTCACCCAGCCAATTAGACACTTCTGCACAAAATCCTGTGGTGTTGGACACAGTCACCTTTATCAAAGAATGACCACATGTCACAAAATTGTCGGCCTAGAGCATGTCTCTTTAAAGGAGCTGAAAACAAACTCTCAATTTTTACGAAGTTTTTTGATCATACCTAATTGAACACTTAAATCTCAGAGAATAATCTTTGCTTTTTAAAAAATGTTTGTGGGACACATCCCACACCTTGCTAAAGGTTCGGTTAGGTCTGATCCATAGAGACAAAGGTCAAGCAAGCATCACACTTTCCATTCACTTCTACAAAGGGCTAGCGTCACATTTCTTCAGGATTTAAAGAATTTTAGAAATTGTTTGTAAAATCAAGGATCACATGAAAGAATTGGACAATAAATGTATGCGATAAGAGTGAAGCCTGTGACAGCAGATTTTTCTTTGGAGGGCAGTGTGCCCGCTTTCCAAATTCTGGGAGCAGATACATTTACAAGCTATATTGGCGTACAGTCAAGTTTCTTACTGAACAGTGACAGGATTGGACAGAGTTGGCATGGATTTAAAAGAGGGGAATCATACTTAGCAAATCTACTGAAAGTTTGAGGATCTACCTAGTAGAATTGATAAGGGGCAACCCATGGGTGTTACTTTGACTTCAGAACTCTTTTGATCAGGTCCCACATAAGAAATTAGCATATAATGTGAGAGATCGGGGGGGGGGATGGGGGGAGTGTATTTGCATGGACAGAGCGCTAGTTGGCAGACAGGAAACAAAGAGCTGGAATAAACAGGCCATTTTCTGAGTGGCAGCCAGTGACCAGTGAAGTACTACAGGGATCAATGGTTCAAACCCAGTTATTCACAATATATACGAATGATTTAAATGAGGGAACTATTACTATTTCTAAGTTTGTGGGTGACACAAAGCTGGGTGGAAGGTAAACTGTGAGGAGGATGCAGAGATGCTTCAAGTGTGATTTACATAAGTGAGTGATAAGGAAAATGCATGGCAGATGAAAGATAATTTTGATAAATGTGAGATTTTTTGGTTGCAAAAACAGACAGCGAGATTATCTGAATAGATTAGGAAAGGGAGAGTTACAACAAAGGGTGTCTTTGTACACCAGTCACTGAGAGTAAGCATGCAGGTGCAGCAGGTGGTGAAGACAAATGGTATGTTGGCCTTCATGGTGGGGTAGGCCAGAACCAGTGGTCATAGTCTAAAGGATATAGGTTAGGCTGTTCAGAACTGAGATGAGGAGAAATTTCTTCATCCAGATCGTGTTGAACCAACAAAATATTCTACCACAAAGTGTATTTCAGGACAAAACATTGAATATTTTCAAGGGTTAGATATAGTTGTTAGGGCTAAAGAGATCAAATGGTATGGGGAGAAAGTGAGACCAGGGTTTGGAGTTGGATGATCAGTCATGATCAGACTGAATGACAGAGCAGGCTCAAGGGGCTTATTAGTATCTTGCTTTTCATGTTACTAACAGGAAAAATATACAATTACTTCTAAAACATGTTAATTGCTTATCTGGATCACAAAAGAAAAAGCTAATTATTTGTTACAGCCTCTTTAAAGCTTTACACAAGCATAATTATTACAAAGTTCCAGTGGTAGTTAATTCACCTTGGGAGAATGTGCTAGTTACTATTAGCTTTCCAATATTACAACATTCACACAACAAACATAATTTACACTTCTAATTCTGCAATACTTTTCAATTATTTCACTAATTTTGGGTGAATTTCATTCAGAAATGTAGTACAGCCAACATGTAGCTGCATGTAGTTGGAGATACTCATGTCTACTGTGACGGTTACATACCAATTAAGTTTTCATATCCATAAGAATACCTCAAATGTTCACCAAAGACACATTTGCCCTCTTAAAGAGGCACTGCCTTATGAAAATTCAACCTTGCAACTCAAATTTCAGATTTCTTAAAGTTATATTTATCAAGGTTAGTGGGCTGCTAACTCTGCCAGACAATTTGCAAAAGTCCAACTCAACGTTAAACAGGTCAATCTTTATTGTACCCTGTTAGCATGAGCAGCTCAAGATTGTTTGTGTAACTTCAACTTCTTGCTTTCACAGTAATGCCCCTATAAAACCACGTTCCAGATTAATTGTAAAGTATGCATTATATTGCAAACGAGCAGCTTGCTGCATCTATGTGAAGCCAAAATTCCTTTCCCCTTGACCCTCCACCGACCCCCCACATCATCCACATGCATGTGATGAAACAGAGCATGCTCGATCAGTGAGAAGCAGAGGTTGCACAGTACCTGACCAGCTGGTTGTAGATGGACATCTGGAATTTGGGATGTAGGATGGAAAAACAGACACTGAGAGAAGCCCACTGATGAGACGTAAAGCCAGAGAAGAAGTAGTGACAGGAGAGCGATGTTTACAAAATAAAGGAGCAAAACAAGAAAAACAAAACAGCTGAGTATCTCCCCAAAATTGCTTTATCTTTAGATACTCAAGAAAACCTCACATTATGAAAGAGAAATTACAAATATTCAATCAAAACATTTGTAACCAACTTCCCTACACCTCTACATCAACACAACCCCTTCTGCTCGGATTCATTAACTTCAAATGGCAACAGAGCTCATCAAAACCAACCCCAGCTCCATTTCTCTTTCTGACTTAGATAGTGGGAGAATCTCAAGCACTGCCTTCCTAACAGTCCAACCACAGATTACAAACCCATCTGATGTTTGTTTAATGTTGTAATTATTGTTGCCTTCACCATCATTCCATACATGTGTGAAAACGTTGCCCCTGAGGTAAGTTTTAAATTTTTCCTTTCTTACCTATGGTCTCTAGTTTTTGACTCCGCTATCCTGGAAAAAAAGATCATGGCTATTTACCCTATCCATGCCCCTCACGATTTTATAAACTTTAAGGTTACCCTTCAGCCTCTCCCTATAGCTCAAACCTTCAACCCTCGCAACATCCTTGTAAACCTTTACTGAATCCTTTCAAGTTTGACAACACACCAGCACTGAATGCATTATTCCAAAAGTGGCCTCACCAATGTCCTGTACAACCATAACATGACATCCCAACTCTTATACTCAATGCACTGACCAATAAATGCAAGCACACCAAACGATTTCTTCATGACTGAAACTCCGTCTTCAAGGATCTAGGAACCTGCACCCCAAGGTCTCTTTGTTCAGCAACACTGCCCAGGACCTTCCCATTAAGTCCTGCCCTGATTTGCCTTACCAAAATGCAGTACCTCACATTTATTTAAATCAATTAGATCAGAAAAAAACACCAGTAGTTTAGCACATCATCCCTATCTAATTATTTATTAAATCTGCTAAACCTGAATCAAACCTTGCTGAAACCACACTTGGATACTGTGTGCAGGCTGATCATCATACTATAAATAGAAAAAGGAGAAACTGAAGTGGGTACACAGACAAGATTGACAAGGTTGGTCACAGGAATGTGTGGGTTCACATCTCAGGAAAGGGTTGACAGGCTATGTCTCTTTTCTCTGAAAGAAGGACAAACAGGGACATAATAGAGGTCTTTAAAATGTTGACAGGGTTCAGCAGACTGGATACAGACAGAATGTTTCCATTCACAGGGAAGAGCTACCTTGAGGTCACAAAGTAGTCACCAAGAAATCCATCAGGGAGATATGGAAGATCTGCAGAATTGGATTACACCAATGAAGACTGAACAGGGAGCAGTTGAATCAAATATGATACGGGTGTTTAAGGGGAGTATAGACAAGATTAGAGGGAGAAAGGAATAGAGGGTCAGGGTAATAGATGAGCAAGGGTGACAGGATTCTCAAGTGGAGCAGTAACACTGATGTGAAGTGATTGGAACAAATCATAGAATCCCTCAGTGTGGAAACAGGCCATTCAGCCCATTGAGTCCATAATAACCCCTCGCACAGCAACCCACCCAAACTCACTCCCCTAAGCTATGAATGTAACTTTGCATTTCCCATGGCTAATTCACCTCGCCTGCATATCGCTCGGCACTATGGGCAATTTAGCATGGCCAATCCACCTAACCTGCATATTTGTGGACAGCGGGAGGAAACCCATGCAGACATTGGGAGAATGTGCAAACTCCACACAGTCACCTGAAGGTAGAATCGAACCCGGGTTCCTGGCACTGTGAGGCAGCAGTGCTCGCCATTGAGCCATGGTGCTGCCCTAATAAGACCTGTTTATATCCTCTGTAGTGTACACAATTGTCTTCATAGGATAAAAAAGCTAACACAATGATGTCAAGCTGATAATTCCACCAGGAAAAACAATTCCTGCAACATTTGCATGTACCTCCAGTTTCCTAACACACTCCACTGAAAGGCAAAGCAAGCTTTGCACGAGTGAAAATTTCACAGTGCAATCCCATTCTGAGACTGTTACTCCAGGGCAATGGGTGTGAATAAAAAAGATGAGGGTAAGAAAAAAGCTCCCCTACTTGGAGAGCAGTAGCAGTGAGGCCATATTGATGTTTTGCTGCCCCACTCGCAGGGTCAAACATGACAACACCTCAGGTGGGATCATTAGAAACACCATTTGCAGCAAACACACTGCCTTTGAAAAGCACAGTGAAATGGACTTCCTATATTTATCTCTGCTCAGAGCCACTCGGTCTCTCTCTTTCTCATCCTCTCCATAACATCACCAGCTGACAAATGAGCTGGTTGGCTTGCCAGTCTTTCACAGCAATATGCCTTATAAGAAGCCATAAGAGATATTACTTTTCATCCACATGACTGCGCATCTTCTGTTTTTGCATGATGTTGCTGGTCTCGCTGCCTGAATTCGAAACAGAGGAGGGACTCCACGTCTCCGTATCTGTTTCCAGGAGAGTGGAAGTGGGGCTCACTTTGGAAACATTCTCCACTTCTGGTTGTTTTGCATTCCGCTGCTCCTGTCGAGTTGGAACCTGAGAATATACCAAGATGGGCGCATGGAAAGTTACGTTTGCTCCTAAATGGAAACAGCTCCAGAATTAGTGAAACACAGATGAGATTCAAAGACAGGTTTCTGCAACTAAGCAACATCATTTCCTTTCAGGAGGCAGAGTGTTTCATTAGTTTTGAATTAATTGAGCTTTGAATTAATTGAACATTTTAAAAGTGAGTTTGATTTTTTTTGTTTGTTGGGAATGTTTATTCAGGGAAACAGATTAAGGGAGGGAGATGTAGATCAATTATAATAGAAGCAAGTGCAAACAGATGAGTGGCTCAACAACCTAGTCCCATTCCTATGCACATGATCAAGTGCAAAAATGTTTTGACCCCTTTGTAGGATATGCTGATAACAGGTCGGAGCCAGATTGCAGGGAGGGAAAGAACAGAAGCACAGATACATTGGGCAGAAAGCTCCATTTCTTGTGCTGTCACTTCTACGGAATGCAGAACAAAACACGATATCGATGAATACAAAGGATGGTATTCTCGGCAGCAGCAGGTATTCCTGGTATTTTAGGTTGCAGAGTTTTGGCCTCTACATAAGGGAACATGTGAACATGTTATCAACTTAATAAAGGTACCGAGGCTTAAGTTGATGTTTCT
This sequence comes from Hemiscyllium ocellatum, assembly GCF_020745735.1. Classification (NCBI taxonomy): domain Eukaryota; kingdom Metazoa; phylum Chordata; class Chondrichthyes; order Orectolobiformes; family Hemiscylliidae; genus Hemiscyllium; species Hemiscyllium ocellatum. Next base: position 9,323,179 of record NC_083409.1, read on the forward strand.
CAGTGGCAGACAAACCATTCTTACATCTTTTCTGTAAAATATTAAAAGTTTTATTTATATTGTAATGATAATATAGACTAGAAACCTGGCTGATAGCAAGTTTGGATTGAAATTGATCACCCATCATTCATGCTGCAGAGTAAGTAATTCCTTACTTTAATAGTAACCTTGAATTGATCAGTTCAGATGTTTGCAAATGGTGGGATACTAACCAACTTGCTCTCCCCAACTGATTTGAGCCTCTCCTGAATTTCCCTGGTGGACTGGAGCATGTGTTGAATCTCCTCCTGCTGTTTCAGGATCAGCTGCCTCTCCCTGTGAGCAGCCTTGTTGGCTTTTTGAAGATGCCTGATTTCAGCCTGTGGTGAAATTGTATACAATGTATTACCATGTTAGAGACCAACCAAACCCGTCTTTACGTCGTCAATAAATTTATTTTGACGACAAACTACAGACAAAAATGAAGTCAGGGCACGCAACTCCATAACCCATTAAGTTCTAAGTTGCACAGTTTCCAGGTGGCACTGTGCAACTTTTACAACTTATAATGCTTGTTCTTGATGAAAACTTTGTGGGTTTTTTCGACAAAATGTATTGTCAACACGAACTCAAACAGTCAAGTACTCCAGGTGGAAAATTATCATGAAAGAGTTACTCACGTTCTTTTCCAACAGCTGATGCCTAACTTTGAGTGAGCATTTCTGATTTTATTTCAGGAGGTTGCTTCCTGGCCTATGGTGAGTTAACCTGAGTTCTCAAACCTGAAAAACTGTCCTCAGCTGCCAAGTACTTTGCAGAAGAGAAAGATGATGAATAGGCAGATTTCCACTCACGAGAATTGCGTATTGGCTCTTGCTGCTGGGCAAGTTGGAAAGTGTGCCTGGGTTGAGTGAGTGCAGAATCTGACAAATCTGTAGTGAGTCCAACAGCAAATAACGTAACATTCCAAGTCTGTGTGATACTGCCTGACACTGCGTGATTGGCAACACCTCTGCCAACAAAAATCAGCAACTTGTCGAGACCATCACTATATTTTTCTCATTTTTGGTTTGGAACTGTGAGCTGAAGTTGAGAATTGAACTTTGAAAAGCAACTTGTTTTCAAACAAAAAAAGGGGAGAACAAAGATAGATGCCTGCTGGCCTGGAGAGACAATGCAGATTAATTACTGGCCGAAGAACACTCCAGATGTTTCAGCCCCAGGGTGCTGCCGTGCACATTGCCAGTAGAAAAACTGCATTCAGAAACACCATGGCATGGAAATCTGTCCCTAGGCCGAGCATATACATTACATTCAGTAGCATTTGTTATTGGCATTTCAAGGAAAACCTGGATCACCGTTAATAAAAGGTTTGAAATCAAATCGGAACCTTGGGGAAACATGCTCATTCATGAAGTATGAACATTTTCCCTGGCATTCAGTGGGTCATACCTGCTCCTGCTGCAGCCTGAGCAGAAGCCCACGCTGCCTCCTACGGATGGATGGCATCTTGTCATCTTCTCCATTGTCTCGAAGGCATCTGGTTAGAGGACATGGCAAAGTCACATGAACATAGAACAAAGAGCATTACAGCACACTACAGGCACTTTGGCCATCAATGTTGCACTGACCTGTAGAACCAATTTGAAGCCCATCTATCCTCCACTATTCCATTTTCATCCATATGTTTATCCAATGAGCATGTAAATGCCCTTAAAGTTGATGAGTCCACTACTGTTGCAGGCAGTGTGTTCCACACCACTACCACTCTGACTAAAGAAATTACCTCTGACATCTGTACATCCTCCTGCAATTTAAAGCTATGTCCCCTTGTGCTAGCCATCACCATCTGGGAAAAAAGGCTCTCTCTGTCCACCCTATCTAACCCTCTGATTATCTTATATGTCACAATTAAATCACCTCTCAATCTTCTTCTCTCTAATGAAAACAGCCGTAAGTCCCTCAGCCATTCCTCATAAGACCTTCCCTCCATACCAGGTAACATCCTTGTAAATCTCCTCTGAACCCTTTCTAAAGCTTCCACATCCTTTCTATAATGCAGTGACTAGAACTGTACACAGTACTCCAAGTATGGCCACACCAGAGTTTTGTACAGCTGCAACATGTCCTTGTGGCTCTGAAACTCAATCCCTCTACCAATAAAAGCTAATACACCGTATGCCTTCGGAACAACCCTATCAAGCTGGGTGGCAACTTTCAAGGACCTATACATGGACACCGAGACCTCTCTGCTCATCTACACTACCAAGAATCTTACCATTAGCCCAGTATTCCTTATTCCTGTTGCTCCTTCCTAACTGAATCACCTCATACTTTTCTGCATTAAACTCCATTTGCCACTTCTCAGCTCAGCTCTGCAGCTTATCTATATCCTTCGGTAACCTGCAACACCCTTCAGCACTATACACAACTCCACTGACCTTCTTGTCATCTGCAAATTTACTCACCCATCATTCTATGCCCTCATCTGAGTCAAAAATGACAAACAGCAGTGCACCCAAAATAGATCCTTGCGTTACATCACCCGTTATTGAACTCCAGGATGAACATTTCTCATTAGCTACTACACTCTGTCTTCTTTCAGCGAGCCAATTTCTGATCCAAACAGTTAAATCACCCTCACTCCCATGCCTCTGTATTTTGTGCAATAGCCTACAGTGGGAAATTTATCAAATGCGTTACTGAAATCCATATACACCACATCAACTGCTTTACCCTCATCCATCTGTTTGGTCACTTTCTCAAAAGAACTCAATAGGGTTTGTGAGACACGACCTACCCTTCACAAAATGAGTTGACTATCCCTAATCAACATATTCCCTTCTTGATGATTATAAATCCTACCTCTTATAACCTTTTCCAACATCTTACCCAGAACCGAATGAGGCTCACTCGTCTATAATAACAGGGTTGTTTTTACTCCCCTTCTCAAACAAGGGGACAACATTTGTTATCCTCCAGTCTTCTAGCACTGCTCCTGTAGACAACGACGACATATAGATCAAAGGTCAAGGTTTTGCAATCTCCTCCCTGGCTTCTCAGAAAATCCTCGGATTAATCCCATCTGGCCCAGGGGACTTATCTATTTTCACACTTCCTCGAATTGCTAACTCCTCCTCGTCAACCTCAATCCCATCTAGTCTAATAGCCTGCATCGCAGTATTCTCCTTGACAACACTGTCTTTTTCCAGTGTAAAAATGAACAAAAAATATTCTTTAAGTGCTTCCCCATCTCCACGGACTCCATGCCCAACATCCCACAACTATCCTTGATTGGCCCTAATCTTTCTCATCATTCTTTTCTTCCTTATATATTTATAGAAAACTTGATGGTTTTCCTTGATCCTATCTGCCAGTGATTTCTCATGTCCCTTCTTAGCTCTCTCTTTTGGTCTTTCCTGGCTAACCCGTAACTCTCAAGCACTCTGACTGAGCTTTACATCTCATCCTAACATAAGTTTTCTTCATCCTCTTGACAAGAGATTCAACTTCTTTAGTAAGCCACAGTTCCCTACACATGGTATAATGATGCTCAAATTTACAGACAAACTTGGATAAATCTGCCCAAATAGATCTCACAGTGTCACCACTGCTGAATTCGCAACTAAACCAGAAAGAGAATGATCAGGGTTTAAGATTTTGTTTAGCAGCAAAGTCTTCTTAATATTTTATAACTGTAATGCCCCTCCATTCTTGTCATACTCAATTTGAAGAAATTTTATTTCAACAAGACAGTGTTTATGCTCACAAAATTAAAAAGGATATTTTGAAAGAAAATCTGGAAATAAAAGGTTGGTGTCAGTAAAAGTGTCCACAAAGATGTTGAGCAGCCGGAAAAACCCAAATAATTCACGGACGGACTTTGAAGGAAATCTTTTGCCCACAACTAGTATGGCATACGTGACTACAGTATTACGGCAGCATGGATGCATGCATACCATACTGACCAAGCATTGACCATCTCTTGCAATCGTTTTGATATGAAGTGGTATTATCATCACTGCTTCCCTCACAATTATCACATTAGAGTTACCCTCGACCTGAAACTAAAATGGATCAGCTATACAATACTGGGTCAACAAAAGCAGGTCGGAAGCTGAAAATTCTTCACTAAGTAACTTACTTTCTGTCTCCCCAGTACATGCCCAAGATGCAGAACACCAAATAGGATGTAGCAACCTGCTACAGTGAGAGCTTTGTGCACTATATGATGCACTGCAGAAACTCACTCAATTCCTTCAATAGCATCTTCAAAGCCTGAGACCTCTACCATCTAAAAGGACACAGACAGTAGATAACATGGTAACACCATTACTTGTAAGCTCCTCTGCAAGCCACACATCGTCCTGACTTAGGAATACATCATTCCTTCACTGCTATAGGATCAAAATCCCAGGTACTCCTTTCCTGTCAGCATTGTGGTTGTACCTGTAGCAGGTGAACTGCAGATGTTTGAGGAAATGACTCACTATCACCTTCCCAAGTGCAATGAAGGATGGACAACAATACTGGCCTTACCAGCAGCGAAGAAGTCTATTGAAATTATTTGTTTAAAATCCTGACCTGTGGGTGAGGACAACAGTCTTGCAACAATCTATTCCAGAGCCTTGAACTCCAAACCTAACAGCACTTGCGAGTTGATACGTTTATATTGACTAAGCAGACTGCAGTGGCTCAAGGCAGCTCAACACCATGACCATTTCGAGAATGAGGGAGAGTAAATAAATACCAGCATTACCGCAACATCCCAAGTTCAAAGAACAAACTTAAAAATTTGAAAAAAAAATCAAAATTGGCTTCATTCTACTCAATCCAAACAGTGATAAGGGGAAAGATGACGTGAATACCTAGCTTCTGCACAACAGCCTCACTGCAATGAGAATAGACACTAGCTTTCCCCCTTCTCCGGAAAGGATTACTGGAAGGATCTGCACATTTTTACATTGCATTTTTGAAAGGCTATACAGCTTACCATCACTGCATAGGTCAGCTACTCACTTTTTCTGGTGTTCCAACCAAGCCAGCTCTGCTTTGGTCTTTTCCTTCATGGCTTGTTCTCTCAGTTTGAGGAGGGACACCCGGTGCTGTGCACGCATCTCCTCCTCCTCCACGTATTGTCGCACCATCTCCATGGTGAATTTACAGAAACTGTCTTGACCTCCCGAGAAGGACATGCTGAAATCATGCTGGACAGTGAAAGACAGGAGGACAAACAGTACAGAGTGAGGTGATCTGCTTCCCCTGACCCAAGCAAAATTTGTCCTGTAATCCACAAAACCTCAGGACTGAGTGCAGACAACAACAACAATTAAAAGTAGTTGGAGCATCATCAGATATGCCAATCATGCTGCATCACAAGTGATCCCATCAAACTATCCCAATATTTATCAGGATGAGTAAATGCTGACTGTTTCATTTCATCATCTGTGAAACACATTAAGACTGGCAAAGTCCCTCATACTGATAATTTTCTGGTCAGGACTCCAGTTACTAATTTGCTGCCAGGTTCTGATAAATAACCAAAAACAGAATAGGAGTTGCACATACAGAGAATAAGGGTGTCATGGTTACATCAACATTAGCCAGGAGGTGGCTATTTAGCTTTTTGAGCCTATTCCACCATTCACCCAAATCATGGTAATCTTCAACATCATGACAAATCCCTGTCTTTGTCCCATAATCCTTCAGCATTTTGGTTAAAAATCTACCAATCTCAGATTTAAAATTTGTAACTGATTTCAAATCAATCACTGTTTGTGGAAGGGAGTTTCAAACTTCATCCATTTCTGTGTGTAAAAGTGTTCCACAATATCACACCTCAATGTTCTGACTCTAACATGTTATCTATTTAATCTCTCTTCTTAAATTAAGCCTCGGAGCCCAAGTATCACTTCAGTAAGTCTACATTGCACTTCCACTAAGAGTGATACTCTTCTTAAGCCATGGTGCCCAGCCCTGACGGATTGGTCTGACTCGGTTATGAATTGCTGAAGAGGAGAAAGTGAGGTCTGCAGATGCTGGAGATCAGAGCTGAAAATGTGTTGCTGGAAAAGCGCAGCAGGTCAGGCAGCATCCAAGGAACAGGAAATTCTGATGAAGGGCTTATGCCCGAAACGTCGAATTTCCTGTTCCTTGCACGCTGCCTGACCTGCTGCGCTTTTCCAGCAACACATTTTCAGCTTTGAATTGCTGAAGCATGACTTCTAATCCTTTGCTTTTGCAACTTCTTTGGATATAAATGTCAACATTCCACTGATCCTTGTTCACTGTTTTGAGCCTGTTTGTGACATTTTCATGAACTACATACAGCTGGATCACCCCCATCAAGTTTCTTTGAACTCCACTGTCTCTCGATTTTCACAATCAAGAAATATCCTATCTTGATCCAACCTCTCACTTGCTGACACAAACTCATCTGTAGATTTTTCATTTACTTCATCTATCAAGATTGTTTTCTTATTTTATGCTTTCATCTACCTACACTCGAGATCGCTGCTAATCTGGAGAGAGGCCCCAAGTTTTGAATGTGGCTTTCCTTTCATCATGAATAGCGAATAGTTAGGGCACCGACATAGATCCATGCAAGATATCACTAACCATATCCTTCCAATTAGAATATCTCTTATTATCTGCACAAATGTCTCTTGTTCAAATCAAATTCCTCTGCAAGCGCCACTTGTCTTTTGCATCTTATTACCACCTTTAATGGACAGTAGAAAGTTGTAAATTCAGGGATATTCTTAGCAGTCAAATTTAGCTTGTGTTTACCGGACGAGGTGAGCAAGGAATCCCAGTAAATATTAATCTTTGTCTTCACTGCATGGTAACTCGATCACAAAGATTAACAATGTAAAAGATTAATTCCTCTTCAATATTTATAAACTCTGGGCACATTGTTAGTGAGTGGTAATTATCATTTGTAAAAAACAGCCCCTGCCCAACACTTCCCTTATACTCATTGACCCATCTGCTCCTCATCCTCTACATCTGAGTCTCATAGCAAGATACCTAGAACATGGAGAGGAGCAACTATGCCAAGCACTGAGATCCCACAAACTGGCACCATCACTCACCCTTGGCTAACCCATGGGAGAACTCACTTTGACAGCTATTGAAGCCGATTGATCCTGCAGAATGTCCTCATCGGAATCATCCTGCTGCCTGTGTTTCTTCCCCATGTTAAAGCAGCAATGGCTCTTTGATGGCAGAAGGGGATAAAAGGATTGCTCTTCAATTTCATCCTCAGTCATTGACTCATCGAACTCAGTGGCAACAGAAGCAGAGTCTGGAGAGACAATAAATGATTTACATTGTTCTTTGTTATTTTCCATTGTTCACTGAAAGATTTAGAACTTGAACATGAAGTTAAAGGCTGAGCTAGAATCCTTGGATTAGTTTTCTGCCCAAGGAGCAGAGTTGGGTTACAATTCTTGATTCAACACAACTGTTATGTTGAATCACACATTGTTTAAGGGGACATGTGGAAGTTTCCATCTGCACAACCACAGATCCAAGGGGAACACAAGGAAGTTGGATTGAATAGCTTGAGCACATGACTGAATAAAGGAATCTTGAAATAAATTAGTGCTCAACTTGTTACTATTTGACCCACATATCCTTTGGGTATGGAAGGAGTGCTTACATGACAGTTGATTTGAATCATCTAATTGAAGAGACACAAATCCCCATTTAAGTCATGAGATCAGTGAAAGGACAAAACACCATTTCTGGTTAAAGAATTCGCCTTTCTCACCAGGTAATGAAGGCAGACTGTCACTGTGGATCGAGTTGTCAGCTGTTGTTTGAACCACCTCTTCAATAGAGCTGTTTCCCTTTGTATGGTGGGAGGTTCTGCTTTTCTCCAAGAATGGTACGGATGGGCTGTCTTGTTTACTGCTGCCACTGCTGCCATAGAAATGTCACAGATCAACACACATGCACAGATTTAGAACGCAAAAACAGAGTCTCGGTATTTGAGATTTACATAGGCCTCCTTCTGTATCTCTCCACCTAAACCCATCAACATATTTTTTTTCGATCACTTGTATTCCAAGCTTCTTCTTGAATTCATCTGTTGTTTGCTTCAATTATTCCTGGTGGTGTAATTTTGACCTCAAACCTCTTTCTGGGTAAAGACCTTCCCCACCAGCCCCCACCTCCTCCCCAGCAAATTCCCTGTTGGATGTAATAGTGACTACAATTGTATCCACAGCTCCAGTGGATAGTGTCATTCACAAGCAGAAATATCTTTTCTATGTCAACCCTATCAAACCCCGACATAACTTTAATGGCCTCGACCATGATACTCTTTTTCAACAAGACAAGACTGTCCAATCTTGCTTGATGGATTCAAATTCAGTTTTGATATAATTCCAGTAAATATTTTTAATATATTCCCTACTGCCTCTACATCCATATTACAATGGATCAGAACTGTTTGCAGTGCTCCAAGGGTGATCTGTTCATGGTTCTACACATATCTAACACATCTCCATTCTGTAGCCCCAGAAATAAACCCATGCTCAACTTTTCTTTGTAACCTGATGAACCGGTATCATTTACTGCTAGTGACTCATTTTTATCACCAAATTCCTCACCATCAACATTCTGGGGGGTTACTATTGACTAGAAATTGAACTGGACTTGCCATCTGACTACTGTGGCTACAAGAGAAGGTCAGAGGCAATGAATCCTGCAAAAATAAACCACCTCCCGAATCCCTGAAGCCTGTCCACCATCTACAATCCTCAAGTCAGAAGTGCAATAGACTATTCGCCACTTGGCTTGGTTTGGGTGCAGCTCCAAGAACACTCAAGAAGCTTGACGTCAGCTGGAAAAAGCAGACTGCATTCACTCCCTCCACCACTAATGCCCAGGGCAGCAGTGTGTACTATCGACAAGATACACTGCAGAAATTCATAACACTTCAATATGGATCGTACAAACCCATGACTAGTACCATCTCGAAGTCAAGGGAAGCAGATTCATGGGAACACCGCCACCTACAGGTTCCCTTCCAAGCTACTACCATCTTGAGTTGTAAATCTTTCAGCTGTCCTTAAGTGTCATTGGGCCAAAATTCTGGAACTCCCTCCCAACAGCACGACCAGTCGGCCTACATGGACTGCAGTGATTCAAAAAGGGAGCTCACAGCCACCTTCTCAAGCGCATTAGAATTAGCCAATAAATGTTCGCACAGCCAGTGACATCCACATTCCATAAATTAATTCATTAATTAACATTGCCTCCTTCCTTCCACAGCACCCCCATCCATATATCCCTGCGCTTCTCAAACACAAGGCCTTGAGTAGCATGTGGTAACCCACAAGGAGGCCGAAGCCACATTTAGGAATCTCTTGAGGCCCTGAGCCATGCTCAGCAAGGGGTGGTCCTGAATGAACAATAATCCCCAGCGATTCACTCACCGCAGGCAACAGTGAAACCATCAGTTGCCAACTTTTTCACAAAGAGGTTGAGTCGGACATAGAATGAACGGCCAGCGGAAGTGGGAGATGCAAGTACAGTTACAATATTCAAAAGGCATTTGGAGAGGGACACGAATAGGAAAGGTTGAGGAATATGGGTCAAATGCAGGCTAATTGGACTAGTTTAGTTTGGGAAATTTGGTTGGCATGGACGAGTTGGACCGAAGGGTCCGTTTCCATGTCGTATGACTCTGATTCCATTCCTTTCAGCCACAGTGGCATTTTGCAATTTCCCAACGTATGGTGTAATTGAACAAGTCAATGGAGGTTTTTGGCACCAGGACCACAGTACTCTGTTGGGAAGGTGTTGAGTAGGAGCTGCAATTTAGTGGGCATTTAATAAACAAAATACAGAAGAAATATATAAGGAAATTACTGCAGATGATGGAATCTGTACTGAAAACAACAAATGCTGGAGCTCACAGCAGATGAGGCAGCATCCATGGAGACTGAGCAAGCTAACATTGAGTCGAGATGACTCTATCAGAGCTCTGATGAGGAGTCATCTCGACTCAAAATGTTAGCTTGCTCTCTCCATGGATTTTTAAAAATAATATGTTTATGGGATGAGGGTGTCACTGACTAGGCAGCATTTATTGCCCATCCCTAACTGCCCTCTGGGCAGTTCAGAGTCAACCTCATTGCTGTGTGTCTGGAGTAGGCCAAACTAGGCAAGGATGGTAGTTTCCTACCTAAATGATTTTAGTGAACCAGATGGGTTTTTCCCAACAATCGACCAAGGATTCATAGTCATTTGATTCTTAATTCCAGATATTTTAGATTAGATTAGACTTACAGTGTGGAAACAGGCCCTTCGGCCCAACAAGTCCACACCGACCCAAGCGCAACCCACCCATACCCCTACATTTACCCCTTCTAACACTACGGGCAATTTAGCTTGGCCAATTCACCTGACCCGCACATCTTTGTGACTGTGGGAGGAAACCGGAGCACCCGGAGGAAACCCACGCAGACACGGGGAGAACGTGCAAACTCCACACAGTCAGTCGCCTGAGTCGGGAATTGAACCCGGGTCTACAGGCGCTGTGAGGCAGCAGTGCTAACCACTCCACCGTGCCGCCCACCATTGAATTTATTGAATTCAAATCGAACCCGGTTCTCCGGGGCGTTATCTGGATCTCTGGATTAACAGTCCAGCAATAATACCACTGGGCCATCACCTCTCCACTGTGATCTCCAATATTTGTTGTTTTCAGTACTCAAGAGATATGTTTTGGATTAATATTGTACTATGTAAAAGCATCCACAGCGAACATAAATAGCCCACCTCCGATCATGATGTTTGAGTCTGGATGACTCAGTCAGACTGTCTAATAAAGTGGAGTTACGCATTTTAGTGTCTGGCAGTTTCTCTGCAGATCCAGCTGGTGTTGGGCTGCACTCGTTCTTTCTACGATGAAACAAAGAAAGAAACAACGATCAGCTACTTCTAGCTAAGTCTCTGGATTCAATTCCACCACAGCCAAAGCAGTTTTTTTTTTAATTCAAACAATTTTTTCAGTGAAGGACATCTCAGCAAGCTCACCATCTCCTGTCTCAGTTCAATGGAAAATGGGATCAATACTGCAACACCTACTGTCCCTTAAACAGACTTCCAGCTAAGCTGAGTTTACAATCTTGTTCTTTGACAGGTTGCAACAGGTTTTGCACAAGGGAGCGTGCAGACAGGACAAACTTCAATTATATTCAACACAAGCAAAGGCAATTCAGTTTAAATGAGATGGGTTAATTGAGATCAGGCCTCAGGTGAGGATACAAAATAGTCAAGTTTGGAATTTCCAGAGACCATCAAGATTGTACATTCAATTACTGAAGTTTGTCTCATGTTTCTTTCCTAATCAACACTTCTGGAGCAGGTAGGATTTATCCAGGCCTCTGGCTCAAAGTTGGAGACATGACCACAGCATCACAAGAGCACTTTGTTTTAGACTGAGTAACTCGTGGGATAATTTGCCCAATTATCTTACTAATCTGCAAGATACTGTTACCATCCCAAAGGTGGGAAAAAAGCAAGGTATATAATGGGAGGTAAGATGTTATAACAGTCTCTATCACAAGGGACAAAGTATCTTCCAGCAGTTTTTTGCTCATCCTTCGATAGTTTGAAATTCTCAAATTTTCTGGCCTACCACCACCTTTGCAGTTTTGTATATCTTTTCTTTCAATTTGATGTCACCCACAATTCCTTTAGCTATGCCCCGCTGTTGGCACCTTTTCATTGTGCATTTCTTTTATAAATAAATGTACATTGTTGAGAATTATGAAATAACTGAATAGGTTCTTCTGCTTTAACACTCTAACCTCTCGTCACATTCCCAGTTAGCTCACTATTACTTTATACCCTTGTGACTGTCTTTAACTTTAGATACTAGTTCAAGAACCAAATTCCTTCGCCTAAAGCTAAATTCTATTATGCTGCATTGAATCTTACCAAAAGGGTCTTTAATTTTGAACTCATTAATCAATCATATTACCAAGTCCCTGACTGGTTCAAGAACAAAATGTTTGAAGAAACTGTACAGAGCAGTCTACCTCAAATTGCTGCAGAAGGTAAGAGTGCACAATACTATTTTAACTAACAGAGTGCCTTCTGAATACCAGGATTCTGTTAGACCCCCAAAATTACTCTGAGCATAGAATAGAATAGAATTCCTACAGTGTGGAAACAGGCCCTTCGGCCCAACAAATTCACATCAACCCTCTGAAGAGTATCCCAACCAAACCTATCCCTTAACACTATTACTCAACATTTACCCTGACTAATGCACCAAACCTGCACATCCCTGAACACTATTGGCGATTTAGCACGGCCAATTCACCTCACCTGCACATCTTTGGATTGTGGGAGAAAACCGGAGCACTCAGAGGAAACCCTGCAGACACAGGAGAATGTGCACGGACAGTCATCTGAGGCTGGAGTCACCTGGGTGCCTGGCGCTGTGAGGCAGCAGTGTTAAACACTGAGCCACCTCCTTTTTCCTAAAAGACTGAGTGCATTGACCCTGCCTCTCCTGATCACAGATAATAGCAAAAACATCCAAAACTGTGCATCACATCAAGCAACAAGCCTTAGGTTATGAAGCCAAGAAGCTTAATATTATTGATCAGGTTTGGGACAGTGTAAAAATCTTACCTGTCAGGTTCAGCTCTGGTTCGAAGTTGGTTCATGAAGTCTGAATGTTGCTGCCTCTGTTGGTCCAGCAGCACTGTCACTGGCACAGGAGCTGTTCCATGAGGTGGGTTTGTGGCAGTCAGAGATCCTGCTGCAACCTGTGCACATGCCAACTCAGTCATCTAAACCAGCAAGAATTAGCACAGCACAGGTTAGAAGACAACTTGGATCACATCTTGCTTTTGAAATCAGAGGCCCCCTACTCAACCCATCGCATGTGTGCCGCCTCTTTGGAATAGCTATTTGGCTAGACCCCTGCTCTCACAATGTTGCAAGTAATTTATTTTTGCAAGTATTCAAATTAATTCTGGAACTAATCCTGAATCAGCTGCCACCTCCTTTCCAGATGCTCCCAGCTCTTCTGTGAAACAGCAAAAACCAATGAGAACATCATTAAAATTGAAGCATCCGGTGTTAAAAAATTCACATGCTCCGTCACTGGGATATGATGGGCTTTTTTTCATAACGCTGAGCAAAATGTTATTTGAGGCAGAAAGGAGAACTCTAAGAGAAAGGTGAACCACCCGTGGGTAACAAAGGCAGTCAAGGACAGTACCAACAAGGAAAAGAACGACACAGCAGCGGAGGACGAAAAAGGAAAAAAAAATTGATCATGAAATTAAATTGACAAGATACAAAAACGAATGGCAAAAGTTTCTACAGGTATGTAAAAAGTGAGTAGCTAAAGTGAGCATCGAACCCTTGGAGGTTCTGATTCGGGAATTGATAATGTGTACAGGGAAAACAGCAGATAATTTAAACCGATATTTTACATTGGTCTTCATGGAGGAGAATACCGTTATCATCCCAAAGATAGCAAAAAGCAAGGTATGTGTGGGAGGAAAAATGCTACAACAGTCTTTGTCACAAAGGACAAAGTAATGACAAACTAATAGGATTAAAGGCAGACAGGACCTAATGTCCTGTATCAAACATTTTTTTAAGGCAACTGGCTGCAGAGATATTCAAGGCATCAATTGAATTATTCCCGAATCAGTGGATACAGGGAGCTTCCAGTGGATTGATGCGCCTGTTCAAGAAGGGAGGGAGACAGAAATCAGGAAAGTTAGTTTAATATCTGTTTTGGCAGAACAGCAGAGTTGATTATTAAAGGAAGAAATAGATTTGGAAAAGCTTATCATTAAACATGGTAGACTGGATTTTCTGAAAGGGAACTATATTTGACAAATTTGCTAGAGTTCATTAAGAAGATAAGAAGTAGGGCAGATAAAGGAGAATCTGATGATGTTCTGTATTTGGATTTTAAAAATGAATTTGATAAGGTGCTACATAAAAGTTAATTGCACAAGATAGGAGCTCACGGCATCGGGGGCCATGTATTAGCATGGACTGAGGATTGGTTAACCACAATGGCTGTTGCTGAGACCTCACGTGGAGTACTGTATACAATGTTTGCTCTCATATTTAAGAAAGGATAAACTAGCATTGGAGGCCACTCAAAAAAAGATTCATTTAGTTGCTTCAAGGATGAAAAGGTTGGTCTGTCAAGAATAGGTCAAGTCATTATTCAATAGAGTCTGGACAAAGGTGGGCGGCACGGTGGCACAGTGGTTAGCACTGCTGCCTCACAGCGCCTGAGACCCGGGTTCAATTCCCGATCAGGCGACTGACTGTGTGGAGTTTGCACGTTCTCGTGTCTGCGTGGGTTTCCTCCGGGTGCTCCGGTTTCCTCCCACTGTCCAAAGATGTGCGGGTCAGGTGAATTGGCCATGCTAAATTGCCCGTAGTGTTAGGTAAGGGGTAAATGTAGGGGTATAGGTGGGTTGCGCTTCGGCGGGTCGGTGTGGACTTGTTGGGCCGAAGGGCCTGTTTCCACACTGTAAGTCTAATCTAAGTCTAATCTAAAAATAACGGGTGATCTTATGGAAACAATGAGGAGCTTGACAGGGGTTGATGTTGACTAGATGTTATGGAACCAGTGAAGTCTCAACCCAGGGGACATTACAGAAGGGAACATTCATTTTAAAAAAAAGGAAAGATTTTTTTCTCTCTCTCAGTGAATGGCTAGAATTCTCTCGCCCAAAAATTGTGACAGCTAAATGGGGTAGGGGAATGGGTCTGGTGGGTTACTCTTTGGAGGGTGGGTGTGGACTTGCTCAGCCGAAGAGCCTGTTTCCACACAGTGGGGATTCTATGATTCTATATCAAATTATTTTAAAAGAGGGTAGAGAGAGTTTTGAAATATTAAGCAGTTGGGGGCTATGAGGATCAAGCATAAAAGACAAGTTGAGGCCTGGTTTGGCCCAGCCATGATCTGATAGAATGGGGGAGCAAGCTCAAGGGAACGAATACCCTACTCCAGCTCCGATTCCTTGAGGCTCCATTTCATGCTTTCTTTTCTCCAAAGGGGAGCATGAGACAATGTGTTAAAAGATCTCAGACATTGTGAAAAGGAGTGAAAATGGGGTGTTTATGTATTGATTCCGATGGCATTTATCAATCAATCACAGCTATGCAGTCATGAATACGAAGGCAATTCCCTCCATGAATAAAGGAAACCTACTACAGAGCTCATCCAACGGGAATCTTACCTTCAGTAAACTCTTCCATCACATGACCCAAAATTGCACCCTCAGCTGTTTACTTATTTGTTCACTTCCAGACATGACTATCCCAATGTTCTCTTGACTGAACTTTCATCAACTTCAACATATTCAAAAGCTCCACTTACTGCACCCTCTTTCCAAGCCCCTTTTACCCACGATCCTTGTACTTGCTGATTCATGACTTGCCAACAGCTTCAGTATAAGAAGTCCTGTCCTTCCGGACATATTTTTCCTTTCTATCTCTGCAATTTCCTTCAATCCTCGAAATTTTTGAAGTGTCTACGTTCCCCATTTTAGCATTTTCATTTTCACCACCCAGCTCAGCACTGAAGCTTTCAGCTGCATGGTCATCAGCTATGCAATTCTGTCCTAACGCAGTTCAAATAGTAACATTTTCTTCCTTTCCAACATTCTATCTCACCTATTTCTTTGACCAAGCAGTTGGTCATCTTTCTTAATATCATATGGTATGCTGTTAAGCTTTGCCCTGCTCTTCCTTGACAGTTTACTACATTCGAGGAATGAAATAATTTCAAACTGCAGTGACAATTAACTCAATGCAGCAACTGTATGAGAGAAATTCCTGCAAAATTCCAGAAAGTACTGGCTCTTCAGCATGACTGGGGGAAAGGGCCATCTTGCCAAGTACACTAGAAGAAAGTACCTCTGTAACCTGACGTGCTGTATCAGCCATCAGCCTTGCAAGTTCCACCTGCTGAGTGATCATTTTAGTTGTGGACTCTTGCAGCATCTCTTGGCGAACCTGTACAAACTGCTGCAGACTTTCTGCACATGCCTGAGTACACAAAGAGAGGTTTTCACGTCCAGCAATTGATAATTCAGATACTTTAATCAAGAGACAGAGCACTATTAAAATGCAATGTGAAATTGACTTATGATCCAGGAAGCACACTGCATTCAACTTGCATCATGTTTCATCATGCAACATAAGCTCACTGACACGGCTTCTGTTTTACAATCAAGCTTTTAAGCCTTTCCCTCTCCTCCAACGTCACATATAAGCACAGTAACCTAGTCATCGTGTGATTTTGTTTTTTTGATTTCCAGTATTTGCAGTTCTTTGGTTTTATTTTAATTTAACCTGGTCATGGTATTGCGAGATTGTTTCCATGATGGGGAGATGTATTCAACCTTAAAACTAAAAACCAGACCATTCAGAACTGAAAAATCAGGAATTAATTATTTAATTCATTCTCAGGATGTAGAAATCCCTGACACTGACTGTCCAACCACAACTGGCATTAAAAGGTGAAAGTTAGTGATCTTCTTAAACCACGGCAACCCATGTGGCTGCAAGGTACTCCCAATGTATGTCAGACCATTGTAGGCAGCAAAGGAAGAGCAATATATTTTAAAGTCATAATTATATGCGGCATTCCCAGGCATTTGCTACCCTGTTCTTCCAGACAGAATAGGTCATGAGTCTAGGTCTGTCAAAGGAGCCTTCAGTGAGGTATTGCAGAGCATCTTATAGATGGTGCACCTTGTTGCTACCGTATACTGATGACAGAGGGAATAGGCACTTAAGGTGGTGGACATGATTCAAATCATGCTGATGTTTTGTAATGGTTGATGTTGAGCTTCCCGAGTATCGCGAGAACTGCACTCCTCCAGGTAAGTGGGGAGTATTCCATCATAATGCTTTCCTAGACCTGTTCATCTCTCAGCTCCATTTCCTCCTTTAAACACTCCTTAAAATCCAACTTCACCAAAATTTTGAATATCTTGCATGACTTAGCATAAACTTTTCCATTTGATGCTTTTTTGAAATATTTTGGGATACTTTATTATTTTAAATGCTTTTTTCCAGCAAATTGCTGTGATGAGATGATACTTTTATTTTGCATGTGTTTTGAGGGATAAGGCTGATGAAAAGCGAAAGGGCATTTCGGTATAAGCAAATTTAAACTCAGTTGCATCAGAGAATTAAGAGGCTGATTGTTCTACTCTTGTTCCTAGATCCCAATGACAAGTTGTGAATATGCATTCCACAATTCTGGTGATCTCTCGGTAGGCCATTGCTTGCTAGCATAGTCCTCAACTGAAGAACAATTCAAAAAAGCTGCAGTCTATTTTTATTGCCATGATCTTTATTGGTCAAGTGGATACTCCTTATTTTCATGGTTCTACTCTCTCTGTGTGGGTTCTACCAAAAAATCGCAAATATGGCATCAGAGGCAGTTCTGCTCTATGTTCCTCAGATGGGGACAATCTGAAGCAAAAACTGCCGTTTAAAGAAGCTAAGTTTTCACGGTGTCATTGACATCTTCAGGTCATTGCAAAGTCCTTCTCAGCTAATGGAGTTCTTTCAAAATATAGTCACGCTGTCCAAGAAGGGCCTTTTGACAAGCTCCTAAAAAGACAGCATCGACATAGAACATAGAACAT